>NC_057713.1:42928475-43180521 GCF_004010195.1 Chiloscyllium plagiosum
TAGCTTATCTCTCCACGCTTCAGGCTCTCTGCCTTTATTCCTGATGAAGGGCTTTTGCCCGAAACGTCGATTTTGCCTGTCTTCGGATGCTGCCTGAATTGCTGTGCTCTTCCAGCACCACTGATCCAGAATTGTTGAGGTAATGTCTGCAGTACTCTGTACAATATTGGTCTCCATATTTAAGGATGGATGTAAATGCATTGGAAGCAGTTCAGAAAAGGTTTGCTGGACTAATATCTAGATTGTATGGGCTATCTCATGAAGAAAGGTTAGAGGGAAACATAGTAAATAGGACCAACAGTAGACCACTTGACCCCTTTAATCTGTTCTACCATTCAATATGAAAATATCTGATTATTGATCTCATAGCCATACTCCTGTGATACCTTTAGTATCTAGAAATGTATCTAATTCTTCCTTAAATATATTCAGTGACTTAGCCTCCACCAACTTATATGGTAGAGAATTCACAAGTTTACTATCATCTAAGCGATTAAATTTCTCCACATCTCAGTTCTAGATGGTCTACCCCTTTTCTCAAGACGATGATCCCCTTGTTCTGGACCCTCTGGATAAGGAAAGTACCATCCCTTCATTCAGTCTGTCCAGCCTGTCAGAATTTTGTAGGCTTCATTAAGATTTACTCACATTCTTCTAAATGACAGTGAATACAGGCCCAGTCACCCCAGTCACTCTTCATACAACAAATTTGCTATTCCAGGAATCAGCCTGATGAAGTATCGCTAAACTCTCTTCTATGACAAATGAAGAGACCAAAGCTGAACACAATACTCCAGGTATGGTCTCATCAAGGGCATATACAATTGCAGTAACACATCTTTGCCCCTGTACTCAAATCCCTCGCCATGAAGGCCAACATACCTCTTGCTCCTGTTTGCTGATTCTGCATCCTTACTTTTAGTGACCGATGTACTAGGACAACTAAGTACCTAGGTACAACAATATTTCCCCACCTACTACATTCTATTTTTCCTTCCAAAGTGGATAACTGCACAATTTACTGTATCTGTCATGTATTTACTCACTCACTCAACTTGTCCATGTTGCCTTGAAAATACATTATGTCCTCCTCACCACTCACAATTGCTCTCAGTTATGTGCCATCAGCAAATTTGGATTTAATTTTCTCATCCAAATCAATGATTTATATTGTGAATCGCTTATCCCTATGACCGCCAGTTACTGCCTTCCATTCCAAAAAAGACACATTTATTACACTGCCTGTTTCTAACTGATTCTAAATCCATGCCAGTATATGTGCTTTAACTTGGAATGCTAACCTTTGCATAGGAGTTTATCAAATCTTTCCACATCCAAATGTATCACAACTAATAGTTCTCCTTTATCTATTCTATTTGTCTACCAGTTCCACATCAAAAAAACCCATCCAGTTTGTTAAATATGAGTTCCCTTCCATAAATCTGTGTTGACTTCATCTATTCTGATGGTAATTTTAAGTGTCCTGTTATCACATTTTTTTATAATCGACTTGAGCATTTTACCTATTGTTGAGGTCAGAATAATTGATTTATAATTCCTTGTTTGACACTACCTGACCAGGTGCTGTTTTCATCTGCTGGAGTTTAGAAAAATAAAGACAACTGATTGAGACATACAGGATCCTGAGGGAACATGATAGGGCAAATGGGGAAGAATCTAGAACTTTTGGTCATTTCAAAATTGAGGGTCATCCATTTAAGACAGAAATAAGAAGAATTTTTCTTTGTCATGGAAGGTGTTGAGTCTTTGAAACCTTCTTCCTCAAAAAGCCAACTCCAGCTCCTTGTTTATATTTTTGCATATTTGTACAGCTCCAGCTGTCCTGGAGTGCCAATGCTGAATAGCAGATACGTCAGCATCTCCAGCCAGTGCCTAGAATATTCCCCATGGATCCCTGGACCTGTTCAATCCTGAAGAATCTTCTCTGTTTCAATAAAGTCACATCTCATTCATTGTAAACTTCAATGAGTCACTAAACCCACTTTTCCAATCCTGACTTAGAAATACATCGCCATTCTTTCACTGTCGCTGGGTCAAAATCCCAAAGATCCTTCCCTAACAGCATTGTGGGTTTACTGTACATGGACTGCAGCATTTCAATTCACCATCACCCTTTCCAGGGCAATTAAGGATGTGCTATAAATGCTCGCCCATATCCCCTGAATAAATTTTTAAAAAATGTGAGTGGGGACTAAAATGATCACAGCCAGGAAGGCTACACGTTATAGTGAGCTGCTAATTCAGTGATATCAGGTAGATGGGGTGCTCCTGGTGAAAGTGACATTAAGACAGTAAAGTAACCCAGCCCCTACCACATCCTAGGGGCACTTACGCGTGATAGAACAATGGCAGTTTATCACCATATCACTCTTTCATCACAGAATAACCACAGCAACATAGGAAAAAGCAAATTATTTTGCTACATAAACAGAGTGCTTGAGAAACACAACAGGTCTGGCAGCATCTGTAGATAGGAAACAGAGTTAACACTTTGGATCCAATGTCCCAATGTTTTTGTTTCAGATATAAGCCCTTCTTCAGCCAAAACGTCGATTCTCCTGTTCCTTGGATGCAGCCTGACCTGCTGCGCTTTTCCAGCAACACATTTTTCAGCTCTGATCTCCAGCATCTGCAGTCCTCACTTTCTCCTTTTTGTTTCAGATGTCTAGCATCCACAGTTCTTTGTGTTTATCATCATGATTTTTTTTTTGCTGCTTTCCCTCAATGTCAAGAAACTATTCCTTTCTTTATTATGGGCATCTATTGGCCTCCAGACTTTCATTGCAATTGCTATTATTTATCAATGAGACCGTTGTTTGATTGGAGGGGTGAAAGTTTAATCCCATCTTCAGTATAAGTCTATATAGATGCACTTCCAGAAAGGCTCACTAGAGAGCAATCAGGAATAGAAATCTTGATGGATTTACATGAAAATACATTTGTAGCAAAATAAATAAGAAGCAAGCATGCATGGATGGTTCGATTTTAATATTGCATGTGAAAAAGGCTTGACACAGTTGTCTTCTGCCTTTGATTCTAATGTGTTGTGAAGTTTTTCTCACTTCTGAAAAATGTAGTGTCTCCATCAATGATGTTTTTATTTGCTGGTTTTTCGGTAATTTTGGGCCTCTGTTTGCACTACTGCAAACCAGATCTTTTCATTTCTCTTCAAGATACGCATGAACAAAATAAACACTGTTGCTGTAATGGAGGAATATATTGAGATGTGTGTAAAAGCTGTTGTTGCCCCTCCCTGATTGCCCTTGAACAGTGACATACCAGGCCATTTCAGAGGGAAAACCTGGAGTCAAATGTAGGACAGACCAAGTAAAACTGGCTGATTCCTTTCTCTAAAGGATGTTAGTGAACCAAATGGGCTTTTTAAAAATTCATTCATGGATTGAGGGTGCTTCTGACTAGGCCAGCATTTATTGCTGATTCCTAATTGCCCAGAGGGCAGTTAAGAGTCAACTACATTGCTGTGGGTCTGGAGTTGCATCTAGGTCAGACCAGGTCAGGATGGCACTTTCCTTCGCTAAAGGACATTAGTGAACCACATGGATTTTCCAATAATCGACAATGGATTCGTAGACATTAATTCCAGACATTTATTGAATTCAAATTCCACCATCTGCTGGAGCAGGGTTCAAACCTAGGTCCTCAGAACATTACCTGGGTCTCTGAATTAACAGTCCAGCGTTAATGCCACTAAGCCATTACCTCCCCAATAACTTTTTCTGCAACAGTCAATGATAGTTTCATGGTCACTATGACTTGGATTGGCTTACAATTCCAGAGTTTCTTTTTAAATTGAATATTAATTCCACCAGCTACTGTGGTGGGATTTGAATTCATGTCCCTAGGGCTTGGGCCTCCAGCTTACCATTATGTTGCTGTCTCCTTGATGCTTATATTGTCACAACTTCTGTTTAAAAAAAAAATGATTCCTGTTGACATTTAATAATGGTTTCTCTGGAGTTTTAGGCCTCAGTTTTTAAGAGCAAAAGTTTATGTAATGAAAAGAATTCATAAAAATCATAGAATTACTTCTTTTAATCAGTAGATGCAACTGAATATTCAACCAATTAATACCAATGGAACTACCAATAAACTTTCTTTTAAGGAAGCAGATTCTCTCATACACACAAATGGATTACAAACTTCCAACCGATAAAAACCACTCAACCAAATAAAAGAAGTATATACTCAATGCTTGCCAGCAACCAATCCATGAAGGCCTTTGAACCTTTCACCCTTGTTACATTCTGTCTTCCTTCATCCGCGATAGAGTGAAATTATACAGCAACATCCCTCTACTGAATGAAAGCTCTCCTCAACAATCAACTGAGACAAATCACCCACCAGGCCACATTATCATTAAAACCTAGTTTTTCTCTCATCCTACCTTCCTACTTTCCTTCTGTCCCTCTCTCTCACACACACACATCATTTCCTTTTCTCCTCTCTTCATTGAGGAGCCCATTTTCAAAAGACAGACAAACTGATTGGTGTACAGATACAAAAAAAGTATTCTATTTCACTTCTAACAGAGGTGGGAGCCAAGCTGTTGTGGTTGAACACTAAAGCTTAATTCAGATCACATGTGACAACACCTGCAAGTTTATTAACTAACACCAAATACTGCAAAAACATGTCTAATATGCATTTAGTATGAGAACTGCATTCTCAAATAAGCTATCTGATTTTTTTGTCTAAATGTATCAATAAACCTGATTCTTCTCAGTCCTGATTTAATATCTTGAGATTGCAATGAACAGTGAACCTTTAGATTTCCACTTGCCCTGAGAGTTTCAATGAGTTTTTGCGAAACAAGTTGTCAGTGTAACTTTCAAATGGCCCTGTACTCTTCAAGATACCTGGGACCTGTACGTGAACAAGGTAAGCAATCATGTATCTCCTGAAGTAATTAGATTGAAGAATTGTTGATAAGCAGAACAAAGTCTGAACTGTGAAAGTCCCAATAAATTCAATATCTAATCGTCTACAGAAACAAATAATAAGAGGGAGGAAAAGATTTTACTGGACTGAATTTTACCAGAAATGGGCAGAGTGTCATTTTTGTTGAGTCTCGTGGAGAGCTTCTCATCACTAGGTCTTGTAAGTCCACTCATGTGATCAACCCAATCTACCTAACATATCCCTATGGCACGCTCTCATCAAATGGATTCTCCTTTCCCACAGTATCCCAGGATTCCTGGCATTGACACCACTTTAAAAGTTGGACATGTTTGTCCTGGACTTGGTAGGCAAGAGGAAATTGGCTCCCTGATTTTCAGATAAATTCCTGGTGGATGGGGTGGTAGAGGGGAGGAACTTCCTCTTCCCACAGGACTGGCAGACAAGGCACCAGACCCTGCCAACCAGGTCAGTACAGTTTCCCTGGTCCACAGGGATGTCCAATCATGCCAAAATAAGGTCAATGACCTTCTCTGCTTTTCTAGGGTAAATGCAACTGCCTATCCTAAAAAGGAGACCTCTAATTTTAAAAGAGTGCCTCATATTAATTCTATCCACTGCACATGCCTTCCAACAAGGTTCATGGTCTAGCACCCCCACTATGCAACATGTCCACCACTCAGTCTCATCCCATCACCTTACTAACCCTGCAAGCCCTCTGTGCTGCTGCTCACTCATTCACTCACATATCTCACCTGCTTTCACCTCACTGAATCCTCTCCTTCTCTCATTCCAGTGGAAAGTAACCCATAAGAGGGCTGGAAGAGCCAGGATGGGTTATATGGTTCCTAACATTCAACACCTCACCTCCTACGATCTTATCCTTTACTTGTGAGGTATCAAGACCGTTCACATAGAGATCCCGAAACTCCAGAAACAAGTAGGAAACTCTTGTAATCCCCACTGTGAGCACATTATTATCACATCCCAGATTCTATCCTTTTCTCATTTGTCTCCTATGGGTACCAGTAGTCTCCATGGCCAAAAGGACAGCACTGCAGGAACCTCTGAGGATCACAGCACAGATGCATCAACAGAAGCACCAGCAAGGCTACCTCCTCCAGCAATCTTTTCCTGATAACCTCTGATTCCTTTGCCTTTCAAGAATTTATCTAACTCTGCCTTCAAAATATTTAATGACCCCGCTTCCTCTACGTTCAAAGCCAGGTTTCCAAAGTCATATAACCCTCTGAGAGAAAAGAATTTATCTTATTTCTATCCTAGAAAGGTCACCTCTAACTTTAAAAGAGTGCCCCCTTGTTCTGGACTCACCCGCAAGAAGAAACATCCTTTCTCTGTCCACCTTGTCAAAAATTGTACGCGCTTCAATCAAGTCAGCCTTCACTGTTTTAAACTCCAGCAGAAACATGCCCAGCCAATTCAACCTACTCATTCCCAGCATCAATCAATTCTTTACTTCCTCCAATGTATTTGTAGCCTTCTTTAAAGAAGGATATGACAGTTTCACATTGTATTTAAGACGTGGTCTCACCAATGCCCGGTCAATTGCCACCTCTGACAGGCAGATAGAAAAGGTCAATAAAACATGGGCCTTCTCAGCAACAGTCTAAAAATATTTTAACAGGCTATTGGGAAGAATGTCTGAACATTCAGTCTGTAATCCGTGATTATAAAGACATGGGCTTTTAATGTTTTAAGGAAAATTGTTAAACTGTCTTAAATGTATCACAGTTAAAATAGACAAGGCTGCTTGCAGCACTTCCCAGGTTGTAGGTCTTTTTCATAAAACCTTCAGACAAAAGAGTAGAAGTAGGCCGTTCAGCCCATCGAATTTGCTCTGCCATTCAATAGATCCTAGCTGATCTGATAGCCTTCAACTCCACTTTCTTGCCTTTCCCCTAAAACCCTTGATTCCCTCGTTGATTTTAAATCTTTCTTTTACACCCTTGAATATACTTCAAGACCCAACCTCAACCATCCTGTGCAGTAAAGAATTCCATAGACTCAGTACTCTGAGAGAAGAAATTCCTCCTCATCTCTGTACAACCCCTTAATTCTAAGATTATACCTTCTGGTTCTAGACTCTACTACAAGGAGGAACAATCTTTCTGCATCCACCTTGTCAAGTCCCCTGAGAATCTTGTATATTTCAATAAGATCACCTCTCATTCTTCTAAATTCAAATGAGTACTGGTCTAACCTACTCAACCTCTCCTCTTAAGACAGTACCTCTTTACCCTGTATCCACCTGGGGAACCTTCTCTCAACTGCCTCCCATGCCAGTATATCTTTCCTTAGATAGCAGGCCCAAAACTGTTCACAGTATTCCAACTGGGGTCTGACTTGTGCCTTGCATTATATTAGCAAAGCCTCCTAACTTATAGATTTTATTCCCTTTGAAATAAGGGGCAAAATTCCATTACCTTCCTTATTATCCATTGAACCTGGCTGCTAACATTTTGTGATTAATGGACAATGACTCTTAGTCCCTTTGTTTTGCAGCTTTCTGCAGTCTTAAATAATGTTCAGCTCTTCAATTCTTCCTGGTAAAGAGTGTACCTCACATTTTTTCCATATTATATTCCATTTGCCAAGTTTTTGCCCACTTGATTAACCTGTCTATATCCCTCTGCAGACTTGTTGTGGCATCCTCACCACTTGCCATCCCATCTAGTTTTGTGTTATTCGCAAACTTGGTTATAATACATTCAGTTTCCTTATTCAAGTTGTCAAGGTGTATATTGTAAAGGATTATGGCCCCAGCATTGATCTCTATGGCACTCAACTAGTTACAGTTTTGCAATGACTAATGCTTTTCATTTTGTTCTCTGCAATCAAATTTAAAAATCTACTGAAATGATTTTCTAAAAAAAGGGACAATATCACACAGAAATTCGATAGATTTTTAAAAATGCATATCTATAATGTTTTAATGAGAATTTCTGATTTATGATGCTTCAGTTTGATCCTTTTTGATGCTTCATGATGATCCTTTTCATGATGCTTCATACAATGTTCATTCTAACAGTAAGCACTCTCAGCATTTAATATCACTGGGATTGCAATTGATCTTTGAAGCTTTCAGTGTTAGCTATGTACAACAACATTTAAAATGGCAATGCTATTTGGTATAGCTAAAAGAGCAGCACCTCTATATTTACTTGTTTCTTTTGTGCTCTTTGTGCTAAAAATAACATTTAGAGAAAAAGCAATAAAGAAGCAGAGAAGTAGACAATACTGTAAACAACCTTGTGTAATAAGAAACACTGAAAAAAATGCTCTGAAGCTTAAACATTGGATCTACATCAGGGTATAAAAGATGAATTATTGAACACTAAATGCATTATTGAAGCAGAAACAGAAACATCTGGAAATATCTAGTCTGTCAGCATCTAAAAAAAGATTGGGGTAAGGAACTTTATCTGACTGTCAGTTACTGTCATGAGGGATTTACCCATTAGCCATTTGTCTCATTCCCCAACTTTTTAGATACCATTAAAACAGGAAAAAAAAAGAACTACAAATACTATAAATCAGAAACAAGCCAGAAAATTGTTTCTAAAACTCAGCAGGTGTGGCAGCATGAGTGTACAGAAAGTAGAGTTGACATTTTGTGTCCAGTAATCCTTCGTCAGAGTGAAAGAAAAATGTTAGGTCTTCTTTCTCCCTTCTATTAAAACTGATTCAGGTTTTTTTTGCACTTTTCCTGCAGCAGAGCCCTAAAGTTATAGATGGAAATTAAGATTCATCACTTCTCATGTTGTTGATTGCCAGAGGGCAGTCTCACTAGGGAATCAGTCTGCTTTTGTAAATCCCAGTGCTCACATTTGGAGGCTTCGGAAAATAGAAAATAGAATTAGTAGAATAAGTAGTGAGAATGAGCAAGATTCCGATGAATACATGCCAATGGAAATTAAGTACAGCTTTCATTTAAAATGGGATTGGGTTAGTGCAGAAGGAGGATAAGACAAATGACCAATCATAGGAACCACCAAAGCATGTGGTCTGGGTCATTTCCCTGGGAGTGGTGTCAAACAAAGACATCTAGGGATTCAGGTGCATAATGTTCTTCAAAGTGGCATGACAGGTAGACAAGGTGGTGGAAAGGCGTTTGGCATGTGTACCTTCATTGGTCAGAGCACTGAGTGTAGGGCTTGGAATGTCATGTTGTGGCCGTACAAGACGTTGGTCTGGCCACTTTTGGAATATTGTGTACAGCTCTCGTCATCCAGCTATAGGAAGGATTCTATTAAATTGGAGAGGGTGCAGAAAAGATATACAAGGATGTTACCAGGCCTGGAGGGTTTGAGATACAAGGAGAGGCAGGATTGGCTGGGACTTTTTTCCCAGGATCATGGGAGATTAAAAGGTGAGGTTCATAAAATCGTGAGGGGCCAAGATAAGGTAAATCCTTGTTTTCCCAAGGATAGGTGAGCTCAAAACTAGAGGGCATAATTTAAAGGTGAGAGGGGAAGGATTTAAATGGGACCCAAGGGGCAGATTTTTCGTGCTGAGGGTGGTTCATATATATAATTAACTGCAAAGGGAAGTGGTAGAAGCAGGTACAGTTACATTTAAAAAACATTTGGATAGGGATGTATTAAGAAAGGTTTAGAGGGATATGCACCAAATGCTGGCAAATGGGACTAGTTTAGTTTGGGAAATCTGTTCGGCATGGATGAGATGGACTAAAGGATCTGTTTCTGTGCTGTGTGACTCTATGACTGTTTAGGTTCTATCTATAAATGATGTAAACTGGGAGCTAGTTGATTGATGGAACAAAGATATTAGTGGACATGAATTTGCCTCTGGGAGGTGGTATCAGTTCAGTGGCACACATGAAGATTGGATGGACTTCCTGGTCGAGGAAGGAGCAAGCTCAGGGTTGGATGATGCTTCGCAGATCTAAAATCTCCACTAGAACATGGAGCAACCCTTCTGCACAAGACCACCAGCTCTGTCTCCAGTTTGATACTCTCATCTTTCCACCATTTGGGTGTCAGATCTAATTCCAGTTCTATCACAGCCATGACCATTGGCATTGAGAAGGATAAGGGCAGCAAAAACATTAGAGCACCATCACATGCAAGCTCCCCTCCAAGCCACTCACCATCCTGATTTGGAAATATATCACGATCCTTTCACTGTGACTGGGTCAAAATCCTCCCTGAGGAATTGCCTCCCCGACTACACTGTGAATATACCTCCACCAAATGGACTGGAGCAGTTCAGGAAGACAGATCACCACCACTACCTTCATAAGGGCAATCCAGGATGTGAAATAAATGTTGATTCAACCAGCAAAGCCCTTATCTCATGAAGTAACTATAAAGAAAATCTGTCTCTGAGACATAAGATTTCAGCAAAAAAAAAATCAAGGGGGCACTTAACTGCAGAACTTTCAAACTGGGGCCAATCTGCCTCACTGATCGTCATAAAAGATCTTATGTTAGTATTTTGATAGAACAGGCAAGTAAATACGTGTGTCCTGGCCAATATTATCCTTTCATCAACATCACAAAAACAGATTTTCTAGTTATCATATTCCTGCATATAGGAGCTTGCTGGATGCAATTTGGCTACATTATAACAGTGAGTACATTTAAAAAAGATGTCTTTGAAGGTCTTTGAGAGTTCTGGTGGTCATGGGAGATGCTACATAAATGCAAGTTTCCTCTCCTTTGGCAATCTTACATCACCTTGACACACTTCCCAGCTCCTTATATTCTTTATCTTCTTCCAAAACAAACACGTTAAAGGAAGGCAAGTTGATGGAATTATTCCTACTTTTAAGCTCTGCTTTCTGTTCTTTTGCCTGGCAAACACTTCCATTGCCTTGTGTGAATAAATGCTCGCTCACAAAGTTTTACCTTCATCTTAATCTCAAGGGAATAATGCCCACCCATTCACACGTTCTACCTTCCTTATTTCAGATCATCTAAGCAATCTCCCTGTCCATCAAAATTCATCTGCATCTACACCCCCACTATTGTAGAGGAGACTGAAGCATCCATTTAATAGCACTATCTGGTAAGCCACCAATCATCCGGCCTTAACACATCTATCTGTCAGTGATAAAAAAAAAACAGCATCTACCAGCACCAAGTCAGTAAGGAGTTAGTTGAAGTGTTTTACCATCTGTTAGAAGTTGGCTCAGTTGGTCGAAATCTCGCAGGGAATCAGAAGGTTGCTGGTTCAAATCTCAGTCCAGGACCTGAGGGCAAAAATCTGGATTGACACTTAAGAATAGTGCTGTACAGTCAGAGGTGACGACTTTTGGAAAGGCATTGTATTGATGCCTCACTTTTCTTCTCCGATAAATGTAGTTGGCTAAAAACATCAGAGAAGGTTGTTTGAGAAGCTGGCTGGTATTTTACTTTTAAGTCACAGCCTTTGCTGTTCACATGATGATGTTGTAGGCACTTGTGAGAGCTTTTTTGTTTATATTTTGTAATCAGCCTCTTCAGAGTTACTATCACACACCTCTGGAGCAGGTGTGACTTGAACCCAAACCTCTTAGTCCAGAAGTAGAAACACTACTACTAGACAAAACAACACACGAGAGGTTTTTGGTAGATCATTTCTAATGTGTTATTATTGGTAAGGGCAATGAAGTGTTTGCTCAATAGGTCCAAATGAAACCATTTTATCCCAAGACTAGATCAGGACTCTCACTTTCAATGTTAGACGAGTTAGCCTGAGCTCTTAAAACACATGAAAACAAATGCAAAAGGCTTGATGTCCTGTAATAGACATGCTCCGGAGTCTTTCTGGGATTCATCTGCATCCAAAGGGGTGAGTTTGAAGAGGTTATAATATTGAAGCTCACATTTGTGGGATGCTGGAGCATTTTTAAGAGTTTAAATGTATGATGGCGAGTTTCATACCTTTTTAAAATTCATTAATGGGATGACTGCATCACAGGTTAGGCTATCATTTATTGCCCATCCCTAATTGCCCCGAGGTCAGTTGAGAGTCAACCACATTTGCTGTAGGCCAGACAGATAAAAATGGCAGTTTTCTTCCCTAAAGGACTTTAGTGAAACAGATGGTTTTTTTTCTAACAATTGACTCATAATCAGCATTAGACTCTTAATTCCAGATTTACATTAAACTCAAAATCCACCATCTCCCAAGAGTCCCCAGGACATAACCTGAGTCTCTGGATTAACAGTCCAGCCCAGCGGTAATACTATTAGGCCATTGCCCCCTGCTGCAAGTATCATATGTATCAAATTTTTAAAGAGAAGATTTTAAATAGGGAAGTATCTCAGTTTGACCATATAAAGTGTTACAGAAACCATAACACCCAGAAACTGAGAAAAGTAGGTCACCTTTGCTTCGTGGTGTTGGCAACTTCTGAATATCATCTATTTTATTAGGATCAGGTCTAACGCCAGTTAATCAGTAGATTGAACCAAAGAAACTATTATGTTGATTTGACATTTTCTACAAGATCATGCTTCCTTGACACTGTCTTGAGCTACCGAAGGTTTGTATCTTGTTCATGATTAGTTCTTCTGACAACTATAATGTCATCTGCGATACAGAGCCAACCTGATAGATATTCACTGATAATCCAAATGTTACAGGAGTAATGTAGATAATCTGAAAGGTTATCTGAGGCAACGATATTTGCTAAAAGAAGTTTTGAAAGTTATCAGATCCTGATGTAAGGACCAATATGCATTCTTTGATGCAAGCTTAGAAAAATGCTTGGCACCTAAGAACTCGGGATTAAGCTCTTACCCATCAGGAATATTCTTCACAGGCAGCTGTCAGACATTATGCTGTACTTTGGATTTCTCTGTATATGTTGGATTTCTGACACACTTTAACCCAAAGTCCTCTTGGAGAACATAACTTGCATATCACATAATGTCGGACATGATCTTGCTGGGGGAGACAAGCTATGCCCGGTACAATATTTGGATGTCTCACTGAATCTAATAATGGCTGCAATAGTTGTTCCAAAGTTCATCACTATAGACACTGGTGATCTGTTACAATTACCTTGAATTTGCACCTTTCATTAATAGAATATCAGTGGTCTTTTCTTTGGGTTTAGATTAGAGTGGTGCTCGAAAACTACAGCATGTCAGGCAACATCCGAGGAGCAGGAAAATTAACGTTTCGGGCAAAAGCCCTTCATCAGGAAGGCTTCCTCAGATGCTGCTTGGCCTGCTGTACTTTTCCAGCACCACTCTAATCTTGACTCTAATCTTCTGTCTAGTTTTCTTTGGGTTTGTTCAGAAATGCATTTCTGAAGGATTTATTGAGTATAGATGCCAGTTCTGGCTTTGGTGAACTCACATTCCATACCTTTGCATTGAGTTGGTTCATCATTTGCCAGAGTTGGAGGGTTTGAGAATGGGAAAAGGCTAAATAGACTGGGGCTATTTTCCCTGGAGTGTTGGAGACTGCAGAGTGACCTTATAGAGGTTTATAAAATCATGAGGGCCATGGATAGGGGAAATAGGCAAGGTCTTTTCCCCAGGAGCATAGCTTTAAATTGAGGGGTGATAGATATAGTAGAGATTTCAGAGATAACTTCTTTAAACAGTGAGTAGTAGGAGCATGGAACGCCCTGCCTGCAAAAGTAGTAGACTCGCCAACTTTAAAGCATTTAAATGGTCATTGGATAAACATATGGATCATAATGGAATAGTGTAGGTTAGGTGGACTTCAGATTGGTTTCACAGGTCAGCTCAACATGGAGGACTGAAGGGCCTGTAATGCGCTGTTATGATCTATGTTCAGGGTAGGGGAGTCCAAAACCAGAGGGCATAGATTTAAAATGAGAGAGGTAAGATTTAAAGGGACCTAAGGGACAACTTTTTCACACAGAGGCTGGTGCACATACAGAATGAGCTGCCAGAGGAAGTGATGGAGGTGGTCACAATTACAACATTTAAAAGGCATCTGGATAAGTACATGAATGGGAAGGGTTTAGAGGGATATGGACCAAATACTGGCAAATGGCACTAGATTAATTTTGGATATCTGGTTGGCATGGATGAGTTGGACCGAAGGGTTTGTTTCCGGGCCCTGCAATGCTGTGACTCCATGAATCTATTTCACCTGGTTATTGTTAGACTAATATAAATGCAATCCTACTCAAGACTGACATCCAAACAGAGGTGAGGCCTCTTTAGTTTGGACAAGATCAGGATTGTCCTCCAAATCTTTTGATTTTTTTTTAAAGAGAGAGGTTGAGTACTCACTGTGCTTCAGTACAGACTGTAGTCTTTAGTTTTGGCAGGAAAATCTTTGTTTTGCTTGTAATCATTTGCAAGTAGCTTCAGATGGAGGTGCAGCATGGACAATCTTTCTTCATCACCCCTGGGATCCCCATCATTAGCCTTTAGCCAATTTCATTCACTTCATATCAAGAAATGTGTAAAGACCCTGGATACTGCAAAGGTTATGAGCCCTGACCATATTCTGGCAATGGTACTGAAGACTTGTATTTCAGCATAATCTGCACTTCGAACCAAACTGTTCTAGTCCAGCCACAACATTGACATCAGCTCAACAGTGTGGAAAATTGCTTAGGTCTATCTTGTACATAAGAAATAGGACAAATTGAGTTTGGCCAATTACCCAACCCATCTATCTACTCAGTCCTCGCAAAGTGTTGGATATGTCACCAAAAGCGCTATCAAGCAGCATTACTCAGCAACAACCTGCACGATGCTGTCCAGTTTTGGTTCCATGATGGTCATTTAGCTCTTGACCTCATTACACCCTTTAGTTGAACATGACAGAAGAGATAAACTTCAAAGGAGAAATGAGGATGACTACCCTTTAAGTTTAGACAACATTTAACCAAATATGGCATCAAGGATCCTAAGCAAAACTGGAGTCAATGGAAATTAGAGAGGAAACAGTTGGAGTCATGTCTGGCACAGAGGAAGATGGTTGTGTTTTTTTGGTAATCAATCGTTTCAGTTCCAGGATATTACTACAGGAGTTCTTTAGTGTAGTTTTCTAAGTCCAACCATCTTTTTCATCAATAACCAAACGTAAGTTCAGAAATGGGAATGTTTGCTGACAACTGCACTATCTTCAACACCATTTTCTACCCAACAGATACTGAGGTAGACCATGACCAAATGCAACACGACCTGAAAATCATTCAGACTTGGACTGACAAGTGACAAGTTACATTAATAGCAAGTAACAAGTGCTAGACAATGGTCATCTCTGATTGGAGAGTATGCAGTTATCACATGGTGAAATTCAATGGTATCTTTACCATTGCTGCATGTCCCTCAGACACCTTCAGGGTAAACATTTACCAGAAACTGACTGAGACCAGGCAGATAAACACTGTATCCATAAGAGCAAGTTAGAAGCTGGAAATTCTGCTGTCAGTAATTCTCCTCCTGATTTCTCAAAACTTGACAACTGCCGAAAAAGTTGCAAGTTAGGGATGCAATAGAATACTCTCCACTTGCCTGGAGAGTGCACTTCAAACAAAAACTCAAGAAATTCGCCACATCCAGGGCAAAGCAGCCACTTGATTGACAGCTTATCCAACGCCTTCAACATTCAGTCCCTGCACCACAAATGTGCACTGGCAGCAATGTGGATCATCTATAGGGTGCACTACAGTACAAGGTTCAACATCACCTTCAAACCTTGCATCTCCTGTCCAAGCCAGACACGACCCTGACCATGGAACTATATCAGTGCCGCTGAGTCAAAACCCTGAGCCTCCTCCCAACAACATTGTGTGTGTATCTATATCACATGGATTGTAGTGATTTAAGAAGGCAACTCACCATCACCTCCTCAAGGGCAATTAGAGATAGTTGCCATAATAGATGCAAGCTTTGCCAATAACATTCACATAAATAAAACAAAAGCCTCTCAGAGCAATGCATTTATTTTTTCTGCACTAAACAATGTACTTTCTCACTGTCATGTTATCTGGAATTATCAATCGTATCTGCTACAGTTAAGTCTAAACAATTGATTTGTAACCATGGCTGGCAACTGACCTAGTACTGAACCCTGTGGAACTCCACTGGTGACAACCTTCCAGTTTACAAAGAAACCTCTACCTTTTGCTTCTTTCCATTGAGCTAGTTTTGGATCCAATTTGCCATTTTCTCTTTGATCTCATAGGCCTTTAATTAACTGATCAGTCTGCCATGTGGGATCATGTCAAAAGTTTTGCCAAAATCTATATTATTCAATCCGCATTACATTCTGGCTCCTCATTGATCTTTTTTGTTACTTACTTAAAAAGGAATCAATCAAGTTCGTCAGATACAACCTTCCCTTTAACAAATCCATGCTAACTGTTCTCGATGAATCCATACTCCCCTAAATGATGATGTCTGCCATCTCTCAGAATTATTTTCCAATAATTTGCCCACCACTGCGATTAGGATCTGTGGCCTGTAATTAAAAATTGAAACAGGGACTGTTGGATAAACTCAGCAGGTCTGACAGCACCTGTAGAGAGAGAAATCGAGTCAGCAATTCGAGTCCAGTCAGATCCTTCTGCAAAGCACTGCAATTACTCAGATTCGCCTTTCATCCTTTTTTTTAAAGATGCTAAATGGACTTCAGTCAAGTCATCTGACAGCACCTATAGTCAAAGAAAATTGGTAAATAATGGTCAGAGCCTTGTCTATTTCTTCATTTAGGTAAAAACAATGACTGCAGATGCTGGAAACCAGATTCTGGATCAGTGGTGCTGGAAGAGCACAGCAATTCAGGCAGCATCCGAGGAGCTTCGAAATCGACGTTTCGGGCAAAAGCCCTTCATTTCTTCATTTACCTCATTTAGCAACCTGAGATACATTATATTTGAGCTTAGTAATTTTGTTTTTGCTTTCAAAGATACTAGACGTCTTAACATGTCTTCCCTCATGGTTTATCCTACCCAATACTTCACTCTTCCTCCTTAATTACACTGTTTGATTCTCTCATTTTTGAAAAACAGGAAAATTATTTATTCAACACCATGACTAAGTCTTGCATCTCTAAGCATGTTAGCTTTCTGGTCTCTAATTAGTCTATTTCCTTGTTATTCACTCAACCTTTATGTGTTTCTCAAGTTTCTTTTAGGGTCCTTTGTGACACAGTTAATAGCAGTTCTGCCTCTGCTCTGTGTTCAGGTCCCACTCCAGGACTTGTTGGCCAAGGGAAACACAAGCGGTAAGAGTGGGTGAGGTTCCTGGTTAGTCATGTGATGGTAAGAAATTGGAGTCTCTACTATTCCCACCTGTAGTTCCACTGTATGATATTCACAGTTGTCACAGATATTTGATCTTCTTGAGGTGGAGTGGGTGATGGGAGGGATGGTCAGCTGAATGGCTATTACAAATCAGATTGGTGGCAACTGCATGGGGTTCTATTCCTGTCCCAGGCAACTGGATTCAGGACCTATCCCTTTGCCCCACCTATAGAAGAGGTTGTGCACTGGATCTGCCTTCAGCCAGAGAATGCAAGAAGAACAGGATCTCTCTTACCTGCCAACATTTTTTTCCTCTTTGCTTTCCTGACATTCTGCTTAATTTTATCTTTATTGCTTGCTGTACTCCTGTAGGCTTTCTACAGTATAGCACCCTCTGTATGTGAAATAACCCTTTTTATGCAATCCTGCTCTGTATGCTCACGAACATCTAAATTTGGGATTCTCACCTTTTTTTTGTGGGAATAATTTTTGTTTGAGGTGATGCAAGTTGAGAAGGATCATGGGCGAAGATAACTCAACACTCTATCCTATAGCCATAAAGTGATATCAAAAGTGTAGTACAAAGGGACTCAGTTGTTAGTATTACAGCCTCACAGCGACAGGGACCTAGGATCGATTCCAGCCTTGGGTGACTGTCTGTGTGGAGTTTGCACAATCTCCCCGTGTCTGCGTGGGTTTCCTCTGGGTGCTCTGGTTTCCTCCCACAATCCAAAGATGTGCAGGCCAGGTGAATTGGCCATTCTAAATTTACCATAGTGTTAGGTGCATTAGTCAGAGGGAAATGGGTCTGGGTGGGTTACTCTTTGGAGGGTTGGCATGGAGTTGTTGGGGTGAAGGGCCTGTTTCCACACTGTAGGCATCAGTTAGCTCAGTTGTTGAATGATGCTAACAGCGTGGGTTCAATTCCCACACTGCATGAGGTTACCATGAACAATTCTCCTTCTTAATCTTTCCCCTTGCCTGAGGCAGGGTGACCATCAAGTTAAACCCCCACCAGTTATCTCTCTCTCTGAGAGAGCAAATGATGGTAAGAATTTAGAGTCATTCATCGAGTCCAGTAGAACTAAGCTGATCTTTATAGCAGAAGGTAAGTATCTAAATTGAGTTAAATGAATTTTCCCATTCACAAAGTAGTAGGCTTATAAGTGGGGAGTGGGAAATTAGGAAGGAACTGAATCAGGCCAGTTCACTAATGCATTCCCACCATCCTATGGATGTGAAGGACCCTGGATAAACTTCAATATGAGTTGAGTTGTGGAATTGTTGGTATTTTATCATTGCTGGAGAAGTCTCCTTATGGATGTCACCACTTCAATGGAGGTCGCCAAAGGAGGGGGCCTGCAGACATGAAAAACAGTCTCAATAATCTAACCAAAGATATCTTCCCTCAGATCTAAATGTTCCAGTTGTTCTCCTAATTTAATATTACATCTCCAGTGCCATCCTAATGTTGAGATGCCCTTGAGATTTCCTATCTGTCTCAGCCACTCTCAGTTCACTTGACTAGAACAGATTTCTGGCCCTTTGATGGGAAACTTGCACTTCCAATAGGACAGTGAGCATGAAAACTGCCAATGAAGAGGCATCCTGTGGCAATATCACAGAACTGACAAATATGGACTTGACACCCATGTTTAATCTTGATTCTCGGTTTCTGAAGGCTGCAGAAATACCAAAAGAGTTGACAAAGGGATAATAATTTCAGAAAAAGAAGAATAGATTAGTAAGGTATTATTTAAATAGAGAGAGACTATACAATGCCACAAACTGTATAGATGAATCTGGCTGCCTTTGTCCATAAAATACAAAATGTTACCATTCAGGTTTAGCATCATGTAAAATTTGCTAATAACATAAAATTAAGTGGGAATGTATTGGGTTCTTTTTTTAAAGATTGTTCAATGAGAAGGCAAAGTCAAGAACTGACTTTGGGCTTAGACTTTAAAGTAACACTATTTATTAAACATTAATGCCAAATACTGCTAGACATGATAGCCACATATATCAGTGATATGCACCAGCATCTGTTCTGCTGTTCCATCAGCAAAGGACTAATTTTATTCATGTCATCATGCTCATCTGAGCCTTCTAGTTTTCAGTTTTAGTTTAGTCTAGTGCAATTTCTAATTCCACCCATACTATGGTATTTACATTCAGTGATGTGATATCATCACAAAGAAATAACAGAAAGACAGAACATATTGAGAAAATGTTTCTGCTCGTAAGCAGATCAAGAACAGGATGGCTTAGTTTCTGAATAAGAGAAAATCCATTTAAATTGGAGCAAGGAGGAACTTCTTTTCTTGAAGTGACATGAATCTTCAGAATCTCCAGCAAAAAGAGATCGGAAGGCTACGTTATTGACGCTATTAAAGGTTGGGTTGGGCAGCTTATTGGTCTATCGGAGTCAAGGTCTATGGCAGTGAAGGTGGGAATACTATAAGATTAGCCACAATCTTCCTGAATTCCAAGGAGGCTCTGTGTCACATGGCTGCTTTATTTCTCAGGTTATGTTGTTATGTGTTTCAACATACTGCAAGTAAAGCACATAGCTCTGAACCTGAACACCCTCACCATATTATTCAGACATTTACTTTTAATTGTCACATCTCATTAAAATTCTTACAGTATCCCACAAGGCTCAGTCACATTGGATAATTCACTCACACATCAATCATATTCCTTGTGTCTGGGTCAATGTGTGCAGAAAGCATCAGCATATTAAATTCATCTCAAGAAGCTGGCTGTAAAAACTTCAGCAAGGTCAGTTGTTTGCATTTGTACACCATTCACTTCTTACGAATTTACCCTGCAATTTTCACCAATTACATTTTTCATATCAATAATATATTTTACAGCCATATTGAAAGTTGTCCTAAATTACCATTTTAAATCTGAACAAGGAATTCTGAAAGTCTAAGGACAAAGTTGACTGTAGTGGATTGGAAAATGCTTTCAAAAATTTGATGGTAGATATGAAAGCAGCTGGTATTTGAAAAAATTAATCCATGGTTTTCAAAAAGTATACATTCTTTTAAGGAAAAAAGTACCTAACGATAAAGGGAGATAGCCATGATCAACAAAGGAAGTTTAAAAAGTATCAGTGGGCGGCACGGTGGCACAGTGGTTAGCACTGCTGCCTCACAGCGCCTGAGACCCGGGTTCAATTCCCGCCTCAGGCGACTGACTGTGTGGAGTTTGCACGTTCTCCCCGTGTCTGCGTGGGTTTCCTCCGGGTGCTCCGGTTTCCTCCCACAGTCCAAAAGATGTGCAGGGTCAGGTGAATTGGCCATGCTAAATTGCCCGTAGTGTTGGGTAAGGCGTAAATGTAGGGGTATGGGTGGGTTTCGCTTCGGCGGGTCGGTGTGGACTTGTTGGGCCGAAGGGCCTGTTTCCACACTGTAATGTAATCTAATGTAATCTAATCTAATCTAATCTAATCAGATCAAACCACAGGACTTATACAGTTATAGAGTCAGAGAGTCATAGAAATGTACAGCACAGAAACAGACTTCAGTCTAACACGTCCATGCCGACCAGGTATCCCAATCCAATATAGTCCCACCAGCCAGCACCTGGCCCATATCCCTCCAAACCCTTCCTATTTATATATCCATCCAGATGGCTTTTAAATGTTACAATTGTACCAGCCTCCACCACTTCCTTTGGCTGCCCACTCCATAGATGCACCACCGTCTATATGAAAACATTGCCCCTTAGGTCCCCTTTATATCTTTCCACTCTCACCCTAAACTTATGCCCTCTAGTTCTGGACTTCCCCATTCCAGGGAAAAGACCTTGTCTATTTACCCTATCCATGCCCCTCATGATTTTATAAAACTCTATAAGGTGACCCCTCGGCCTCCGACGCTCCAGGGAAAACAGCCCCAGCCTGTTCAGCCTCTCCCTGTAGCTCAAATCCTTCAACCTTGGCGGCATCCTTGTAAATATTTTCTGAACCTTTTCAAGTTTCACAACATCCTTCCATAGGAAGGAGACCAGAATTGCACACAATATTCCAAAAGTGGCCTAACCAATGTCCTGTACAGCCGCAACATGACCTCCCAACACCTGTACTCAATATGAAGGGTTTTTGCCCGAAACATTGATTTTCCTGCTCCCCGGATGCTGCCTGACTTGCTGTGCTTTTCCAGCACCACACTCTTGACTCTAGTCTCCAGCATCTGCAGTCCTCACTTTTGCCTAGTTAATTTTACTCCTCCTGTACTCAATACTCTGACCAATAAAGGAAATCATTTTGGTCAGAGTATTGAGTACAAGAGTTGGAAGGTCATGTTACCAAAAAAAATTACGAATTAGGAGAATTTTAGAATTCAGCAAAAGAGGACCAATAAATTTGTAATGAAGGAGAAAATAGATGATGAATATAAAAGAGTAAGAAACAGAAAAACATATTGTTGGAGCTTCTATAGGTAGGTAGGAAGAAAGATGCAAGGTAATATGAGATTAAGGTAAATGATCAGCCAGGATTTAGAATGGCAAGGCAGGCTCAAGGTGCTGAATGATCTAATTCTGCTCCTATGTTCCTCAACCACGTTACCCAGTTCAAAAGTAAGGCATACCCTCCCACAAGTAAGTACATGGTGTAATGACAGAAAATGCTGGAGATAATCAGCAAGAGTGACAGCATCTGTGCAGCCAAAAACGTTTTCTGTCCAGTGATCCAGTAATTTCTGTTTTTGTTTCAGGTTTCTAGCATCTGCATTTTTGTTTTGATTTTATTCAGTGGTTGGGCTGTTTCCATGTTGCACTCTCGGTTTACATTTGTTTCAGTAAATTAGTTACATGGTTATCATCATATCCCAGTGAGTATTAATAAAATTACGGTAGAGTTTGGATCAGTTAGGCCAGCAGTGTTTTATTCGGTGCTTCAGCAGCAGCCAATATCTGTAACTATTTGATGCTACATCCAGACACCTGAACTTTGACAAATACATCAAAAATATTTTGTTTTATTTGAAGTTAACATCAAATTTTAGCTATTTTTGTGGCAGCTGAAGCCAAACTATGCATTCTTTCATCTCCTGTTAGATGTTATTGATTACTATATTTCATGAAGTAATTTAGTACTTATTGGAATCATATCAATTATTTAGCCACTGAAGGACTGTTTCCCACTCCAGTCAGATGCCTGTGGGAGGGGTATAGGGATCGGAAGTAAACCTGGCAGGTTACCTCTGCTTGGGACTTTGGTGAGAATGTAGGAACATTTTCCCTATGGCTTCCTTTCAAAATCAGGAGATACCAAATCCCCCCTCTTCTACCTAAAGTCTTGGCCACTCAGGTACTCAATTACTTCCTGGATTTTAAAGCTCAAACTCATTTTCTCTCCCTCACCCTGGCAGAGTTCATCCCCCTTCCTTGCCTTGAGACCCAGTTATAACCTCCGTTTTGAGGCTCCAGTGCATTTACATGTGGGGCTTCTTAAAGACCCAGCAGTCACCACCATCCCTGGAGATGCTGCTGAGAGTACAGAGCTGGCAGCCAAAACAGAAGCAGAAAGCCCACTCGAGTCCATTGCCACTAACTGCAGGGCATCCCTGACTAATGTAGCTATAATCCCATTTCCAGAAAGGTTTTACCCAGTAATGACCCAAGAAAGTTTGTCTCATCAGAATTAACTGTCATTACAAAAGACCCCGGGAATACAATAATAATAACAATCTTTTGTAACTGATAATTTTTAAAGTGATTTTTAAAGTAAAACTGATCATCTTTTAACTGATCATTTGCCTTTCTAATAGTGTCCCATTCTTTCCTTCAACATTAAAATTGTATAACGTATAAAGACATAGAAATCATTAATTGACTAGCATTGTCAACCTTAGTGATCTGCATCAATGCACATTACAGATTAAGATCATCTGTTTTAATTCAGTAGCTAAGTACAGGATGATAGCAATTAGAATCTCGCTGCAGTCTTTTCAACAGATTAGTCAAACCTGCATTGTCAGCTTGATTGATCAGAGCCTTATAGACAGTCATAGACTGTTTGACGCAAGACCAATAATCTTTTGGCTTTTTGAATGGTGGATGGCCTCAATATTGCACAATAAGAATCAATATTCCACACTACCAGCAAGCATTGCATCCAGGCAAATTGAGACAATTTGCTCAGAAAGCTTTAAGAGACAAGGAGAAATTGCAACAATTACAGGAAGTCCCTGAATTACTAACATCCGACTTACAAATGATCATTCGAATGAACACAATCCCATACTGGCGTATGATTTCAAAGATTCACATGCAAATAGTTCCTGCATTTAAGAACAACTATTTTACATCGTCTTTCATTGTGTTGGATTTGAAAACAGACTCATTCACAACGTAGGGACTGCCCATAGTTTAATCTGTTGATTCTCCATGTGGCCAGTACACCTCAAACTCAGTGCAGCCAAATGTTCAAGAAAAAAGCTTAATAAATTCTTCCCATGCAACCTTTTTCATTCTACATGACCCAATCATGCATTAAGGCAAAGAAATTCAGTCTTGAGAATTGCCTGCTACCATTTACACAACTTCAGGCTAGTTCACTTCGAGGAGATATGGCTGGTGAAAGATAAGAGATTTAACGCCCATTTTTATCTTTGTTGAGATGAAGTACACTTCTTCAATAATGTATACACCTCCTGATTTCTTGCTGAAAACCAGTGAATATTGAAACAACAGCTAATGGATCTCATTCATATCTTGGTTGAGGAATATCTGTGGATTCGGTCTCCAAAAAAAATCCTTCAATTTTTCTAAGAAAAAATATCAAAAATACAAGATGTATATAATGTTTCAGAATTATTTTAGAAAAACATCTTCTTATTGGGATGGTGGGGGAAGGAGATGACAGAGTGGACTACAACAATATCGTCACAAATTCAAATTTGATATTTGCTCTGAACTTTGCAACATGCCTGTCTCCCTTTGTACTGTACAATCATTTGTATTTTACTAGTGTTTTGGGTTTTAGCTTTTGCTAAGCACAAGATTCAGTTATAGGACATTTATTATGCACATTTTCTGCCTATAACAAGCCCCTGAGTTCCTTTTGCTCAAAAGAGTCAATAATACATTTGTTTGAACAATGCAATCCATTAAATATGTTGGTGTATTTTTTAACAATTCTTTGATGACTTTATCTGATACTGTCTTGGCACCAGTCAAGTTACAGTACCATTCTGAATCCCAGAGGCCCTCAGATTAATGATTGTAGCTTTCTGTTGTAGAGGGTTGATGCTGCTTTACAGAATGTATTCACACATCTGGCATGCCACAGTTCCCCACTTGGCACTAATGCCAAGCTTTTGCTACGCAGCAGCAAATTTTCTCACCAATGCCTAGTTAACTGTTTCCATCAAGGAACAAGACAGAGTTAGCTATTCAAACTCATTGTGCCCGCTGCTTGTCACTGTCACTGTCCTTATTTTGTTTCTCTCGAGTCTGCCAATTTTGCTTGGAAACATTAAATTTAATCAATTAATGTAAAATATACAGTTTTTAAATATAGGACTATTTGCATGTGGTTTCTCTTAACTCTATTTATAAACTTCTTGCTGTAATTAACTTGGATATTGCAATGTGAAATGGTAAAGCAAGGGTAGTAACAGTTCCGGCCCAGATTAAAGAGAGAAAGACCGGGATTTTGTGATCAGTGGTGAAGTGACAATGCTCCTCACTGATCTCCAAGAAAATAGTGCACAATGATCAGTGATCCCTGGAACGGACCACACTTCTCTCTCTCTGAGCTCTTTCAAGTCTGGGTGTCAGTCGAAGGGGATTGCAAAGTCTCCAGTGATGACGCTGTCATCAACTACAGCAAACAGCCAATCATAGTGAAGTATTCTTACAGATAGTTAAAAACACTGATTTTCCTTCATTTCCTCATAAATTTTGCGAAGAGAAAATAGCTATGATTTGGGATCACATTGCCAGCTAAAACACATTTATAATGGGAGTTTGAAAAATATATTAAGACTAAGACATTTATCAGATGTGAAATGTTTTGCATTACACAAATCTGAAATGAGTTACCTGGGCCTTGATAACTTCTTCAACAGTAGTCAAGACGTAGTATGTTGTTAAAATCTCAGTTACACCTCATTAAGAAGGTGTAACGTTTTGGGTTTTTTTTTCAACAGTGATATTATAGCATTAAAGGGGAAGTTCTTATCAGTTCAACGATTTCTAATTGTTTGCAATCTGTGGGGACTTCAACAGCACACCCTCTGGAGAAGTGCAGAATCACTGACAGCAACTTCTGGAATTCTGTATGTGGAATCTCCAGAAGTTGCTGTCAGTTTCTTATGAGTAATTAGTGCAAACAGTTTCTCCAGCACTGCTACTTCAAAATTCAGACGACAAACCTGGATCGTTATCACACATTTCACGACCTCAGGACATTATAAAACACTTTGTAGTAAGTGAAGAAGCTTTTGAAGTATGGTTACTGTTATTGTAAGTTGCACAAGGGGCAATGCGAATACGAGCAGGCAATCTGCTTTTGTGAGGTGGATTGAGAACTAAATATTTGGATACATCTCTAGCTCTTCTTCAAAATAGTCCTCACGGTTCTTATATGTTCACCTGAGAGACCAGATGGGATCTCAGGCTAACATCTTATTAGAAAGATGCCACCCTCTGGCAGTGCAGCACTTTCTCAGTCATAGGGCATCAGCTGAGATTTCTGTGAAGTAAAAGTTGAATCCCACACTTTCTGAGTCAGAGATAAGAGCATGACAAATGAAACACAGTGAGATGAATGAAGAGGTGGCCCTTTGCAACCAGAACTTCTATCAAAATATGGTTCAATTTGGATTTCACTTTTTTTTTTGCTTACACCCAATTTCAGCAACATCCCACGACCTGCATCCGTGCACTAAAGGAAATGGGGTTATACTCACATCAGTTATCTTTATAAAGGCTTCTGCTTGTTACTAAAGAACAAAAGACTAAAACAGGCCATTTCTTTTCAGACATTGCCAGTCGCCCTATGTTGTGGAAGAGCCATGGGAACAATGAAACTTCCTGCCTGGTTTTTAGGGTATGTTCCACAAATGCAGATGATGGCTCTTCTGGAACTTGAGGAGGAATGTGCCCTGCTCCACTCCATGTGTGCTAGTGGACTATTCCGCCCCAGTATTTTCGGTGCTCAGTCCTGCCATATCGATATTTTAGGAACATAAGCTGTAATGAGGCAAATTTAGGAAGGTCAGACTGAATGTTGAAAGGGATGTGTATTATCAACAATATTATAGATAATTTAAAAGATAGCATTAAATATCAAATTAAATTTTGCATCAGGCACCGTTTCTTCTTAATATTTATAATAAGAAGCAAAACGTGAAAAAAAAATCTGCTTCTTAAAACATAAACCATAAAAGATGAAAAACTATCTTATTGTTGTGGATCAGTGAATGCTGCATTAACATGCTTTTCTATTTTGTCTTTCTTAGAACTATCTGGATCACTACATTATTGCATGCATGGGTACCTCTAACCATTTTGCTACACATGCTGGGGCAAGCTTGTAATATCCTCTGAATAGTAAATTTCATGTTTTGCCTCCCAAATGCCTCATCGCATATGCGGTCTGGAACATTCGTTCCCATTTCCAATTAGTAAAATATCCATGTGGTTTATGATTGGGGTGATGGATCTGTCGGTGAGCAATGGAGGCGATTTCTCAACTGCTCTGCATTCCCATAGGCATGCAGCATTTGACAGATTGGACATAAGTACCATGGAGGAGTCTGACACAGATGGTGTAATTAGAAAATGCGAAGTGAGGGTGTGAAATTTATCTTTGATCAGCACCTCTTGCCAGATTGTCATCTATGTTAATATTAAGCAGACTCCTCAAATAGATTTTTTAAAAAAGCTTTGATGTAGAATATGTACTATTGTGATATTTTTGTGTGTCACAAAATGTCAATCTGTCAGATTTGTATTCTTGGTGACAGCTGATTATTTTAATGAGTCTGTTTGTAATTTTATTTTAAAGTTCATAATTATTCTTGTGTCTTTGGTAAATATTACAAAGTGAATGAAGTACATCTCGACAGATTAGTCAACAACTGAAGCTTCCAAAAAATCATTCCAAAAATGGGAGCTGATTTCTGTGCCAAGTATAAAATGTGAACTGCCAGTGTGGGTGTGGGTGTGGGTGGTCGTCAATTCGAAATGTGAAAACAAAACACCAGTAATTCATATTAAAATTAATGTAGCATGGTTTAAGGATAGCTTTAAACACAAGGAAAGTGTTTTAAAACCTGTCAAATTTATTGACTTGGGCATCCAATGCAGAGTTTATCGAATTCATTCAGTGTCACTTAGACGATAGCCTAATAATAAAGATCTCATACTGGATCAGACTTGGTACTTTTGGTTTCAAAATCATCGTTTCACAACAAATCATCTCCCTCCTCATGTGTTAAATTAGATGTTCCTTATTTTTTAAATGACAGTCTGTTCACTAATAGCATCCCACAATTTGATAACAAAACTATAAAACATTAACCAAACAGAGTGTTTATTCTGAATTTTCTGAGGATTTTTCACACTGTCAACCATTCACCTATTTCAATCAGTGTGAACGCACTGTCGAACCAGATATCCAAAGGATGATCTACAGATTGGTATAACTGCAGCTAGGGTGTTATTTCTCTGCAGGTGCCTTTTAATCTCATCTGTTGTATATGATCTGAACATCTTGACACTAAAAAGCTGCATTCTTTGCATAGGTGATGGCACATTTTCCAAATATTATTGATCTTTAATTTCACTCCTCTCTCAAACTTCCACCCATTGTCATGGATATGCATAAAACAGCATACAGGGAGCTTGATATGGTTTTATATTTGAAAATGATTATAGATGTTACTTTTGTTCTGTTGGTCATGTAGGCTAATTCCATGGTGAGTTGTGTATTCTTATCTCCCATGGTTTTCAATAAAGCTGTCTTCAAAGCTTTCCCATCTGCAGCTTGTTTCATGTTCATGGGCACTTCATCCAAGTTTCTGATGTGGCAAAACGGACACTTGGTGATTTTGCTGTTGTCTGATGCTGAATTGCTGGAGACTCGTAATTTTGACACGGAGGCTTTGTGGTAATCCCTGAACAATTAGGTCTCCTGCCACAGCACGATATATTTTCCTTCCATAACGTGGCTATACCAGCTCGCTGTTGCTCCGAAACCTTTCCTGGAGTCAGGTTTGATGGGACGAACTTAACTGTGTTATGAAGGTATTGCAATTCCTGTGGGATCAGTTTAATTCAGTTGATTGGGCGGTTGGTTTGCAAAGCAATGAGATGTTAACAGCACGGGTTCAATTCCCATCAACGGCTGTGGTTACCGTGAAGGATTCTCTTTCTCAACTTCTCCCCTTGCCTGAGGTGGGGTAGTCTTCAGGTTAAATCACCACCAGTCGTCTCTCTCTCTAATGAGACTGCAGCCTTATGGTCTGGTAAGACTTTGGTGACAGAAAAATAACAGACCATTTCTGTTTATGATGAAACCATTCTGATGATTTTTGAAGATAAATTGCAATCAATGCTTTCCAAAATCAAACTAGTGGCTAGATCCTTTCCATGGCACATTTAAATCTCTGGGTGGATTCCTCCTTCTTCATTCCTGCATTAGATTTTCATTAATAACAGATTCCCCTCTTGTGGCAAAGTTATTTGGTGTTATGATGTCTTGCTTGAAACCAGCTTCATACATTATTCATTTTGTTGAAAGGTTCAGTCCTCTCCACCATTTGCCATGAAGGGTCTGCCCTGTGGGCATGCCTTAACATACTGCATATTTTAACAATACATCCTATATTGTTCCCTTCAGCCTAATTATAAGATAAGTAAAACATATGCTTGTGGAACAAATTGAAGGTGACTATCAATGGAAGTAAAGCATCTTATAGATGAAAACGTGTGTGTGGGGGTGGTCAATTCATAAGCTGGGTATGTGCACAAGGACCAATTGTTAGGGCTGGAAACATTGAGACACTTTGTATTCTGGGTCAAATTACGTGATCTGTGCTAACTGGAAAATAAGTAAAGCAATTTGTTTAATTGTTCTCGGTGTGAGTGTATTTCCACAGCGTATAAAACCTAAAATGAATATAAATGTCCTTTTTTTCCCAGCAATTTATATGCCACAAATTTCCTTTGGCTTTCTATTTTCAACAAAAATTACATTTTAATACTTAATATTTACTTGCTCCAAATACTTAGTCTGTTTGCGAAAAATAGCATAATAAATTGCTGGTCACATTTTTAGATGTTTCAGTATGTAATTAACATTATAACATTCTGATGTAGTTCTTCTCTCCTGTAATTGCTTAAGGGTGCAGAAGATGCATGAGGATGTTTTTCCCTCTGCTGTACTGGGTAGAGAGCAGCTTTTTGTCAAAATAAGCCATTAGCTATAATGGCATGTAGGTGTAATGGAATGTGCTTTAAACATCTGTGCTGAGAGCAGGGGAGAAATTGCTGCATGCAGGCCGAGGCCTTTGGGGAGCATGATTAAGGACTGCTTCAGAGAACTTGAGATCTGGCATGGGATGCAAAAAAATGAAGAAAGAAAATAGTGCTAATAGAATTATAGGCACTCTGCAGGGAGAACAAAAAAAAATGTAGCATTTTTGCTGTGACTGTGCTGTTGATTCTGCTATGTCAAACCTTTTGTGAAATAGGTAATCTTACTGACTTCAATACAATATGTTGAAACGCACATAATACTTCAAAGCACTTAATAAAGAAAGCAAATTGATAATTCTGTGAATTCAATATTCTTAATACTCATTTGGATGAGTATCCACAATGTCAATATTTATTCCAGTATTTTATTTGGAAAGGATAAATGCATTCTTTGTTGAATGACATAATTTGAGATGCAAGCATCTCAGCAGATCTTCGGGACAGGAGATGGAAAATTGATTAATATGTTTTCCATACTGTAAGATGTAATGTGCCAACTGCTGTATGTATTCTTGAATGCTTAATTACTTTTCATTAATAAATTTGAAAAGCGGTGACCCAGTCAGTGATAGCAATGAGATTAATAGGATATTGCTTACGAACAAAAGCAGAGTAAAATTACTGAACAGGCTTTTTAAATTATCTAAACTAAGCATATTAATAGCTACATACAGTTTGTATGTACCTGCTTGTGTGCGTGCGTATGTGTGCGGGTATGTGTCTGTGTGTGTGTATATATGTAATACATGTATATAGATATATATACATATACATATTTAGAAAGAGAAAGATGTCATAGTTCTATACATTCTGTGGTTGCAGAGATACACATGTACTTATGTATTGAATGTCAGAAGCATCGCCATTGTTTGCATGTATTGTCAAAATGGAAAATGTTACTACGTGATGGTCAGAATTATTAACGAAGAGTTAAGAAAAAAGATTTATCCCAAAACAAGTGTAATGCAGATGTTGTTCAGAGATTTAGAACCCCACTTTTACAGAAAAGTTATCTTGGACTCACTAGTTTTTGACAATTTGCTTGTAATATGTCTTACCATATAACTGATAGGTAAAGGGGTCTTGTGGGACAGTGGTAGTGTCCCTATCTCTACACTTTATGTTGATTATGAAACCTATTTATTAAAATAACTGATAATTAAGCAACACTATTTACAACAATGTAAAATAAATCTGTCCAATAAAAAGTGGTTTTGGTTATTAGACCATTGTGTAACACTACTTAAGGTATCAGTATGAAATGTATGTTCCATTGTAGGTATGCGCAAAATTTCTATTGTTACAATTCTTACTATTTTTTCACTGTTTACAGCAATATATGGAAAGATAACATTTGAATCTTTGGGTCCAATGTTCTCATTGTTGGATTCGTATCATTTTCAGGGAAACCACATTAGGGTTCCCGCCAGAACTCTGTGGTGACTTATCTCACGTAACTTTGTGCTCCTCATCTCATTAATTATGCATATGGCCTTCACAGCACCTTTCACTTTCAATCATACATTTTCAAAGATGAAAGTGCTCGTTGCTTCCAGAATCTTCCATTTATGCTCCAGATGCAACATTTAAGCCCCATCTATGCACCACCACGAATGCTGCAAACTGCCCTTCGCACTCTACTCTGAGAGGACGTCGCAGTGATAGAGATAGTGGCACCCTGGTTCAGGATCAGGAGTCTTTGTATCCTGGTGGATGGGGGGATGATGAAGAAGGCATTGCTTTATCCTGCAGAGTGCCCAGGGGCACCACTGCATCACCTGCCCAGCCTGAATTGGAATAGCCACCCAGCCATTGCGGTGTCCCAGATGTGAAAGAAAAGTGCCCAGCAAGCTAGAAAGCTATAAAGAAGGTTAATGACTTGCTCTGCTCTGCAAGGTAGAGTGTCACTATCTTCTCTCTGCTGGCTCTCACATTACCGTTGCTCCCACCTCCCACTAGAGCTCAGGGTCTTCCATTTTCACTATTGCGAGCAGCATCTTCACTTAATGACTTTCGCCCACTCCATACCCCAAACTACCAACTCCTATCCTGTCCCTGCAACACCATAAACAGCTCTTTCAGCCACTTCAACTCAATCAATTTCTCCGTTTATCTCATTGAAAGACAACGTGTAACACAGCATGGAGGAGAGGATGAAGTGGCGTCTGACAATTTTTCTGTTACCAGTAGGACTGGGCTACATGGCTACCATGTGAAAGTTAAAATTCACACAACACCAGGTTATAGTCCAACAGGTTATAACCTGGTGTGTAATTTTGAACTTTGTCCACTCTAGTCCAACACCAGCTCCTCCAAATCATGTAAAAGTTAAACATCCTCTTCATACTCCAAAGAGAATAGAAACCGTATTGGGGAAGCATTGTTCATCTCTGAGAAAGATCCTGGAAAATCAGAGATGTCAGATATTCTTCAATCATTATGTTCATGAGAGGAGCCAAGATTTAGTGCTTTAATGAGAAGATCACTGAATCTACAGGTAAGATGAACGCCTTGTAATAGGTCCTTGCCTCCACCTGTGTCCCACACTTATGACCAGTTTGTGTATGTGACTAGAAGATCTCACTTACTTGCACAACTCTCTGGGGGAAAAGATTTATTCTAATTATATATTGTACAGGAAAGTGAACACTCAGTTCAGGATGAATGATGCCCAATGCTGCATAACCATTGAAACTTTGCCTCTTCGCACAAACATGTTCACACTATCGCTACAAACAAAAACATAACCTTTACGCCATGAATGTTTTGGCTGCCATCTTCCATCCTTATCGTGCAGTTGAGGTTTGGTGAAGGGTGGCATGCTATCCAAGGCAGTGAGTTACAGGCTTTGGGTCTAAATGTCTCTGTGCACAGAGCAACTCAGTAGGAGCATTGCAATGTCAGGTCTCAGCAAGCTCTAAAGTGCAGTGGCACAGTGCTGAAGTGAATCATGTCCAACATCAGCTATGAGGCTCGTGTTTTGTAAATGCCGATATACACGGATAAAGACTTAAGGTGGTGTGCAATGATGTGTTGGAGATCTTAGGATGGAATCCCAGACAAGCAACTGGCAACCTGGATCTTCCAGGTAACAGTTCTGACCTTCAACTGAGGATCTGAGATGTTTTTGTTTCTCACCAGTGCCTGGAGCAATCTTGAACTGCATAGAATTGAGTCGAGATTAGTTAATGATGACAAGGGAATACTTACAATGAAGACATTCACTTGTCTAGCAGGTTTCTCATCATGATATTTAAAATCTTGGAGGGAAAGTTTGATCTTAAACTTGGCGTTAAGAGCTTGTTTTGTTTTTCATTCTCACTAGACTGTCCCTAATTTCCTACCAATTCCCACAAGGGCTCAAGGGCTGGGAAAATTCCCTCTTATACGCATGCATATTTTTGAAACTTAATGCTTAAATGTGTGTGAAGATCTGTTCAAGATCCATGAGATGAGAAGTCTCCTCCCACCCTGAACCTAGGTGGGGCAATAAGATGAAGGAGAGAAAGAGAAAACTCATTGAGGGAAGTTTGGTGCCATAGGTGAATATGGCACATAAGTCACTCTCATTTTATGTGTAAATGTTCCTTCTTTAGAATGGATGTGATTTTTGAATCTCTGACTGTAGTCACAAAACTCATTTCCACACCATCCAGCAGCAGGTCCTTACAGAGGCTGCTCACTTCATACTGTGGTTCATAAAACATCCACATCATTATCCTAGATACAGTGCTGCCTTTCTTGGGTACCATGGGGTAGGGAATAGAGGGTGGGATGGGTGGTTCTCATTATTGTTGCCACATGTACAATCTCATGCCCTATATCTAAATAGCTATGAATCCTGTCCCTCAGGATTCCCTCCATAAAGTTGCCCACCAGCGATGTCAGACTCACCAGTCTGTAGTTCCCTGGCTTTTCCTTACCACCTTTCTTAAATAGTGGCACCACATTAGCCAAACTCCAGTCTTCTGGCACCTTACCTGTGGCTATTGATGATATAAATATCTCAGCAAGGTGCCCAGCAATCACTTCCCTAGCTCCTACAGAATTCTAGGGTACACCTGATCAGGTCCCAGGGATTTATCCACCTTTATGCATTTTAAGATGTTACCCACCTCCTCCTCTGTAATATGGACATTTGTCAAGATGTCACTATTTATTTCCCCATATTGTCTATCTTCCATATCCTTCTTCACAGCAAACACTGATGCAAAATACTCAATTAATATTTCCACCCATCTCCTGCGGTTCCACACATAGGCATCCTTGCTGATCTTTAAAGGGCCCTATTCTCTCCCTTGTTACCCTTTTTCCTTTTATATTTGTAGAATCCCTTTGCATTCTCACTAACCCTATTTGCCAAAGCTATCTCATATCCACTTTTTGCCCTCCTGGTTTCCCTCTTAAGTATACTCCTATTGCCATTATACTCTTCGAGGGATTCACTCGATCTCTGCTGTCTATACCTGTTATCTGCTTCCTTCTTATTCTTAAAGAAAACCTCAATTTCTCTGGTCATCCAGCATTCCCTATGTCTAAAAGCCTCTTAGGGATAGCCAGCATGGTATTATGTGTGGGAAATTGTGTCTTACTAACTTGATTGAGTTTTTGACGAAGTAACAAAGGATACCTGAAGGGTTTAGAAAGGGTTTAGAGGGATTCGGGCCAAATGGTGACAAATAGAATGGACTTTACTTCGGATATCTGATTGACATGAACAATTTGAACTGAATGGCTCGTTTCTGTGCTGTACCTCTCTATGACTTGTGTGTGCCCACAGGCTTGAGCACCAGGCATCTGAAACAAGGCAATAATGTGCAGCACCTGACTGATCTTGTTTTTGGGGGCTATGTTCTGATGTTTAAAGGATGCTTTTCAAATGTTGTTGTGTGTGCTGTGATCGCTGAATTATCATTTTACTGCTTTATTTCTGATAGTGCCCACATACGCACCCGTGAACCCATGGGCACGGCCTTAGAATTAGAGGGGGTCAATTTAGAACAGAAATGAGGAGACATTTTTTCAGCCAGAGAGTGGTGGGCCTGTGGAATTCATTGCCACGGAGCGCAGTGGAGGCCTGGATGTTAAATATCAAGACAGAGCTTGATAAATTCTTGATCTCGCAAGGAATTAAGGTCTACGCAGAGAGTGCGGGTAAGTGGAGTTGAAATGGCCATCAGCCATGATTAAATGTCAGAATGGACTCGATGGGCTTAATGGCCTTACTTCCACTCCTATGTCTTATGGTCTGATATTCTCTTACGTGGCAGTCCTGTTCAAGCCAGGCAGAGAAGCTGTAGTTGTCCCTGCTGCACTAAGGGCTACTACACAAACAGAGAAGGAATAAATGTACACACAAGCTCAAGACCAGCATCAGCTTTATGGAGTCATCTTTCATGCAAAGATGTAAGGGAGTTACAGTCGTTCATCTTCCATGGAGGGCTGTGCAAATCAGAAGGGATAGTGGCACTATATTTTGTCCAGAGGTGGAGATCATAAAGCTATGTGATATGATTCAATACATCTGAAATACAACACCTCCTTTCACCGGGGTAAATGAGGGCCATAGGATAGTCCTTCATAGCAAATTTCCACACAGGGTCGAATCTGGTCTGTACCATATACTTGTACCGCCCAGAAAGAGGATGCTTTCTGATCCTCAAAGTCTCTGCTCCACGCAATTGAAGTATGCCGTAACCAAGACTGTGAGATCTATTATACATATTTATTGTAATTAAACAATTAAATCATGTAATTAAAATCATATAATTAAAGGGTGGCATGGTGGCAGTGGTTAGCACTGCTGCCTCACAGCACCAGTGTCCCAGGTTCAATTCTAGCCTTGGACATCTGTCTGTGTGGAGTTTGTACATTCTCCCCATGTCTACATGGGTTTCCTCTGGTTTCCTCCCACAGTTCAAAGATGTGCAGGTCAGGTGAATTGGCCATGCTAAATTGTCCATAGTGTTAGGTGCATTAGTTATAGGGAAGTGGGTTACTCTTCAGAGGGTCGGTGTGGAACTATTGGGCCGAAGGGCCTGTTTCCACACTGTAGGTAATTTAATTTATTGTAAGTTTGTGCTTTTGACTTTTGAGTTAGTAACATATGGCTTTATATATGTCTAAAATTAACACTTACCTTGTACTTTTTTTCTGTGGTCGAGGTAAATTTTTTTTAAAAACAGTTCTTGAAAGCTTGCTTTAGGATTAGTGGGGTTTTGATGGGGTTTTACAACTGAACAATAGAAATGACTCCAGGTTAGGAAGTCAAAAAAGATATTATTTTAAATTTAAGGGAATATTAAAATGTAATAGCCTAACCAGAGATTATCTTCTGTTTTACTTTGAGGTTTGGGAAGTCCTGTGAAGTCCTTTGGAGAAGATGGTTGTATAGAGCAGTGTTCCTGGGAAGGAAAGGATATAGTGAACCATACTTACCTGAGAATAAAGATTTAGTGATAATCCCAGGCCAGAAATGTGGGGATAAAACCCTGAAAAGCTAACTTAAAGCTGAGTAAGTTTAAGCTCAAGTATATAATATCTCCCGGTTGAAGCTATCTGCAGTTCTAGTCAATAAGTTAAAGTCAAAAGTGATTTTAAACTTGACAAGATGTTAGACACTGACGTGGTAATTGTACAAGTAGTGATTTTGAATGCCTTACAATGTGTGTTTTTGAGAACGGTATCAGGTATGTGTTTTGGATTGTATGCAAAAGGTATTGTTTTGCTTTTTAAAGGAATGTTTTGAGTTTAATGGGATTATACTTTCACTGTCTGCTTATAAATATTTGAATTTGTATTATAGCCAAATAATTTGATTTATTCTCATCTATCTGCACTTCTGTTGTTATTAAACTTCTGTTTTATTGTTAAGGCAAAATCTGTAGATTTATATTATATTGTGTGCTATGTTTCAGTAACAGACTACTTTGTTTAACCAAAACAAAACAAAATATGATGCCTCAAGCTAGGTTCCAGTCTGGGATCTAACTATTCAGTAATCACATCAGCTAGGAAGATTACAATTCACTGTAGGGTGGACAGTAAGAGCTGCATTATTGCAATGATAAGGATGCCTTCAGATGCACTTCAGCATACTATAGGCAGCAGTATCAGCAAAAGTAACACAGGAAGGACTTCTCTCTGATTCTCGTTCAATGGAACTGAGTTGTGTGAAGTCATCTTTCATTGAGTATAATTGTTTCAATACTGCAATGGCCAGCATTCCCTGTATCACCCCAAATCCAAATGCACCTTTGATCATTCTGTACAGTTCATGTTGTTTAACAAATGCTAAGGTTACAAACAGCTGGAAGTCTTCACAAATCTAACCCTCCTTCATTCAATCCTTACAAAGGTTCATGCGAAAATGGGTGTTGCGGAAATTATAGAGTTAGAATATGGTGTGGTGCTAAAGATGGCTAACCTCTCTACCTTCATTCTTCCAGTTGTAGTTGAAATGACAATGGCTGACACAGCTGATGATAACTGAACATATCTTTAGAAATGTGAGAACCTATTTACAATGAAGTGTCACCCATGCCACCTATGTATCCTCAGATACATACTTCATTTCACTTCCATTATGCCTGGTTGCAGTCCAAGGATCTGCAGCTGAGAGAGAGGGAGGGAGCCTGCCTTCTAGTGGAGCCAGCTGGCCTTGGAGTTGTAGTTGGGTGACCATGGGGCTATTAGAGGGCCCAGATGGCTGCGTTTGTCTTGCCCAGATATAGGCTCAGCCTCCTCAGTTTGACCTTTGACAGATTTGAGGATAAGAGTGGAGGGCCTGGACAAGAGGAGATTTCTGGCATGCCTGTTCATGGCTCCTCCTCTGGCTGTGTCACTCCTGGCACTGCCCTGTGAGGAAGGGGCACCTGAAGTGAGGTCAAGGTCCTTCATTCCTGGCCAGGTTGGAGAGACTCTAGGCACCTCTCCAGCACACACTGACAGTGCTGGACCTGACTCTCCACGGCAGCTGCCAACTTGCCCATGGAGGTAACCAGAGCCTTTTTGCCAGAGGTAGCACAGTACCAATAATGTTGGTAGAATCCTCCAATCTTCAACTCAGTTTGCCCATTACCTCTTGAAAACCTGTCCACTTCTCCTGTGAGGGCTTGTGCATTTAATGGAGTTCTTAATGAACAATCAACACGGGATCTCTGCCTGGAGCTAAGCAGATGTCTGGTGTCTCCGAGTGCCATTGACCTGGGCTGTTTCTTTCTCAACCAGCTTCGGTAATATGGACATGACGTATTCACCGTCAAGTGCTCCTGAATCTCATCGAGATAGAGTACCCAGCACAGTCTCAGTATCTGTGGTGGTGGAGGATGCAGGATGACAATGAATCCAGCAATGGGTGTGTGGCTTCTTCCTCAGGAAGGGAGGAGGAAGTGTCTTATAGTGTTGTTCTTGTGAGGATAGAGACCGTGTATGTGCCACTGGTAGCTGTAGGAGGCAAGCGGGAGTCTAAGGTGGGAAATAAGAGTTGAGGTTCAGGCATGGAAAAAGGACATTCACAGAGGTGGGAATGGAAGCACTAGCGTCACCTGACAATGAACTTTAATTGGAGTCAGATATGCAGGTTTCAGCATCACCATATAGGTGAGCTCTATCCTCTTCAGCTAAGGCAAGGATAATTTCCTCATTGGGAGAGAGGAGATGGATGTTGGGCACACTGCCACCTGTGTTGGGCTTTCTCTGTCCTCTTTCCTCAGGACAACGGCATCAGACCCTGCTAACCTGAATCGAGATTGCCACTCAGGCTAATACCATTTCCAAAATCCAGAGAAACACACGGCAATGCCACAGAAAGTTTGCTAGGGTAAGTGCTACCATTTTCTATCTGCTACCTCACACTGACTCATTTTAACTCTGCGACTGCATTGACTATCACCAACTCCACCCCCCCCCCCCCCCCCCCCCCAACCCCCCATGGTCTACTATTCCTACTATTGTCTTCAACATTTTCCCTCACTCACTCTTACTTCCTCAATCCCTCGCATGACTAACTCTGCATGCCCTCTGCACTGCCTACTCACTCACTGAGAACACCAACACTGAAAACCCTGGATATTCCAGCAACAGTGAATACTGCAGCTGCTGGCGAGTGAAGGACAGTGCAAGTGAATGCCTCTGAGGTGTGGTGAAGAGCTAATGAGGCAAGCAGTGGAGATTAGCATGAGAAACCTTGTGAGCTCTCAGGGAGAGAAACCACCATGAAACTGCATGAAGTCAATTTCTGGCAATTTCAGCCCATGATTTTGTTGGCCTCCTGTAGACACTTGGCCTTGAATTTGTCTGTGTAGCATAATAGGCCTTTAAATGCTGTTACATGATCTTCATCCATGTCTACAAATGCGGTATGCAAAATGACAGTTATCTGAACAACGATCTAAAGAGAGAGAAAGTGCAGACTATGGGAACATGGTGAGGGCATTTGGCTGAGACGAGTTGCTGTTGCAGACAATCTGAACGTATACAGACTGAATATTTTCCTTCTGTTCTGTAACCATTCCATGACGATATGATTCAATGTTAAAATAATATGACTAGTTCATAGGTTCTAGCAAATATTAATTACAAACATTTTACCTTTAATTCAGAGTTATTGTTTTATGACTAGCAAGCTGACTTGTTTGAATTTCTGATTCACTTTACAGATCAATCATGGTGACTAATGGTTTTGCTATAAGCAACCAAACCATTAAGTACTAAACATTATACAAAGGAGCAATTGAAATGACAACAATTGTTAAAACATTCTAAAATAATTATTGATCCCATGTAATAAGTGTGTTTGATAGTTCAGGAAATGGATGGGGAAACCTTTATTGATACACTAAAGCAGGAAAGACATGTATACATGACTTCAAAATGCTCACAGTAAATGAAGTCTAGGCAATATCTCCAGATATAGGGCTGCTCTCTCTTTAGAAAGAGATGACTGGTACTGAGTTTAACCTGAGTGTCAGCTTACCTCAAACAATGGGTGAAGCTGAGAAGGTGGGACCTTTATGTAAGCCTCAGCCAGAGAGGGAATTTATACCTTCAGTGTTAAGCAAGCAAACTGCACACAACGTTAACGCACAAACAGTATTGTGATCATTACCAGGTAACCCATTTTAATGATGATAGTTATGAGATAAATACTGAACTACCTTGCTCCGTAACAGACATCTATTTCAAATATTATGAATATGTCACTAACATAATCAGTTAACATTCAAATTGTTTGGGAGGGTGATTAGCAGATCAAGAGATTAACATTAATTACTAAACAAGAGAAAATGATATGAAAACCTCACATTATAGATATTCTTGAGGACTAACAATAGTCTTGGAGATGAAAACTGCTGTTTTGTGACATGCAAACCTTTGTGTCAGTCTTGTTACACAGTCAAATAGACAACATATACAGTACATAAAAACATTTATATACAATCACTGCAGACATGCAATAGAATATTTTTCCCATGCGTTACTGAGTTTTTACAATTTATACATCTCCTGATCACTGACAAATTTTGAAATTTAGGGTCAATTTTAAATGGAAAATCATTAATCTTCAATTTCTTCAGTTCTTCTCTCTGTTAAAAATTGCATTTTTGAAAAATATTTTACATAACTTAATTTCTGCAATTGCATAACTATTTTAGTAGAGAATTACATAAAATGAAGTTACATAAAATATTATTTATAATTTAGTTTTCCAAAAATAGTTCTTGGTTCCAGCTATTGTCAGAAACTGTTGCAAGTAAATCTAATCTCTGAGAAACATAGAATAAGAACTTGGAGTTATTATGGATGCTGACTTTTGATTCATGTATTGGAGCAACAAATCTAAAAACTCTCCTTGGAACCAACTGAAAGAAGTGTAATTTACAGTTGTCAGGCATCATTTTACCCTTCCAAGAATCAAACTTACATCTTCAAAGTATAATGATTGCATTAGACTTGAAATCAATCTTTCTCAAGTTCTGATCATGTTTTGAGATTGGCCTGTTCCATGATTGAATTATGTTGCCAACATTAACTGAATATTTATGCTTTGAAACATCCTTGGGGTTCTATCCACTTGGCATTTGAGGTGAAAACTTGTCAGACAGTTGCACAGAATACTATCTCTTTGATCAATTGGTTCTTTTTTCCCAAAGCAGAAAGTGATTTTAATAAAATTGATCTTGCAAAATCCATTCCTAATTCTGATTTAGCTCAGCATTTCATCGGGGCTTTTCACCTTTAAGATAGCTCTGGATGATATGGTCTCCATTTGAAATATCTTTTACAACTCTGTTAGCATTATTGAATAATAGCGTATATTAGGAAACTTTTTACATCCCACATGACCTTTATGTGTGATTCTCAACATTCGTTATATCACTGATTTATAATTTTATTTGTCATTTTGGATGAAGCGCTTAAAAGATGTATATGAATTTTTTCCTTTTAGCAGTAAGACACTACGGGGCAATTCTTTTAGTACATATTGATGATGAGGAACTTTACTCTGCAATAATGTGAAATTTAAATAGTGAATGTTCTATATACAGTTCCCAGATGGATACTGACAGGAGTAAGATGCTTCATTGTCTGTGTCTGCTGGGAAATTTGGCATTATGAAGTGTAGAACGGAAGGATTTAATTTATTCAGTCTTTAGGATTAGAACACAAATAAATAAAGAAAGAATAGCATTGGTATTCTGAATAGAGCCTCAGAAATGAAACATTGCTTAGGTTAGTCTCTAAATTAGTATTTTTTCATTCTGTGTAGAGCTTGCAATCAAATCTTTGGCTTTGAAATTGCATGGCCACAATGCTGGCAGTTATGCTGGCGTACTCCTGTTGTTGCCTCCAGTGCAACACTGGGGTCAATGAAAGTCATTTTATTTATTGGATAAACAAGCATGTGTATGGCATAAACACTTGAGGCTGAGACCATCCTTAATTCTAGCTCTAGCAGTGGTCGGTAGCTATAATTTGCTTCATAAGAGGAAAATAGACCCTCTGCCACTTGTAAGACAACAAGAAAATGACTAGAGATAATAAAAACCCAGTGCAACTAGATTGCCGCATATACAAGAAATTTTACTGGTACTCCCCAGCCTGACAGAAAGTGAACCATTTTGAGCCCAAAGTATCAAAATATCATAATTTTTAACAGATATAAAATACCATTAAATAGTTAATATTTATGAAATTCATTATTTGCATAATCAACTGCATAGTACACAATACAGTATTGAGAAAGCAGCAGAACAATATTTCAGTTGCTCCCCTACTAGAAACCGTGCTTAAGCAAGCAAATTTGCTCCCAACGAAAGCTAATAATATCCCTAATAAAATTCCTGACATTTCTAGGTAGGTTAATTGCTGAGTACCCATCAATCTAAATGCAAGGTATGTTGCTTGCTGCTTTAATTCTCTCACTGGATCAACAAGAAAGATGAGTGCAAAAAGACTATAGAATAATATAACTGTTAAATTGTCACCTGTAATCATTAATTAATAATGAAAGACAGTTATACTGGACAGTATCAAATATGAGAAATTCAGTCAACTCATGTGTAAATTGGAATCAATCATTTAAAAGTAATTATTGATTTACAAAACCACAGTAATTAGGACAAATTGTTGAAAATATTCGAATAAAAACTTTTCTTCTTGTATTTGCTACTAGTTTATGTCAAATATTGTGACTTAAAGCTTGTTTCCTGGTAGATCAAATTAGATTTCCATTCTCCTATTAATGACCCAGTAATGTTTAATATTAGGAGCCTGAGATTTATGTATATGCATATAATAGTGCTTGTAATTTTTATTCTAACTAACTGGAACAAACAATGCTCTAAATTGAAGACTATTAGAATCTTCCCAATTGCCAAGTCAATTCTACATACAATAGTTGTTTTCCCTCGATGCTCCAAATGCACATGATAAAATATATTCTTGTGTTCTTTTATTTATATTGCTGTAGAACTTCCTCAAGCCATTTTGACAATACATGCTCATTTTTCTGCCTTTCTGTGTATATTTCAAAAGGAAATCAGAATCTTTTTCTCTGTAGTAATAATTCCACTCATTGAGCTTTAGTTGCAAAAAAAAAACAGCTTTTTTTTTATTCATTCACATGATGGGATATTACTGATTATTCCTAACTGTCCTTGAGAAGATTCTGGTGATGCATCTACTTGATCTGCTACAATCTCTGTAATCAATGAATTTGCGCAATGCAGTTACATGGGGAGTCCCAGGATTATCATCTATGGACAATGAAGGAACTGCTGCATATTTCCAAGTCAGAATGGTATGTGAGCTGGAGGGGAACTTGCAGATGATGGTGTAACTGCCCTTGTCTCTTTAGATTGTGAAGGTCATGGGTCTCATCCAAAACTTGTAAAATTACCATAAGTGTACCTTGTAGATAGTACATAGACACATGGGTGCCCCAGTGGTGGAGAATATTCAGGGTTAAGAAAGTGGATAGGGTGCCAATCAAGTGTGCTATTTTGTCATTGATGGTTTAAAACATCTTGAGTTTTGTTGAATTGCATGCATCTCGGCCTGTGGAGCGTAATCCATCACAGTCTTAACTAGTGCTTTGTGGAAAATGGAAAGCTTTGGGTAATGAGGAGGTGAGCCACTTTCTGCAGAATTCCTAGCCTCTGGCTTGCACTTGTGACTATTGTATTCATATTGCTGGTTCAACTCAGTTTCTGGTAAATGATAACTTGCAGGATGTTGACAGAGAGACATGCAGCGATAGTAATGTTATTGAATGTCAAGATGTGATGACTGAATACTCTCTTGTTGGGGCTGCTCATTGCCTGGTAAATCTGTACCATGAATGTTATTTGCCACTTACCAGTTCAAATCTAAATGTTGTCAAGTTCCTGTTGCATTTGGACAAGAGTTGCTTTAGGAACTAAGGAATTTCAAATGGTGCTGAGCATTGCAATTATCAGGAAACATCACCATTTATAACTTTATGATGGAAGGAAGATTGTTAAAGCAGGTGAAGGTGATTGGGTCCAGAGCACCACACTGAGGAACCCTGCACTAATGTCTTCAAGCTGGAATGACTCAGCTTTAACAACCACCTTTAAACTTGGTTTGACTCCAACCAGCTTTCACCTGAATTCCACTGGCTCCAGTTTTGCTACGGTTCCTTGATGCCATATTCAGTTAAATGCAGCATTGACATCAAGGACAATCACTTACCCCTCTGTAGTTCAGCCCCTTTCTCCATGCTGTAATATGATCAGGAGCTAAGTGGCCCTGGCAGAACAAAAACTGAGTGACAGTGAGGTTATTGTTGAGTAAATGCCACTTGATAGTACCATAAGCAAACTCTTACAATACTTTTCTTATACAGCAAACCTTTTATTAGCTGGTATCCATGGCACCAGGAGAGTACCAGTTCACCAAATACTCTGGTTGATCAAGAGGTGCATATAATCAATGTAAATACACACAGTAAGTTAGAAAGGTAATGCAGAGGGTATACACATCACCGTTATCCTTTATTTATAGCATAAATCACTTAAATAATAATGCAACCTTGCCTTAAATAAAACTTAATGGCAGAGAGCCTTCTCACTCATATCCTCACCTGACAAGCAGGACATCATGGAGAGCACAATAATACAGTAAACTTCCATTATTTCAGGGATAGAATTTTTGCTGGTTCATAAGGTGCCAGCAAAAACGAAGTTTTCTGTAAGTGAAAGTAAACTGATGGAATTGTAATTGGCTATGTTGGATTTGTTCTACATTTTGTGGAGATGACTTACCCAGGAAATATGACACGTTACTGAGTAGGTGCCAGTGTTCTACCTATGCTTAAACAGCTTGGCTTACAGGCACAAATACCTCTGGAGCACAAGCCTTCAATACATTTACTGTCATGCTGTCAGAGTCCATAGTCTTTGCAGTGTGAGTTACCTTCACTTGTAGCTTGAGATCATGTGGTGTAAATCAAATTAGTTAAAGACTGGTCTCTGTGTCACTGGGGACCTCAGCTCTGGATCTGGAATGAGTGAAGGTTAACATCTGTTTCTCCTAAAGTCTCTGTAGCAACAGTTACTGAAGTAGCCTGCAACTATCTGCTAATATGCACTAAGCTATGTTTTGTTTTCTGCAGGACAGTCTCCTCACTGGATCAGGTAGTGGTTTTCCTCTACCACAGGTGGGAGAAAGTGAGGACTGCAGATGCCGGAGATCAGAGTCGAGAGTGGTGCTGGAAAAGCACAGCAGGTTAGGCAGCATCCGAGAAGCATGAAAATCGATGTTTTGAACATAAACTCTTCATCAGGAAACAATTCTTCTGCTCCTCGGATGCTGCCTAACCTGCTGTGCTTTTCCAATACCACTCTCGACTCCACCAAGCTGGTCCTGCAGTTTCCTACACTGAAAGAGGATGGTGACAGCATCTTCCATACTGAACAGCAGTTCATACCATTTAGTGAGCTGGTATACTCAAGCAGCATCACTCACTTCCACTCTCAAGTCTTCATCCCTTACCAGTGTCCAATATATTCATCCATCTGCAGAACTTCCATCGAGACTCTAGTCTACCCAATAAGACTCTTATTTCTTGCTTTTGGTCTCAGTGAGGTTGAGTAATGTAGTATGTTACAAATCACTCAGGGCGTCCAAATGTGTACGCTTCCTTGTATGTTGCAGTCTGGAATCATGGATAGTGATGGTAGAAGCTTCAGTTTTCTTTTATATCACATGAGCTTTTGAAAACATCTTGGGAAGTGAAATAATAGAAGACAATAGAGTGTGTTCCTTTAGCTTCCAGGAAATCATGTCTCACAAACTTGATTGAGTTTTCTGAAGAATTAACAAAGAGGATTGATGAGGGTAGAGTGCTGGATGTGATCTATATGGACTTCAGTAAGGTTCCTCATGGGAGACTGGTTGGCAAGGTTAGATCACATTTGGATACAGAACTGACTCAAAGGTAGAAGACAGAGGGCAGTGGTGGAAATTGCCTTTTAGACTGGATACCTGTGACCAATGGTGGGCTGCCAGGATCGGTGCTGGGTCCGTTACTTTTCGTCATTTATATAAGTGATTTGGATGTAAACATCGGAGGTATAATTAATAAATTTGCAACCGACATCAAAATTGGAGGTGTAGTGGACAGTGAAGAAGCTTACCTCAGATTACAGTGGGATATTTATCAGATGGGTCAATGAACAGAGGAGTGACTGATGGAGCTTAATTTACCGTATATCCTCAAGTAATAGTCACATTTTTTGACTACATTTTAAGGTTAAATTTATGGGGTCGGCTATTACATGATACTACTTTTGAGGGGCTGAAATTTATGGTATCAAAATTCATACCATATCATTAGCAGAAACCCAACAGTTCTCTAGACGAATGAAGAAGAAAAAACAAATTATTGAAATTCTGAAAACGCAGAGCGGAATACAACAGCCAGCGAACTGGAAGATTGGGAGCAGCTCAGAACAACTGGCAGACTGGAATTCAGGAGCGGGACGTGACGGTTGGCACACTGACTCATAACGCTGATCTGTTATCTGTGAAGAACTGCATGATTTTTACAGAAGATATATGGAAAATTCCAGGTTATTTGGCCAAAAATAGAGGGTCAACTTTTACATGAGAAAGGGCTCCTACCCAAAACATTGATTTTCCTTCTCCTCAGTTGCTGCCTGACCTGTTGTGCTTTTCCAGCACCACTCTAATCTTGACTCTGATTTACAGCATCTGCAGTCCTCACTTCTGTCTTTTACATGAGATTGACTATTACTCGAGTAAATACACTAGATAAATGTGAGGTGCTGCATTTTGAAAAGGCAAATCAGGGCAGAACTTACATGCATAACGGTAAGGTCCTGGAGAGTGTTGCTGAACAAAGAGACCTTGGAGTGCAGGTTCATAGCTCCTTGAAAGTGAAGACCCAAGTAGGTAGGATAGTGAAGAAGGTGTTTGGTATGCTTTCCTTTATTGGCCTACACATTGAGTATAGGAGTTGGGAAGTCATGTTGCGGTTGCACAGGACATCGGTTCGGCCACTTTTGGAACAGTATGTGAATTCTTGTCTCCATCCTATTGGAAAGAAAGATTTATATGGATGTTGCCAGAATAGGAGGGTTTGAGCTGTACGGAGAGGTTGAATAGGCTGGAGCTGGTTTTCCTGGAGTGTCAGAGACTGAGTGGTGATCTTATAGAGATTTATAAAATCATGAGGGGCATGGATAGGGTGAATCGACAAGGTCTTTTCCCTGGAGTGGGGAGTCCAGAACTAGAGGGCATAGGTTGAAGGTGAAACAGGAAAAATTTAAAACAGAGCTATGGGGCAACTTTTTCACACAGAGGGTGGTGCGTGTATGGAATGAACTGCCAGAGAAAGTGGTGGAGGCTGGTACAATTACAACATTTAAAAGGCATCTGGATGGGTATATGAATAGGAAGGGTTTTGGGGAATATGGGCCAAATGCTGGCAAATGGACGAGTTGGACTCAAGGGTCTGTACATCTCTATGACTCACTTCCATAGAATCCCTACAGTGTGGAAACAGGCTATTCAGCCCAACAAGTCCACACTAACTGTCTGAAGAACATCCCAACCAGTTTCACCCTCCACTACTTTATCCCTGAAACCCTGCACCTCTCAAGGCTAACACTTCACCTATGTACCTTTGGACTGTAGGCGGAAACCGGAGCACCCGGAGGAAACCCATGCAGGCACAGGGAGAATGTGCAAACTCCATATAAAGAGTCACCTATGGCTGGAATCGAACCCAGGTCCCTGGCGCTGTGAGGCAGCTGTACTAACCACTGAGCCTCCATGCTGCCCTTTTTTTTGACTGTCTTCAAAGCAAATCCTTCACCCCACCCCATACTCTGCCCCCGATTTGAAAAAATTACCTCTTGAAAGAAAACAGCATTCACAAGCACATATACAAACAGACGTACACACAAACTGAATAAAACCTCCATTTTATCCTCCTTCCCACTTTGTTTCATTGTGCAGATGAACAGCATATTTCTGTCTCTGCTCTGTGCTCATTTCCACTTTAAACAGCAAGCAGCTGATTAATCAGCCACTTCTGATGCTGATTCAATCCTTTTTGACTTGAGAATATAATTATTACTCTTTGCTAACTCGGGAAAAAAATGCCTGTCAAGTGTAGAAAAACATGGCTCAAGCTTGAATATCATGCATTTTAAGTTCCCAGCATATTTAATAGTCATGATTATTTTCTGTTTCATTGATCTTTAGCCCAAACCACACCCCCAGTCGAAATGTACCTTAATTTGTTGCACTGAACAGACACAATTGCATTGGTCGTCTGTCACAAACTTGCTTGTTAATTCCGTCATATTGAAGTTGTTTTATAGTGAAACTTGACTCTATGACTACAGCCCATTCCTGAAGAAGGGCTTATGCCCGAAACATCGATTCACCTGTTCCTTGGATGCTGCCTGACCTGCTGCGCTTTTCCAGCAACACATTTTCAGCTCTGATCTCTAGCATCTGCAGCCCTCACTTTCTCTCTATGATTACAGTACTCAATGAACTGAAGATATTAAGAGGTAGGTATAAAGGAGACATCAGAGGTAGGTTCTTTACACAGAGAGCTGTGAATGCATGGAATGCGTTGCCAGTTGAGGTGGTGGAAACGAAGTCATTGGGGACATTTAAGTGACTGCTGGACATCACATGGATAGCAGTGAGTTGAGGATTGCGTAGGTTAAGTTACGATATTTTACATTAGGATTAAGTCTCGGCACAACATTGTGGGCCTAAGGGCCTGTTCTGTGCTGTACTTTTCTATGTTCTATGTTCTAATGCATTACTGCAGTTGCAAACTACTGCTGCTCAACACTTGCCAGTCACTACTCCCTCTCTCTTAATTAACTCCTCCCAATGCTTTCCTCCAACTTAATGACCAGCCTCACCTCCTCACCTCAGTCACACAGCTCCATGTACCACATATGGACTCACCTGTAACTCAGTAATCTGATCTTTGAGGCCTCGTGCTGCAAGCTGCTGAGGCCATCTATTAGGTGATTGTCATTCGCGAGCTTGATAGCTAATGAGACTTGAGTTTCCGAGCTGCAGCTCCCATCTAGTTCCTTTAGCCTCAGTATGGCCAGAAATGAGCACAAATAAATCCCTGTTGGTAAACAAAAACAAAAACTGCAGACGCTGGACATCTGAAGCGAAAACAAAAAAATGCTGGAGAAGCTCAGCAGGTCTGGCAGTATTTGGTAGAGAAAAACAGAATATTCACATTTTGAATGCAGTGACTCTTTGTTAGAATTTAAACTTGATGGGAAAGAGTGTTTATGCTAATGATGGGGTGCGAGAAGTGAACAGAATATGGGTGACAGAGCTCAGAGACAGACAGACAGAGAGAGAGAGAGAGGGATAAGCAAACAAAGGTCAATCAAGACATGGATAAATGCGGAAGAACATTAAGAAGATGTGTGAAAGGTTGGAAATGGGTGCAACCCATACAAAACAGGACCTAGGGATGTGGGCTGAGAGTAATAAACACAGAAGAGGGTGATCTCATTCTGAAGTTGCTTAGCTCAATGTTGAGTCCTGAAGGCTGTAAGGTACCTAGGTGGAAGATGACGTGTTCCTCCAGCTTTCGTTGAGTCTCACTGGAGTACTGGAGCAGGCCTGAGACAGAAATGTTGGCATGGGGAATACAACTGAGGTTGGGGGAGGGTTGTAGTGGGAAGCACCTGGAAGCTTACAATCATTTTTACAGATAGAGCAGAGGTGTTGAATAAGGCAGCCACCAAGCCTGTGTTTCATCTCCCTACAGTAAAGGCGGCCACATTGTGAGCAGCGAATACACATGAACAGCTCCAGCAATTCAAAAGGTGTTGTGAGCCTTCAACATCAGAAGAATTGTTTTCAGCCATGTCTGTAACCTCACAGCCCATTATATTCCTGTTATCATTGAACTGGGATGGACCTTGAATCAATTAAGAATGCAGAGGGAATGCTAAGCCTGGTCCCAGACAGACCTAAAAGTGAGGTGTAAACCTGGTGAAGGTACAGAACAGGACAACATGTGTGCCAAACAGCATAAGCAGCAAGTGGTAGACAGAGTTAAGCAATTCCATAACCAAATGGCCAGATCTAACCTCTGCATTCCTGCCATAACCAGTGTGAATGATGGTGGACAAGTAAACAACTAACAAGGGGATGAGGTTCACTGATGGGGGAAGCTCAGAGGATGGTGCAGGTTTGGAATGCATTGCCTAAGAGGGTAGCTGAGAACAGTACCCTCACAACCTTTAAAAAGTACTTGGATGAACACCAAGTGTAATAACATTTAAGGCTATTGCGGTTAAATGGGATGAGTGTAGGTAGTAGTGTATTTTTGACAGTCAGGCTCAAAGGGCTGAAGGGTCTTTTCTATTTTGTATGATACTATGCCACAACACATCATTGCAAAAGACAGGCTTGAGACATTAGCAACCATCAGAAATGCCAACTCATTATCTTTTGAAGTCTCCTCCTGGCACTTGCTTAAATGGCGTCCCACTTCCAAGCTTGCTTTGGGAAAGGTATTGACTTTCCACCCTTAGTTTTTACAATCGCCTAGTCTAATTGTTTAAGGAGGTACGTGTTCTCAACTCATACTCTCAGTCACTTGTCATCCAAATATTTTTAAATCTTGTATGGTCAATTAGTTCTGCATCAAATTAGTGATCAGTTCCTGTCTATTGACCTCAAACAGAGAACATTCTTTTGTCCTAATTTTAGCATATGCTAATGTTACGTCCATTATAAGAAACACCATTGTATTTTCAACATATTCTTTTAATTAAAGAATGTTTAAAAAGAGAAAATTTTGGAAATAATGATTGTACCTGAAGAAATCATTTAGCACACCTGGAAAATGATGAACATTGATAATATCAAGCTCAAAGAGGTTTTAATGATAGCTGTTCAATTCACTTCCTTGGCTCTGTTCCACTTAATTCTGCTCTGACCTTTCTCAATACAGGAAGTGCATCTCCAGTAATGATTTCTCACATTATTATATGTGGCATCATCAGCATTGCCATCTTGGTGTCTATACTGTTCTACAAGAATTATTTTCATTCAAATGATAATAGTATCATCAATGTGCAATTATGCTATTACAGCTTTGCTGTAGAAAATTAATTTGTGTTTAAACTGGACACGAGTTTTAGAAAATGGCTTCCTGAAAGCTGCATGACTTCTCTTCTGGATTCAACCGAAGCCAAAAACAGACAATTAGATTGCCCTCAGAAAAGTCAATGACAACATGCCATTAAATCGTTCAAGATTTCCAAGACTGTCAATTGAACTCTCAAAATGTGTGAAAATTCAAAACTTTGTTCATGTTCGAACAGGAGACAGGAGGGACTTCAAAAGAAATATCAGCATATTATCAAAATTGATATTTCAGCCATTTTGTTTGATTGTGATGACTCTGGCTGCAAACAGCCATTTTGAGGAGCATCATCTGAACGTCATTCGAATGATACTTTGAAACAGCAACTGTTTCTCACCAGGGAAAAAGAGGGAGCATTCAGGATTGCTATACTGAACAACAATAACATCCTGCAGTGCTCAAAGTGAAATATAAAAGCCTCCACTCACTTCCAGGACCTGTTCAGCTCAGTCTATCTGTGAGACTAACCTCTAACTATTCAACTACAGAAGACATGGTGACTGCTGAATCTGTCAGAATCATAGAATCTCAAAATTGTTATGGTACATAAGGAGGACATTTAATCCATCATGACTACGTCAGCTCTCTGAATGAACATTGTTTCAAATTTTCAACTCCTTTACTTCAGAAAGATAATCTTCAAGTAATCCAGGGCTACAATGATAGCAGAGACTGATCTCATTTCATCTCCATACATACATTTAGTTTAAATATTTGTATCTGTATTTTAGCTCAATCTTTAAAGCTATCCACTTGTATGACTTTCAGCAATAGTTGCAGAATAAACTAACCTCGTATCTTGCTTAAAGCATGAAGCTGTTCTTGCTGGTTATTTTTAAATGGTAATAATTAAAAGGGGCTGCGTACAAGCTATGCAAATACTTACTTATCAGATTACACCAAAGACATTCATGCTCTGTACTTGTGACTAGAACAGCAGTCCCTAGTTTACCACTGCTTCCTTTGATCACACGTTTAGTGGTAAGATGTCAGGCTGCTTGTTAGTCATCAACTGGTGAATGACCCAGGACTATCACCAATTAAATGTCCGGAAGACTTGAGCCCAGACACTCAACTCTCGCAAAACAAAACTTGCCCTGGTTTTATTTAGCATCCATTCTCACCTTTGTGAAGGGTCATTGGGTCATTTTACAATATCAATCTCTTTAACAACTGACATTCCTGCAATATTTTGCAATCCCTTTTCAGATTGACTCTGCAAAACCTTTGTCTTTCTTACCACAATAAATCATGGAATAAAGATTCAGACAACCTATACATTGCAATGACTGTAATAATCAATTTGTTGTATTCAAAGAAAATGCACAATCAGTAAATAATTTCAATCCATTTGAAAAATACTGAAGAATGTCAATAAAATCGCCATATACTGTTTTTCTAATTACTTTTGTTGATTAAATATATAAATTAAATTTACTTCATCTCATCGTTGCCATTAAATAAAATCTATTGCCATACAACAAGTGAACATCAGTCATGTTACCGCACACATCTCCAAAGAAAATCCACAATTTGGCACCACTATAAATGAATGCAATTTGCTGGAGCAACACTGTTGCAATTATTTCCACACAATATTTAGCTACCATACTTCAACTTGATTTGCTGAACATGATGCAAAACTATCCAATATTTCAGCGAATTGCAAGGAACTTTAGTGTAAGTTGACCTGATTGTAATGAAAATGACAAAATTGAATGATAGGGTACAGTTTTACTGGGAGCGAAGTGAAGTGAAGCGAAAAGTACGGAAATGAATAGTCTCGATGCAAAGTTTGCAAATTAAAATAACAGACGTGTTAACCTAATAATGCAGTATTCTAGTAAAAGCAAATTAACAGCTTCAAAAGAGTCAAGAACTGAAAAATAAGCCTGGATATCAAGTAAATAAAAATAAATGGTATCCACTGCTCAGTAAAATGTCATCAAATTTAAGATAATCACAAATTAAAGGTGAAGACAATGATCTAAAGGATATTCTCAATCAAAAACATAATCAATTCAGTGTCTAACTGTTGACTTGTCCTAGCTTGTATTTCCAGTATATAAAGTGCCGTATAATGAGTGTTGACTTGGTGGAGAAGATTATTGTTTCTCCATAGAGAGGGAGTTTCCACACCAGACATTACATGGGTAACTTTATTTTTATCCCACTGTATGAATCACACTACAGGGGATTATTCACTTAGGTTATGTCACAATTAATATAATTATTCACATTTAAGCATTATTTTAATTTGTTCTAATTAACATTCTAATCGTACTGCACCAAATTACTGATTAAAGCCATTTTGTTTCAACTATCAAATCACTAGTCCTTTACTGCAGTTAAGTCTGTTAAATATCCTGTCCTAGTCTTCCTGTCCACTACCATCAGAGTTTTGACATTTTAAGTCACGGATTATATCAGAAATAATTAATGGTCTGCTGTCATAACCACATTCTCAGAAATCGTATGTTTTAAAGTTCCATATTCCCACAATTTCTTTGGAAGCTCATTAATTTCAGAGAAAATTGGGCACTTGCCCAGTTTTCCTTGAAAAAATAACTTCATTTTCTGTGTGTTTTGATGTGAGAAAATCTAACCATGAAACATTTCTGAAGCAAACTTACTTTAACTTGTGTGAGGTCTTCAACACTGCAGATTTGATGGAAGACGAATAACTCAGAATGTTTGCTGAATATAGCTTGCTTGCCCTCCAAGACCCATTTCAAATTTTGGAAAATGCAGAATTTGTGGTATTAAGCATCATAAGCAAAAAATAAATCCCACATTCAACATTCATACTGAATTTGGAAATCTGTGCATCTATTATCATTGGCCTTTTAATTTTACTAGTACAAATAACAATTTTCCAACTAACATTACATTTTCAGTAATTTTACTAAATTATACAATTAATATAATTATTCATATTGATATATGCGAATATATATTTACACATATAATTTTACAATCTTACTAGCACAGGTAACAATTTTTCAACTAACTTTACATTTTTGTCTCCAGGTTGCCCAAAGTCCGTACCATATCTCTGATTAATTGAGAAGCGTTTTGATCTTGGCCAATAAATTAATCAAAATTAATATTTTCAGCCATTTTGTTTGATTGTGATTACTGGCTACAATAGTTGGACTTGTTGGTACAGCAGGAAAGTAAGACATGCGTCCTTCATTAAAAATCTTTGCCCAGCAAATAATTGATTTCAGACTCATTCTGCACTGAATGACAGAAGTGAAGTCGGGATGGCACCCTGAAGCAGTCCTGTCGCATATGTTGTCATTGCTCATGTTCCTCAGATTCCACCAAATATTTTGTGAAAACCAAGTCGGATGGAGTTGCTTGAGGAGGTTACCAATGCTGCTATGGTTGAAGGGGAACCAATTTGCAGAAGGTATTTGATAGAGGAGCCACATCAAAGGTAATTGCAGAAAATAAAAACTCACGACGTGGGGGTAGTTTATAGGCATGATTGATGAACAGGGAGCAGGCATTGTAAATGGGTCTTTTTCAGGTTGGCAAAATATAATAAATGGTCAGACACAGAAATTATGTTGGGACCTTAACTGTTTACAACTTATATAAATGATTCAGCTGAAGGGATTGGAAGATATGGGTGCTAAATTTGCTGATGACACAAAAATAGGAAGGAAAGTAAATTGTGAAGTCGACATAAGGAGGCTACAAAATGTTCTAGCCTCCCAAAACCTGTTCACCATCTACTAGGCACACGTCAGGGTTGTGCTGGAATATTCCCCACTTGCCGAGGAAGATCGTATGAGGAAAGGCTGAGGCACTTGGGGCTGTTTTCATTGGAGAAAAGAAGGTTTAGGGGTGACTTGATAGAGGTGTACAAGATGATTAGGGGTTTAGATAGGGTTGACCATGAGAACCTTTTTACACATATGGAGTCAGCTATTATGAGGTGGCATAGCTTTAAATTAAGGGGTGGTAGGTATAGGACAGATGTTAGGGGTAGATTCTTTACTCAGCGAGTCATGAGTTCATGGAATGCTCTGCCAGTAGCAGTGGTGGACTCTCCCTCTTTATGGGCATTTAAACAGGCATTGGATAGGCATATGGAGGATAGTGGGCTAGTGTAGGTTAGGTGGGCTTTGATCGGCGCAACATCGAGAGCCAAAGGGCCTGTGCAGCACTGTATTCTTCTATGTTCTATGTTCTATAAGTGCAGTTCTAAAAACATTCAAGAAGTTTGACACCATCCAGGACAAAACAGCCCACTTGATTGGCACCACATCCACTTCCTTCACCACCAATGCTCAGTAACAGGAGTCTGCACTGTTTGCAAGATGTACTGCAGAAATTCATCCTTAAATGCTTAGCACCTTCCTAGCCCACAACATTTCTATCCAGAAGGGCAAGGGCAGCAAATGTATGGGAACACCCACCACCTGCAAGTTTGTCTCCAAGCCACTCACCCACCTGACTTGGAAATATATTGCAATTCCTTCACTGTCACTGTGTCAAAATCCTAGAATTCCATCCCAGAATTCCATGCCTGTGGCTCAACCACAGCATATGGACTGCAGCAGTTCAAGAGTGCAGCTAACCACTAGCTTCTCAAGGGCAATTAGGGATGGGAATAAATTCTGGTTAGCCAGAAACAGCCATGTCCCACAGGTAGAAAAATAAAGAGATTGCAGAGCTCTGAGATGTAGAGGGATCTGGGTGTCCTCATGCATGAACTGCAAAAGGTTGGTACTTTGCAGAGTATTAGTCTCCTTATTCAAGAAAGGATGACAGAGATGAACACATGGTTCAGAGACCTACAAGGGAAAAGTGTGGGGCTTTGGTTCATGGGGCACTGACACTAGTACTTGGGAAAGGGGATTTGTACCAATGGGATGGCCTCCACTTGAACCATACTGGGGCTAGCGTTCTTACTGACCTAGGGCATATCTAGGGAAATGGAAAGGATTTTAATCCAAATAATGGGAGCTGACTGATTAAATGTGGGATAATGTGGTAAATCAAAGAATAGTATCAAGGCCAAAGTGGTATTAATACTGGAATGATAAACAGACCATTAAGGGATAAAGAGAGAAAAGGTTTATTTTTGTATGGCCAGTAATTGGGAAAGTTAAATAAATGTTGTAATTTATCATGAGGGGAACTAAATTAAAAATGTGTAGAGTGTCTTCCTCAGCTATGCAGGGAATTAATGAGATTTTATCAGAGTACTGTGCATAATATTGATCACTTTGTTGAAGGAAAGATGAAAGGAACGATGGAGATAATTCAGAGAAAGTTTATTGGAACGACAAGTGCAATATACCTGATAAGGAAAGGTTGGAGAGACTAGGTTTGTACCTGCTAGAGTTTAGAAAAGTAAGAGTTGACTTGGTTGAAACATGTAAGGCCCTGAGTGGTCCTGATAGGATAAATGTGGACAGGATCTTTCCTGTTATAGCACAACGTGGAACTGGCGGTCACTGTCTCAAAATCAGGGCTTACCCACTTAAACAGAGATGAGGCAAACTTTTTCTTTCAGAGGGTCATAAGTTTATGGAACTCTGTTTCTGTAAATGTGGAAGCAGAGTCCTTGAATATTTTCAAGGCAAAGCTAGATAGCTCCTTATTAAGCAAGAAGTGTGAAAAGGACATGGGTAGTTTGAAATGTAGATTTGACATTACAATTTTATCAACAATTTTATTAAAGGGAGCAGCAGTACTGAGGGGGTGAATAGCCTATTATTGCCCCTAACATGGATGTTTGTGTGTATATATATTGATATGTGCCACAGAGTGTCACCTGGTTGGGGCTTGATTCCACACTCCCTATCCAAGATTAGACTTGAAATACAATCTGTGAACATGATAGTGAATGCCAACTAAATCTGAAAATAAAGTGTAGTTTAAGTACATCTATGTTGCAAATCCTTGAATTGTTCCAATACGTGTAGTGTTTTTCATTCCAATATCATGCAAGGTGAAGATCTGGGTTAACCTTCATCAACCAGGACAATAACTGTGCAAATAGTTCAGAGCTGGATTAAAGGTAGAAGGTGTAATTGTCAGTCTCTTGAAAAAAATTAACCACATAAAGCCAAAGATTTGCATTTACACAGTAGCTATCTCATCTCCAAGTTCTTCACATCCAATCAATTATTTTGAAAATCCATGACAGTTGTTAATATCCACAGTATATATTCCAGATGTAGCACAGAGATTCATGATTAATTGGCCCTGTCTAACACTGTACAGTTTAATCAATTAATGCATTATTTATTGATCTTTTTCTTGTGTCTCCTGCTGCCTTCTACTTCAGTTCAATTTCAACATGAACAACGTGGAAAGATTTTGAAGGGTCAGGTCGATCCTGGCTTGTCTATTTTTGGAAATTGTTTAATGAGATTGTGTGAAAATGATTATTTGAATATTCAAATAATTGTTGATCACATGTGAATGCAAAATTTGTACCAATGCGGAAAGCATTGATGCTGAAAGTAGTTAGTATTCTTTCCACTGTACTGTCTAGCTTCTAATTAATTCCTTTTTATATTTTACGCTGTCACAGTTTCCAAAGACTTATGCCATGCATTTCATATGTTATCATCTAAGACTTCCCATGAATTCCAATTAAACATAAAATAAAACTATTTAAATTGTCAAACAGCTTTATTATGTGTCGAGATATCTAGGGCGAACAATTCAGAAGTGTTGTACAGCTGGACTAAAGCAAAGAACTGAGGATGCCATTCAGTCCCTCAATATCTCTCCACCATTCTGTCAGATGTTCACAAATCTTACTAAAGGGAACCCTGAGACTTTTTCTGTGGTTGGTGCCTGTCAGGTAGGACATGTCCCATGAAGATCTATTCACTGGTACACTTGCCTTTATTGGTCAGTGCACTGAATGCAGGAGTTGGAATGTCATGTTGTGGCTGTACAAAGCATTGGTTAGGCCACTTTTCAAATGCTGCACTCAATTCTGGTCTCCCTTCTATATGGAAAGGTGTTTTTTAACTTGAAAGGGTGCAGAAAAGATTGACAAGGATGTTGCCCGATTTGGAAGGTTTGAACTAAAGGAACAGGTTGAATAGGCTATTTTCCCTGAAGTGTTGAAGGCTGAGGTTTAAGAATCATGAGGGGCATGGATAAAGTAAACAGACAAGGTTTTTTCCAAGGGTGTGGGAGTTCAAAACGAGAGGGCATAAGTTTAAGGTAAGCAAGGAAAGATTTCAAAGGACCTGAAGGGCAACGTTTTCACGCAGAGGGTGGTGCTTGTATGGACTGAGCTGCCAGAGGAAGTGGTGGAGACTGGTACAATCACAAAATTTAAAATGCATCTGGATGGGTTTATGAGTAGGAAGGATTGAGAGGGATATGGGCCAAATGCTGGCAAATGGGACTGGATTAATTTAGGGTATATAGTCGGCATGGACGAATTCGACTGAAAGGTCTGCTTCCGTGCTGTACATCTCTATGACTTGATGGCTTCATCTAATGTGAAGTCATTAAACATCGTAAAGCACTGGACTCAGATTCTCTGGATCAGACTCCAGGCAGTGACTCCCTGTTTTCTCACACTGTCATCAGAGGACGCTCTTCGGGGCTTCTTAATCCCCCAGAGAACATGATCTCGCTTTCTCTATCTTTCCTCTTATCTATCTCTCATGCAGGCACTGAACCAAGGAGCTGTCCTTCTTTCATTATGATACACATGTACAGCTTCTGTTTGCAGCCAGTGTTGGTTCAGGCAATTAGCTGCAGTGCCCTTTCAATTGCAGCTCTCCTTTAAAAGAAGGCAGTCACGAATGAAAGGCTAATAAAAAAGCAACATCCCAGGATGCTTCAATGTAAAGTATGGGGAATATTCATTCTTTAGAGTATGAAGAACCTGCCCCTTGAGGAATGCACATCAGGCAATCAAATGGATGCCATCAATTGTAAAAAGTGGTAAGGTGCAATTGTGTTTGTGGCTTAAGTCTTGTTGGTTCATACCCACTGGCGATGGCTATTTGTAAAAGAGGACATTTAAACACACTTATTGCAAAAACCTTCCTCTTAGCACAAGGAGATGACTGTGAGTTAAAAAAGAAACTCTTATAACATGTCATAAAAATCATGTTAATTTAGCTGAGATTAAACAGGAATGGCACTGAGTACTTTCTAAGTTTTTTTTAAATCAAGTTTACAATGGTTTCTTACTTTTTGTTTACGCAATTGTTCAATAATGTATATTTACTACACCAGTGAGGCTGCATATATTGTTTGACAAGAACTACAGGCAGCGCTAAAAGGTAGCAGGGGTTTTATGGCACTTGTGTTTCTTGCCATAAGCTCCTGCTGTCTGGCAGATGGAGAATTTGATACACCTGTTAATATACAAAACAAATCATTTCACTCGAGATTGCTTGAGGGTGCAGTTCTTCACGAGATATCTTTTAAAAGAATTATGTCCTCATTGATGTCTGGCCTGGCTTGTATTATCAAACTCTTTCCATAAAGATATATTTGCAATCCAACTTGGATCTTCATAAACAAAAACAGAAATTACTGTCAAACGTAACAACTCTGGCAGCATTTGCAGAAAGAAAGAAGAGTTAAGGTTTTGAGTTCAGTTCTAATGAAGAGTCACTGGACCCAGTACATTAACTCTACTTTCTCCCCACAGATGCTGCCAGACCTGCTGAACTTCGCCAGCAATTTCAGCTTTAGTTTCAAATCCCCAGCATTTGCAGTTCTTTGCTTTATTTTAACTTTTCATGAAATGAGCAATGATATTTTGATCTATGGTTCTTATGGAAAAATAATTTTGGCCATCTGAAATCAGAAGCAAATAAGGCATTCAAACAACTAGTGCTGAACTGATCAAGAGCAAAATGTCACATGGCATAGAAGGTCTGTCATCTTCCAGTTCCTATTGTCAAACCTTAGAAAGAGGAAGATACTTAACACAGAGTACAGCATATGCTAAGAATCTAGGAGTTGCGTCTTGTAACATGAGGAAGATATTGCACTGTAGATGGGATTTTTCCTGAGCAAGTGACTCTCATCTCCTGCTCCAGTTACATTGGGGTGAGGTGGGGGAGGCGGGGAAGCTGGAGAGTGTCCTTTGGGCAATATCACTGTGCTAGTAATCCAGTAGCATATCATTAAACCAGGTCAGAGGTTTGAATCCAACCATGGCAGCTGGTGACATTTCATTCAGATGTTGCAAAACCTATCTCGATCAGTAATGTCCTTTATGGGAGGAAACCTGTCATTCTTAACTGGACTGGCCTATGTGTGATTCCAGACCCACAGAAATGTGGCTGAGCCTTAAAGGTTCTCTGAAATGTTGGCAAGCCATGGAGGTAAAGGGCAATTAAGGATGGGCAGCCAATGCTCACGTTGCCAGCATCACCCACTTCCTATGAAATATTTTCTTAAAAATTGGAAATTTTTATAGGTTATTAAGCAACTTCTTATGCCATCTTCTGAAGCAACTGATTGTTGAACCTGGAGTGCTTGGCTTAGAGGCAAATATACTGTCTAATGCATCATCTGTAGTCTAAATGGACTTTCAACACTTAGTGAGTTGGTACTGCTTTCACAAGGGGTGGTCTAGCATTACTGATGACCCTCTGATAGGGTCTGGAGCCTCAGGAACAATCCCACCACTGTCGAGCATGGTGGTGATCAGTTTGGAGGCAAAAAGTTTTATTGGTGGGAATGCTGATGACAAGGTGGGTTCAGGGTCTCATATGGACCTGGAACTAGGTCTGGAAGGCTTCCTGAAATTCCAGCCCAATGGTTCAGGGAAAAGACCCTTTGTTGGAAATATTTTTCAATTTGTGTTAAATGATCTCAACAAAAGACACAACAATTGGCTTTAAAGTTTCCATTGTACGGAGAGAATGGGGAATAGTGTAGAGTCATACTGGCTTATGGGAATTTCCTGTGGGAGTACAAATGGGCAGAAGCTCTTTTCATTCTGAAAACTGCTCATTATAACAGGAGTACAGTCCTTTGCTGTCTTAATGAAGTCACCAGGACAAATAGATTGCCTGGTCAAACTGCTCAGAATGCAGAAGATTTTATTTTTGTGTTTTTTTCTTGAACTGAATTCAAATGGCTTTCTCTGGCATTCATCCAGATGGTTGCTTCCCACACCGTTTTCCAATGTGACTCAATTTTTAAGGTTAAAAATTAACATGATTCCCAGATACCAACAAAAACAAAACAACAAATAAATCAGTCAATTTTTGAGAGTTAGTGTACAACTGCCATATTTGTCTGTCCCATAGTTAAGTTGTTTGAGAGGTGGCAAGGTGGCTCAGTGGTTAGCACTGCTGCCTCACAGCACCAGGGACCTGGGTTCGATTCCACCCTCAGGCAACTGTCTGAGTCGAGTTTGCACATTCTCCCCGGTTCTGCACAGGTTTCCATCGGATGCTCCTGTTTCCTCCCACAGTCCAAAGATGTGCAGGTTAGGTGGATTGGCCATGGTAAGTTGCCCTGTAGGTGGGTTAGCCATGAGAAATGCAGGGTTATAGGATGAGTCTGGGTGGGATGCCCTTCAGAGGGTTGGTGTGGATTTCATGAGCTGAATGGCCTGTTTCTACACTGTAGGGATTCTGTGAAATAACTGCTAACACTGTGACTGGAAATCTTTCAAATGGGACTTTAGTCAGAACCTGTGAAGCTATTCCACAAACCTTTCCAATATGTAAATTTGTGCAAATGAAATAACTTCATCACAAAAGAAATGCACTGCAAGGTTCTCTAAGGGAGTTTGATAAGCTCAGAGCTATGGTGCAGGCAAGGGGAATACATTGGATGAGCACTGAAAGAACACAAGTTGCTGGAAAAGCTCAGCAGGTCTGGCAGCATCTGTGGAGAGAAATCAGAGTTAATGTTTCCTGAGGAAGGGTCATTGGACCTGAAATGTTAACTCTGGTTTCTCTCCACAGATGCTGCCAGACCTGCTGAGCTTTTCCAGCAATTTCTGTTTTTGTAACTTTGGATGAGCAAATGGCTATTACTTGTCATTTGAACATGTTTGTAAATACTTTACGAGTAAGTTGACGTAATTGTAGACATCATCAGTTGCATTTGCTGTGAATCAATATTCTAAATGTATTGAGGAGTTTATGAGGCAAACTATGGAGTCATTTATTTGGCTGCAATATTTTTCACACTTACAACAGCATTGACTTTTCTCACCATCCAGTATGGCCACCCTGAAGTGCAAACAGCCTTTCCAAAAGTTGTAGTGAGATCTGTTTAAATAACCGATAAACATTCGGTGCAATTCATTGCCTGAATTAGAATCTGGCATACCATGGTGGAGTGCATGCCTTCCCAAGAACCTATGTTTCAACTGTTCACATTCTAAGCAAGCAGCATAAACCCTGCAGCTTGCTGTTTCTCACCTACATTAGCAGCTGGAAATCTGGGGAAATTTAAAAATTAAGTACTACACAAGATTGGGACTCTCACTCACCACTGAGGTGAGGGAAGTAGCTAAAATGTTGTATTCAACCCACTCCCAGTAATCCATCAAGCATAGGGCTGCACAGTGGCTCAGTGGTTAGCATTGCTGCCTCAAAGCGCCAGGGACCTGGGTTTGATTCTAGCCTCGGGTTTGCACATTCTCTGTGTGGGTAAGCTCCAGTTTCCTCCCACTATCCAAAGATGTGCAGGTTAGGGGAATTGGCCATGCTAAATTGTCCACAGTGTTCAGGGATGTGTCGAGTAAGTGCATTAGTTAAGGTAGGGGAATGGGTTTGGATGCATTACTCTTCGGAGGGTCAGTGTGGGCTTGTTGGGCCAAAGGGCCTGTTTCCACACTATAGGGATTCTAACTCATTGTATCAGACTTGAAACTTTGACTTTGTTTCACTCTCCACAGACCTGCTGAGCTCCTCCAGTATTCACTGTATTTTTTTAATGTCATAAGAATGAGTAGCAGGAGTAGGCTGTCTGGCCCTTTGAGCCTGCTCTGCCATTCAATATGATCATGGCTGATCTTTTTGTGGTCTCAGCTCCACTTACCCGCCCTCTCACCATAACCCTTAATTCCTTTACTGTTCAACAAATTACCTACATCAGCTTTAAAAGCATTTACTGAGGAAGCCTCAACTACTTCATGGCAGGGAATTCCAATGATTTATGACTCGTTGGGTGAAGAAGTTCTTTCTCAATTCAGTCCTAAATCTGCTCCCTCAATGTTGAGGCTATGCCCTTTTGTCATCTTTTTGTTGCTGAATATAGTGAGAGCTGGCAGTATCTTAAGTGTTCCTGTTTAGCCAGGTTGAAATGAGAGAAACTGTGGCATTCATCAGAGCTTTACTAAGTTTTAGGATCTTAACTAACACTAGCATCTGAATGAAACACAAAGGAAACCAATAAATATTTACAGACTCGATCTTAAATATATATTAAACAATTCCTCAGTTCGAACTTGTATTTCTTTCAAAAAATGGAAGTTATAACTTCTAGTCCCGGAACTTGTGTCGAGATTCATAACCTGCATCGTCTTAAGTTTGCACAATAGGAAACGAAGATGACAGTGATCACCACCAGCTTGTAACCAGAAGGGCTGTCATTGTCATAGATGAACTTTGCTTAAAATCAGGACATAAATTTCGGGGGGAGGGCAAAGATTTTCTGTGTATTATTCTGTTCATCTATTGTAACCTTAGCAGAAGAGATACAGGAAAAGAAATGACGTTAACAGTGATGATCAGGAGAAGGTTCGCATCCTCAATAATGATGCAAAAGCTGTTTATTTTGGCCATTGTGAACACTTTCCCAAGATACTGAGGAAGACACATTTTAGGGGTATTCCTGGCATTTTGTTTTTTTGATGCAATTATTATTCATTGCTAAGCCAGTGCTTCAGCCTGATCATGAAGTGGATGACACCTTCTGTCTGGTGAACTGGCCAGTGGGTCACAACCTTCTGGCTGCCTGTACTTCCTGCCAATGAAGATGGCGGATATCGACACTGACAACTGGGAGACTGTCCCTAATGGCCATGACCTCTGGACGCTGACTGGTTGGAAGAGCACTGGATGATGAACAGAAGGAAAAAGCTCGATTAAGTGAGAAGAGGGCTGAGAGAAAACAGAGGCCAGTAAACTGTACACTTTCTTAGCCCACTGTCTTGTTTTACAGCAAATGTGGCAGACACAGACATGATGTAGTCGGCTTTCTGAGCCACACCAAGCAACGGTTGTTTAACTGAGTTTCCATTTTTTTGTGTTGTACTTAATATTGGTAAGAAGCTGAAGAAATTATTTTACCAAATGAATACAATCAACAGGGACTGAAGGAAGTGCAATTCCATTGAAGCATTTCAAAATAACTATCATGAGAATAAAACAAACATAAGTTTACTTTAAGAAATAAAGATGGAGCAAACAAATCATTAGTCGCAATGCAGCAGTCTTGCTTGTGACAATTTTCAAACAAAAGACTTTTTTCATCTTTATATTCAAGGATGTAATACTGTCCTGTTGATCTATTATATCCAAACAAGCGAAAACAGCTAAATAACAAATACTGGGGTTTTGGACCTCTTATTACTACTGCTGATTTAATGTGAATTTTGTGTTGTAGCTAATTAGCTGTCTTCTTCTTGCACATTGATACAGAGATTAATATTATTATATGTTATTATTATGGAATTTTCAGAGTGGTGGTAGAAGGTTGCTTTTCAGACCGGTTCTGGGTCCTCTTTTGTTTAGAATTTATACAAGTGCCTCAGATGAGAATATAGAGGGCATGGTTAGTAAATTTGCAGACAATACCAATATTGGTGGCATGGTAGGCAGTGAAGAAGGTTTTTGAAGATTACAAAGGGATCTGGATCAAATGGTCATTGGACTGAAAAATGGCAGATGGAGTTCAATTTGGATAAATTTGAGGTATTGCATTTTGGTACAACAAACAGGGGCAGGATTATACAATTAATGGGTAATGTTATTGAACAGAGGGACCAAGGGATTCAGGTACATAATTCTTTGAGGTTTGTGTCACATACAGACAGAGTGGCATTTAGCACGCTTGTCTTCATTGCTCGGTCCTTTGAGTATAGGAGTTGGAAAGTCATGTTAAGGTTGTACAGGACATTGGTGAGATCTCTTCTGAAATAATGTGTCCAGTTCTGATTGCCTTGTTACAGGAAGTGTATTATTAAGCTAGAGAGGGTTCAGAAGAGATTTACCAGGATGTTGCCGGGTATGGACACTTTGAGTGATAAAGTAAGGCTGGATATGCTGACACTCTTTTTCATTGGAGCATAGGACGTTAAGAGATGACCATACAAAGATGTTTGAAATCATGAGGGATATAGATAAGGTTAATGGTAGCTGTCTTTTCCCTAGGATGGGAGATTTCAAGACTCGGGAGCATATTTTTTTAAGGTGAGAGGAGAGAGATTTTAAAAAGACATGAGGGGCAATATTTTACACAGAGGATGGTTCAAGAAGAATGAACTTCCTGAGGAAGTGATGGATGTGGGCACAGATATAACATTTAAAATATACTTACATAAGTGCATGAATAAGAGAGGTTTGGAGAGATAGGGGCCAGGAGCAGGCAGCTGGGACTAATTTAGTTTGAGATTATGTTCGGCATAGACTTGTTGGACCGAAGGGTCTGTTTTGGTGCTGTGTGACTCTATGACTGTATGTCAGGAAATCCGAGGTCATAGGATCCTGGCCATTTCATGTAAATTCACTAAGTGTACTTCGATGAATATAACTCCAAGTTACAAGCGCAAATTCATGAATTCTACCCATTATGTTTAGCAGCTTTGCAGAAGTTTGGTGACCATGAAATGAGAAAAGGTAACAGGCAGAAGTTTGATGAGTCATCCAGCTGGCCTGAGATTCAAATTCATGCTGGGCTGCTTTGTGAAAAGTTATTTATTGATTAATTTTATTCCAATTAACATAGTCGAACTAACACATTTATGAATGTCTTGGGTCCTATGTTGTGCAAATAGAAAAAGTAAGTTCCTTTTCAAATTTTAGGAACGTTCAGATCAGAATGATAAGTCCTATTATGAAGACATGGGATAGGTTACAGAATTTTTCAATTATTGAATACTCTAGAATTAAAAACAATAGATACAAGACTAAACACAGAAAATTTACAACAGAGTGTAGAAAAAATATTTTGTCAGACTTTTGAGACAGGGGAATGCATTGCTAGAATTGTGATTGAAGCAGAGATCATGTCATTGTAAATGAATAGGTAGATTGGTGGTTCAAAAAGAAGAAAGAAGCAATATGGGATGGGAACTACTAGTTGTGCACAGGATAATCACCAACACAGAGTAGATGACATCTCTGGTCTGTTTCTACACTGTAATTTCTATGCAATTCCAGAAGTGTAATGTGCTAACTGCTGCTACTTTTACAGGGTCAGGCCATTTCCATAATTATTCACAGGTACCAGTGTCAATCTGACCTTGTGCAGGAAGGCAGCCTCGTTTGAAACAGGGAAAATTGCAGTGTTAGTGAAGTATAAAGTTATATAGACACTTAAAGGTAACAACACAAATGATAACTTACATTTATATAGCATATAGTGTTGTTTATCATCTGAAGGCTTCACTGGAGTATAATTAAACTCAGTTTGACACTGAGCTACAAAGGAGATGTTAGTACCAATGATCACAGCTTTGGTTTTGTAGAACACCTTAAAAGAGGAAGGTAAAAAAGGGGCAGGGAAGGACTTCCAGAGCTTAGTACCTTCACAGCTAATGACATGACTCACAGTAGATTAGATTAGATCCCCTATAGTATGGAAACAGACCCTTCAACAAGTATACACTGACCCTCTGAAGAGTAACCCACCCAGACCCATTCTCCTACCCTATATTTATCCCTGACTAATGCATCTAACACTATGGGCAGTTTAGCATGGCCAATTCAACTAATGTGCACATCTTTGGATTGTGGGAGGAAACCAGAGCACCTGGAGGAAACCCACGCAGACACAGGGAGAATGTGCAAACTTTACACAGACAGTAACCTGAGGTGGGAATTGAACCGGCGTCCCTGGGTGAGGCAGCAGTGCATCCCCCAGGAGATGAGACACTGAGAGGGTGCTCAGTTATAAAGAAAGCTAACTAGTAAAATGGGGAAAAGATAAAAGCAAAATCAGAAAACAAAGTGTAGGCAAACAGCAATTGAATTAAAGTAGAAAATAATGATAATAAAGCAGAATTAAAGGCACTGTATCTCAATGCACACAACATTTGCAAAAATATTGATGATTTGAATGCAAAAATAAAATAAATGGGTATGTTTTAATTGCCATGATGGAATGATGATGGAAATGTGGCTGCAGGGAAACAAGAATGGGAACTGAATATCCAAAGATATTCAGTATTTGAAAGGATAAGTAAAAATGGAAAAGGAGATCAGTACATTAGTAAGAGTGGATCTTAGACTAAAGGATCAAGATGCAGACATTTTTGAAAAGCAAATCAGAGCAGGAGTAATACACTTAATGATAAAGTCCTCGGGAGTGCTGCTGAACAAAGAGACCTTTGAGTGCAAGTTCATAGCTCCTTGAAAGTAGAGTTACAGGTAGATAGGATAATGAAGATGGCATTTGGTATGCTTTCCTTTATTGGTCAGTGCATTGAATGTAGAAGTTGAGAGATCATGTTGCGGCTGTACAGGACATTGGTTAGGCTACTGTTAGAATATTGCGTGCAGTTCTGGTCTCCTTCCTATCGGAAGGATGTCATGAAACTTGAAAATGTTCAGAAAAGATTTACAAGGATGTTGCCAGGATTGGAGGATTTGAGCTATAGAGAGAGGCTGAACAGGCTAGGGCTGTTTTCCCTGGAGCATCAAAGGCTGTGGGGTGACCACTTAGAGATTTATAAAATCATGAGGAGCATGGATAGGGTAAATAAACACATTCTTTTCCTTGGGATGGGGAAATCCAGAGCTAGAGGACATATGTTTATGGTGAGAGGGAAAAGATATAAAAGAGCACTAAGGGGCAACTTTTTCACGCAGAGGGTGGTGTGTGTATGGAATGAGCTGCCAGAGGAAGTGGTGGAGGCTGGTACAATTGCAACATTTAAAAGGCATCTGGATGGGTATATGAATAGGAAGGGTTTAGAGGGATATAAACCAGATGCTGGCAAGTGGGACTAGACTAAGTTGGGATATCTAGTCGACATGGACAAGTTGGACTGTAGAGTCTGTTTCCGTGCTGTAGATCTCTATGATTCTCTTACTCTATGTAGCTAAGAAACGGCAAATCATAGGTGAAGTTATTGAAAGACCACTAAACTATAATGGTAAGGTTGAGCAGGGTATAAGTTAAAAAATCAGAGATGAATGTATTATGGTTAACACAGTAGTAATGAGTAACTTCAAATTGTTGTGAATTCCTGACAGGTGTACAAAATGAGTTTCTGGAGCAGTAATTAAGGAGCCAACCGGTGATCAGGCTGTATTAGATTTAGTATTGCATAATGCTAAATGGCTAATTATCAACCTTGCTGGAAGGATCTTTTCAAAAGTAGTGTGTATAATATGATAGAATATTGCATGAAGTTTGACTTCCATATCGTTCATTGGAAACTAGGGTTTGAAATCTGAAGAGAGAGAAATATGACAGTAGGAGGGACAAGTTGATGAAATCAGTTGATGGTATACAGACAAGATAAAGAGGTATTGAAAGTATATCACATGTTCTACAAGAGGCATCTATTCCTTTAAGGCACAAACACCCAACCAGAAAGCAAACACAACCGAAGTTAATGAAAAGAGTTCAAGATTGGATCAAGGGAAGTGGTTTATAAGAATGCCAAAAGGGATCATTTTGAGGTTTTGGATCAATTTAAAATTCAGCAAAGAAAGACCAAAAATCTGATTACGAAATGAAGAAGAGAATACAATTGCAAACTAATGAGGATCATAAAGGTAAACTGTAAAAACCCCCTTATCTTGGTGAAAATGTTAATTCAGGCAAATGAGTGCTCATTACAGGTGGCAACAGTAGAGTTTATAGCAGAAAACAGGAAACTGATAGAAAAAACAAACAATTACTTTGCATTTGTCCTCATGGAAGAAATTACAGAAAATCTCCCAGAAATACAAGATGGCCAGGGAATTGTAAAACTGAGGAGCTAAAATAAATTAGTATTTGTAAATAGGTCATATTTGAAAGGTTGATAAATCCCCTAGGCAAAATTAAGTTCACCCCAGAGTAATGAGGAAGGTAGCTAGGAAAACATTAGATGCACTGATGGTTACCTTCCAAAATTCTATTGATTCTCAAACATTTCAAATGTAACCCAAATACTTAAGAAGAGATGAAGAGGGAGAATGGAGAACTATAGATCTGATAGTTTAACATTAGTATGAGAGAAAATGTTTGAGTCTATTATTAAAGATGGATATTTAGAAACTGGACACTTCAAAGAAAATGGTAAATTGTACAGAGTCATCATGGATGTATAAAGAAGAAATCATGTTTGATAGACTTGTTGGAGATGTTTGAGGATATTTAATGTAGAATTGATAAATGAGAACCAATACAGGTAGTGTATTTGGATGTTTGGATAAAATCCCATACAGAATCTTCATAAGGAAAATTAGGTTGCATGAGATTGGAGAAATATACCAATATGGATTAAGAAATGTTTAATTGGCAGAAAGCAGAGGGTGGATATTCTTGGGATGGCAGGTTGTTCCCAGTGGGATTCCGCCAGGATCAGTGCTAAGTTCACAATTTACTTAATGATTCGGATGTGTGGACCAATTGTAATATTTCCAGATTTGCTGATGAAACTAAACTGGGGTTGGGACTGTAAGGTATGAGGCCGATACAAGGAGGCTTCGACAGGTCTTAGACAGGCTGAATGAATGGGTGAGAACATGACTGTTGGAATATACAATGAATAAATATGAGAAGACTCACTTTTGGAGGAAAAAACAGAAAGGAAGAATATTTCTTAATTGGTCAGAGGTTGGGAAATGTAAATGTCCAAAAAGATATTGTTGTCCTTTCTAAAAGGTTATTGTGTGGGTGCAGTAGCCATTAAGAAGGCAATTGTACCTCATCTTGAAGGTGTTTGAGTAGAGAAATAAAGATGCCTTGCTGCAATATAACCTAAAGGAAGTGTCAGGGATAGAGGGGAAGATATAGAAATTGCATAAATGCATTTATGGTTAAATGATACTTTTTAGATGTCATATTTTTCAGTAAGGGTAGTTTTATTAACATTAGGGTGTTCACAACTAATAGCAGACATGCCAATGTCTATTAGCATCATAAAGTAAAACTTCCAGGCATCTTTATGATGCATGCTGAAAATGTGTTGCTGGAAAAGCGCAGCAGGTCAGGCAGCATCCAGGGAACAGGAGAATCGACGTTTCGGGCATAAGCCCTTCTTCAGGAATGAAGAAGGGCTTATGCCCGAAACGTCGATTCTCCTGTTCCCTGGATGCTGCCTGACCTGCTGCGCTTTTCCAGCAACACATTTTCAGCTCTGATCTCCAGCATCTGCAGACCTCACTTTCTCCCCATCTTTATGATGCATGTCAATTTTTTTTGTAAGGCGGAGTAATCAATGAATTTTGTATAAAAAAGGTTTATGAATCAAAATAGGAAGGAATTCAAAATTGACAATCAATCTCTGGTGCTTCCAAAAATGTGGGTTTTGCAATTAAGCAAGATGATTCAAATGTAATCCAACACCATGAGTCTTCCTTGGAAAACATCAGTCCTTTTGCAATTAGTCATACCAGATCTAGACTGAAGAACAATGCTGCTACCAAGGATGAGATAGAACAGCTGAACAATCTCATGAGACAGCTCAAATGCTTTGACACTCAGCCCAGATCAGATGCGAATTTTGATGTGCTAGAACTTAGGCTGGTCATGAGAAAAGACAAAAGTGAAGTATGTCTTGAGAACGAATTGTATTTCTTTTTAAAACAGTGAAAATAGAAAAGTCTATACTGAAATTCTCAGCTGCAGGTCATCCAAATAATACAACATTAATCAGTTTTATTAAAACCTCACATGCAAATTTTGGCAATGGATTTTCCAGTGCAAGAGGATTTGTGATGTTTCTTGTGGAAAAAAATTGGGGAAAATTGTCCTTAGGAATGGGAGCCAAAGAAAACAAGAAGAGTACTGAAGAGTTCATTTGTCACTGAAAATTTAGCTTTTGTTGATGCTGTTGACACCATTTGTTTAAGATCTTGAATGAAATGCTATTTTAAAAGGGAGTGAGAGGACAATAACAATAGAATGTTACATAAATAGTCAGTCTTTGTGGACTAATGTGCTTTACAATCTATCTAATGATTTGGATGTGTGGACCAAATGTCATTTTTCCAAACTTGCTAATGAAAACAAACTGAATGAGAATGTAAAACATTGAAGTGAAAAATGGCTCAAAGATATAGTCTCCCGATGTGTGAGTCAGAGGAGTCAGTTTCAAATCCATCCATTCCAGAAGCATGTAATAGCATCTCTCAGTGGGTTGATTAGAAAATTTTAAGAAAGAGCAGCACACCAGCCCACACTGTCTACACCACACCTCCATTTTGATTTAGCTCCCTCCTTCTCCCTCTTTCCCTGCCCTCACCTATATTTGTTATTGTTATCCTGCCTTTGCTGGGAGGTATTTGTTAATTGTTCCTTTGGTTAGTAACACAGGTGATTCGGTGACAACTTATTCAATTGTTCCCCCTCTAATTCCATTTTAATGTAATCCCTCCCTTTCTTCCCAATCTCTCCTTGTTTTGTTGTTGTTGCAATACCCTTAGTGGGCAAGTGCATCCTTTTTGTTAATTGTTTAGGAGTTTAATTGGATGATTTAATGATGGGTTTATTAAAGGAAAGGAAATAATTATGCTCTTCCCTAGATGGGTATCATTTTCTGAACAGGGAAAGGATCCAGAAGAGAAAGGTAAAAACTGATGTTCATGTTAAACTGTAGATTTTCAATAAAAACCTTGCAAACCTTTGAAAGACTTTTGCTGCTTAACTTAACATATGGACATCAGCCTGTTAAACAAGGTAAAAACAATGACTGCAGATGCTGGAAATCAGATTCTGGATTAGTGGTGCTGGAAGAGCACAGCAGTTCAGGCAGCATCTGAGGAGCAATAAAATCGACGTTTCGGGCAAAAGCCCTTCATCAGGAATACAGCAGTTATTCAGCAGTTAAACACAGCAGTTAAACAATCCAGGCCAGAATTCAGTCTTCAACAGTTGCCAGAGAGAAGGCTGAATTTGGAAGTTAGGCGATGGAGTTTATGTTGGGGCCAAAGTTTAATTCAATGTATTTCTGCTCATTCAGTTCCTGAAGTTAGAAACACTGTTTGACAGTTTAAAAGGTGCAGAGATAGTGATAATGTAAAACTGAATGTTGTCATCATATATGTAGAAACTAACACTGTGCTTTCAAATGATGTTGTTATGAGGCATCATGTGGATGTAACACAGAATGAAACCAAGGCTATGTTGCTTGGCGATGCAGAGGTAACAGTGCAGGAGTGGGATACAAACCATCACAAGTGATACTTTGTCTACAATTGGATAGATAAATAAGGAATGAGGTAGGACCAGTCTTAGACTGTTGGACAGCAGTGGAGAGACATTGAAGGAGAATGGTGTGGATAACTGTGTCAAAGGCTGCAGAAATGTTCAGTAGGACAAAGAACCATAGTTTATCTTTGTCTCAGTCATATATGATGTAATTTATGACTTACAGTGCATGGTGCTAACAGCTGGGTAATGACCCAGACGAATGGTCTGGGTACATGGATTTGAATCCCATTAAAGCAGATCGTGGATGTTGAATTTATAAAAGTGGAATTAAAAGCTAGCCTCGTGAACCATGAAATCTTGGTTGATTGTTGTAAAAATCAATCTGGTTCAGTGAGGAATTCTGTTGTTCTTACCTGGTGTGACCTACATGTGACTCCAGATGCACAGGAATGTGTTAATGCATTTACTTATGTAAACAGTAGTAAAAAGCATTTTAAAAACAAACCATACAAGTGTATATAACCCAATCTGAAAAATTAGAATCCTACAATGTGGAAACAGGCCCTTCAGCCCAACAAGTTCACACTGACCCTCTGAAGAGTAACCCATCCAGACCCAATATTAACCCCTGACTAATACACCTGACCTACACATCCCTGACCACAATGGGCAATTTACTATGGCCAATCCACCTAACCTGCAAATCTTTATGATTGCGAGAGGAAACTGGAGCACCCGGAGGAAATCCGCACAGACATGGGAAAAATGTGCAAATACCACACAGCCTGAGGCAGGAACCAAACCCGGATACCTGTGAGGCAGCAGTGCTAACTACTGAGCCACCGTGCCAACCTAAAACCTTAAAAGACCTTGTAAAACATTATCCCTTTTGCTTCCCAACATTATCACTTTACAATTAATCAAAGTCAGAGAAATTCCCCTTCCCTGTCAAAGCTGTTGGTTAGATTTACCTCTTAAAGAACAAAGAACAGTGCAGCAGAGGAACAGGCCCTGAGGCCCATCAAGACTGAGCTGACACATTACTCCTTTTGTAAACTAACAACCTTTTGCCTCTACATGGTCCATATCCTTCTATTCCCTACTTATTCATGTATCTACAAGATATCTCTTAAACCGTACTTGCTTCCATCACCTCCTCTTACAGTGCATTCCTGGTACTTATCACCTTCTGTGCAAAAAACTTATTTCTCGCATCTCTTTTCAACTTTCCCACTTTTACCTTAAATATTCCAAACATGGCCTCACTAAAGCGACATGGCTTTCCAATTTTTATACTCTGACCGATGAAGGCAAGCATGCCATTTGCATGCTTGATCAACATATCCTCTTGTATTGCCTAGGCACCTCTGTGTTATTGCTTCTAAAGGTTCTGCTATTTCCTGTGTATCCCCACCTGCATTAGATCTTCTAAAATTCATCACCTCACAGTTGTTTGGGTTAAGTTCCATTTGCCATTTCCCTGCCCAAATCTCCAGCCCATCTATATCCTGTTCTATGCCCTGGCAATCTTCCTCACTATCCACAGTTCCCCCAACCTTTGTGTCATCCCCAAACTAATCAGGCCACCCACATTCTCCTCTAAATCATGACTATATATTACAAACAACAGGGACTCCAGCACTGATTCCTCTGGAACACCACTGGTAACAGATCTCCAATCAGAAAAACTGCCACGCCCTGTCTCCTATGACTAAGCTAGTTCTATATCCATCAGACTACTCACTGTGGATCCCATGTGACTTCATCTTTTGTTATCAGACTGCCATGATGGACCTTGTCAAAGGCCTTACTGAAGTCCATATAGACAATACCTACCACTTGTCCACCACATCAATCATCTTTATCACTTCCTCAAACTCAATCCATTTTGTGAGACACGACCTTCATTGCACTTAACCATGCTGTCCATCATATATAAATCCATGTTCTTCCAAATGTGAAAAATCCTGTCCTTAAGAATCTTCTCCAATAATTTCCCTACCACTGACATCAGGCTCACTGACCTATAATTTCCTGAATTATTCCTTCTTAAACAAAGGAACAAAACCAGATATTCCTCAGTTGTCTGGAACCTCTCCTGTGTCTAAAGAGGATACAAAGATTTCATACAAGGTCCTAGCAATTTATTCCTTCAGATCACTCAGTTATTCTGGGATAGATCCCATCAGATCCTAGGGACTTGTCCACCTTAATACCTTTTCAAAACACCCAATACCTCCACTTTTTTTATATCAACATAACCGAGAATATCAACATCGACCTCTCTCGACTCACCATCCACCACTTGTCCATTATGAATATCAATGCAAAATCTTCATTAAGGACCTCACCCACATCCTGTAACTCCATGCATAAATTTACTTCTTTGTCATTGAATGGACCTACCCTTTCCCTAGCTACCATTTTTCTCCTTGTCCTGCAATTTTCCCAAATTCTGTTTGTCAAGGTCATTTCATTTGGCTTTTAGCCCTCCTAACCCCTTGTTTAAGTTCTTTCTTGCTTTCTATCCCTCAAGTATTCTGTCTATCTTCAGTTTCCTTAACCTATATATGTTTATTTTTGCTTTTTGACTAAGCTCATATCTCTTGTCATCCAAGGCTCCTGAATCATGCCATCTTCAACCTTCATTCTCCCAGGAACCTGCTGGTCCCGAATTTGAATCAACTGCCTTTTAAAAGACTCCCTTGTGGCAGATGTGGGTTTATCTCAAACATGTGTCCCCAGTCTACATTCCCGGTACTGGCCTAATATTGTGGTAGTTAGACTTCCATCAATTCAGTACTTTCACCTGAGTACTATTCATACCCATATCTATGAGTAACTTAAAACCTAGAGAACTGTGGTCACTGGTCCCAAAATGCTACCCCACTAAAACCTCAATCACCTGGCTGAGCTCATTCCCCAATACAAAGTCTAGTATGGCCCCTTCCCTAGTTGGAGCTACTTACATATTGTTTTTAAAAACTGTCCTGCACATAACTAATGAATCTCCTCTCATTCAAGCCCTGGTGCTAAAGGTGCCCCAACCAATATAAGGCAAGTTAAAATCAACCACCGCAACAACTTTGCTGTTTTTGTATTTCTCTATAATCTTTCCACATATCTGTTCCTCTATCTTCCGCTGGCTGTTGGGAGACCTGCAGTGTAACTTTAGCAAAGTGATTGCATTTTTCCTACTCCTGGACTTTATCCATATAGCCTCACTGGATGAGTCTTGTCCCTCAGTACAACTGTGATATTCTCCCTTATCAGTAACACAACTCCCCCACCTCTTTCACATTACTCTCTATCTCGCCTGAAACATCTAAATCCCGGAATGTTAAGCTACCAGTTGTGTCCCTCTCACAAAAAAGTCTCTGCAATAGCTACAATTTTATAACTGTATGTGTTAATCCAAGTTCTAAATTCATCTGCCTTACCTGTAATACTCCTTGTGTTAAAACAAATGCATTTCAGACCACCAGTCCTGCTGTGTTCAGTAACCTCTCCCTATCTTTATTGCTCTTAGCCTTACCACCTTAGTCTGTCACTCTTACTCAGTCATTTCATTTGCTGACCTATTGTTCTGGTTCCAACGGCAAACTTCTACCCACTACCCCACTATCCCCTACCCCACTAGTTTAAATCCTCCCAAGTGGCACCTTCCTGCCAGGATATCCTATAGCACATAACTACAACATTGACAACTGATTATTACAAATGTTCAGCACCATTCGCAACTCCTCAATTACTGAAGCAGCCCATGCACAAATGCAACAAGAACTTGATAACATTTTGGCTTGGACTGATAACTGGTAAATAATATTAATACCATGTAGATGCCAAGCAGCAACCATCTCCAACAAGTGAGAAACTAGCCATCTTCTCTGACATTCAATGGAATTATCATCACCAAATTCTCAATTTTTGACATCCTGATGGTTACCAATGACCACAAACCGAACTGAACCAGCAAGGGATAATCTGTGGCTGTAAGAACAGGTCAGAGGCTAAAGATTCAGCCTCAATTAATTCAGCTCCTGGCCATCCCCATTGTCTGTATGCCCAGTTTTAAGGTACAAGTCAAGAGCATAATGGAATATCCTCCTCTTCCCTGAATAGATACATCTGCAACAGCAATCAAGAAAATCAATACTGTTCAGGAGAAAGCAGCCCACTTGATTAGTACCCTCTCCACCAACCTCAACATTCCTTTCACCACCAACACAATGGCAGCAGTAACTCACCAAGACTAGTTTGACTTCACTTTCCAAACATACAACCTGGATTATTTAGAAGAACAGTATCAATGAAGTGATTCTGCCTCCAACAGGGTATTACACCAATACAACAATATTATGTTATCTCACATACTATAAAAAAACTGAATATATTGGGAAGAGTCCAACAGGCATTAGAATTATTATATCCAAGCATTACATTCCTGTGCCTGTGCTAATATTAATCTAGAAAGTTACAACAGAAGACTATGAATCCAGAGGAGTGTCATGCTTCAAGTCATCTAGAGTAAGATGGGATTTGGATTCCAGAACTGACAGTCAGGTACTGAAGAGATAATGATACATTCCTTGGAGATGAAAGGAAGGTTAGAGAAGGGGTGGTAGTTTGCAAAAATGGAGAAAATTACATTTATTTTTAGGTGACTGTGATGACAGATTATTTGAAGAAGACCTGAAGAGATGACCTATTCACAACACTAAAACATGTGGCACTAGAAAAGTACAGTCGGTCAGGCAGCATCCGAAGAGCAGGAGAAACGACGTTCCAAGCATAAGCCCTTCATCAGGAATGAAGCTTGTTGCCCGAAGGGACTGAGAGATAAGTATGTTCTATGAGGGGGGTGGGGCTGGGGGCAAGTTAGCTGAGAGTTTGATAGGTAGATGAAGGTGGAACGTGATTGTGATGGGTCAGAGAGGAGGGTAGGACAGATAGATGGGAAAGAAGATGGACAGGTAAGACAGTTCAAGAGGATGGTGCTGAGTTGGAAGGTTGGATCTGGGATAAAGTGGTGGGAGGGGAAATGAGGAAACTGATGAAATCCATATTGATCCCAAGCGGTTGGAGGGTCCCAAAGAGGATGAGGAATTCTTCCTCCTGGCATTGGGTGGTTAGGGTTTGGCGATGGAGGAGGCCCAGGACTTGCATGTCCTTGGCAGAGTGGGAGGGGGAGTTAAAGTGTTCGACCATGGGGCAGTGGGGTTGTTTAGTGTGCATGTCCCAGGAATGTTCCCCGAAATGTTCCGCAAGTTGGCGTCCTGTCTCCCTAATGTAGAGGAGACCACATCAGGAGCAACAGACATAGCAGCTGATATGTGTGGAAGTGCAGGTAAATTTCGGTTGAATGTAGATGGATCCATTGGGGCCTTGGATGGAGGTAAAGGGGTAGGTGTGGGCACAGGTTTTGCAATTCTTGTGGTGGCAGGGGAAGGTGCCAGCAGTGGGTATGGGCTGGTGCATGGCGTGGACCTGACAAGGGAGTTGTGGAGAGAATGGTCTCCATGCAGAATAGATAGGGGTGGGGAGGGAAATATATCTCTGGTAGTGGGGTTCATTTATTGGTGACAGACATGTCAGAGGATGATATGATGTATCTGGAGGTTGGTGGGGTAGAAAGCGAGGACCAGGAGGGTTCTGTCTTTGTTGCGATTAGAGAGGTGGGTTTCAAGGTGGGTGGGAGGGGGTGTGTTGGGGAAGTGGAGGAGATGTACTGGACGGGTTCGTCGACCATGTGGGAGTGTAAATTGTGGTCTTTGTAGAAGGATGCCATGTGGGATATTCTAGGGTGGAATTGGTCCACCTGGGAGTAGATGCAGTGCAGGCCGTCCAATCGCAACAAGGACATAACCCCCCTCCACCACACCCCGGTCCTCACCTTCCACCCTACCAACTTGTGCATCATCCTCTGCCATTTCTGCCACCTTCAAACAGACCCACCACCAGGGATATAATTCCCTCCCCACCCCTATCTGCATTCCAGAGAGACCATTCCCTCTGTGACTCCCTTGTTAGGTCCACAGACCCCACCACCCACCCACCGTGCCTGGCACCTTTCCCTGCCACCACAAGAATTGCAAAACCTGCACCCACACCTCCCCGCCTTACCTCCATCCAAGGCCCCAAAGAATTCATCTACATCTGACATAGATTTACCTGTACTTCCACACTTGTCATCTACTGTTTCTGTTGCTCTCGATGTGGTCTCCTCTACATTGGGGAGACAGGATGTCAACTTGCAGAATGTTTCAGAAAACATGTCTCGACACATGCACTAAACAACCCCACTGCTCTTTGGCCAAACACTTTAACTCCCCCTCCCACTCTGCCAAGGACATGCAAGTCCTGGGCATCCTCCACCACCTAACCCTAACCACCTGATGTCTGGAGGAAGAATGTTTCATCTTCCACCTTGGGACCCTCCAGCCACTCGGGATCAATGTGGATTTTACCGGTTTCCTCATTTCTCCTTCCCCCACCTTATCCCAGATCCAATCTTCCAAGTCAGCATCACCCTCTTGACCTGTCCATCACCTTTCCCATCTATCTGATCCATCCTCCTCTCTGAACTATCATCTTCACTCCCACCTTCATCTACCTATCACATTCCCAGCTAACTTCTGCTTCCACACACCAGCCCCCCCCACCCCAGCCCCACACCCCTCCCATTTATCTGTCAGCCTCCTTGGGCCACAAGTCTCAATCCTGATAAAGGGCTTCTGCTCAATACATTGAGTCTTCTGCTCCTCGGATGCTGCCTGACCTGTTATGCTTTTCCAGGACCATACTTTTTGACTCTGATCTCCAGCATCTGCAGTCTTCACTTTCTCCTCATTCACAAAATTAGGCAACATTGGAGCAGGGATGGGAAGTCATGAAGTCAGTAGTTTGGCTACCAGACCTGGTGAATTTCTCTAGCATTCTCTGTGTTTGTCTGAGAATAAAGTTATTTGGTGCAGATGCTGAAGGCAGTGACAATATCTCAGTAAGCACAGTTTTTTGGCACTTGGGTGAGCTGTAGAGAGTGAGGATTTGAAATGAAAAGGTGAGAGGGAAGAAGTACTAATAGCAGAAGATGTGCCAGAGATTAACGGATCAGACCAATGTGCTGACTGGTGAAAACAAGCAACCTGATCACCTGGAGCGAAGTGATTGTCACAAATGGTTTCAGTTGAGAGATTGTAAGCCCTCAGCCAGGTTCCTGTGAAGATCAGGACTTTATGGGATTATTCACAATAGGGTATGGATAGCAAGGAACAGAGGATTGGGATTCTAAACAGAGGTGTAGAGAAAGTGGTAATATTTGATGTGCTGGCATTACATGAAGGTTATCATTGGGAGGTGTAAATTGGACAGGGAGATTCACAAGACTGGAAAGTGTATCCCTAGCTAGCTGGAGCTGGGGCTGAAAAACCTGTCGAACCTGTAAGGCTCTCACAGGATTAGCCAGGAACTGTAGTGACGGGTGAAGGCTGTACCATTTCAATAACAAGGTAGTCGATCAGAGAAAACAGTTGAGTCTTAAGGTGTCACCCATTATTGATCAGTGTGGAAGCTGTAGCCTTGATGTTCAAGCAAATCCAAAGATTTACAAACCAAACTGAGAAAAGATCCTGTTTTCACTGAGTAATGCAAGGATCAGGCATCATCAGATGATGGATATGTCACTTTAAACTGGTAATTTCCTTGTAGTTAGAACTAAAATGCGCTCTTTATTAGAATCAGGAGAAACTGGATGATTGGAGGCTGGTGGAGAAAGAAACACAAGTACCATGGATGACCAAGGAGGTGCACAGTAAAGAGCTCCCTAGGAAGCTTATTTACCACGTGTCTTAAATAAATAAGATATGAGATCATAACAACATAGAACAAAATCGTAACCATGTTCATGGAAGTTCACACATTTCTAACAGATTGATGACTTTTGGCAAGTCTGAAGGTTGAGAAGGAGGAATGAGTGTCAAGTAAAATTCAAATCAAGGGGACTACTATGTGAAAGTACAACTGGGGACCTGAAAAGTTCTAGGGAAGGAACATTGTACCCTTAATTCATGACTGGTAAAATGCACATTATGTTGTATAATTAGCATCAAGATTGATCTTACTCATTTTCCAGAATAAGAACAGTTGAAGTCATCCTCACAGCCTCTAGTAAGGCCCTGCCTATGTTGCAAGGTTGAATGCAAATATCCTTGCAGCAGATGGCGAAGCTTTTTGATTGACTTCCTACTAACTTAACGCCTGTAGAAACAGGTGTCCTCTGTCATTGTCAGGTCGCTGTGCCAAAAACAGCACTGATGGCAAAATGGCAGGTGGAGCCATTGTCATCAACATGCCAGCTGATTTTGCTGATCTAACTTCTTTCTTTCTATACTGCTTTATCCATGAAGTACAATACTTGGGATGTATCCAAACCAATCCCCATCTTTAACCGATCCAGACTATGTAAATTGCTGCTCCTGACTTCAGTGAAAGGTGGTGGTGAAACATTCCTTACAATTTGCATTTTTTTCTTCAACTGTGTCTATTTTGTTGCTGTAGAAACAGTGGCATTTCAATCTATTTCCACAGGGTTTAATACACAATGTAGACTTTTAAGAAAATTTAAAACCAAAACCTATCATATACGTTAAGTTAAAAATAGTCCACAGATAAAACTCCAAATTTTTATAAGACTAAGAGAACATGTTTCAAAAATGAAGCTAGCATTAAATCCAAAACTCATTGCCTTTTAAGAATTTTATTGAATATGGACAGGAAGTCAATTAGATTCGAGTTGGATGTGGGTTGACTGACCAGGCACAAATGCTTGTGGACCTTGTCATTAATAGACAGTAACTGAGGTGAAGATTTAATATTTAAAGAGTGGCTAGACAGTCATCCACACCCTACAAGCCATCAGCATCATCTTAGAGGGGTATTCTGAACATAAACTGCTGCCATCTACCTTCTACCCCACCCCCGAAACCCCAACCCCACCCGACCTACCACATTTCAATCCCTCACTCCCTCTTGACCTTCTCTCCATCATGTTTGACCTTCCTTCCTTTACCCTAGACCCTGCTTGTAATTTGTTGTCTTCAACCAACCCTCATCACTCATGATGACCTGACTAGGAGAAAGTGAGGACTGCAGATGCTGGAGATCAGAGCTGAAAATGTGTTGCTGGAAAAATGCAGCAGGTCAGGCAGCATCCAAGGAGCAGGAGAATCTGAAGATTCCTGAAGAAGGGCTCATGCTCGAAACGTCAATTCTCCTGCTCCTTGGATGCTGCCTGACCTGCTGCGCTTTTCCAGCAACACATTTTCAGCTCTGATGACCTGACTGTCAAGCTAGAGCTGTCTGCCATCTCCATACAACTGTCCATGGTATCCCGGAAATGTCCACCCCAGATCTGCCATTCATCTTTCTCAACCCTCCTGTCACTATTGACTTGGAGTCAGTTACCTTCATCTTGCAATTGACCTGTTCTCAACTATGCTTCGTCTCCCCTCAAATCACACTTCAGCTGCCATTAGCCCACCATGACCTCACTTTCTCAGACCGTCACATCCCAATCTCCAAAGAACACTGCTGCCTGAGGTCAAAGAAATAGTTCAGCTTCTTCTTGCTTGATCCAACAAAACACCTCAAAAAAAAAGCAGCTCCTTTTCAATTTCATCAGGAAGACCACTTCAGTTCCACACTACCTTCAACTCTCCATAAGTCTGAAGGTATGTGAAATGAGATTCTTGATGTCAAGAAATCAAAGTCTGATTTTCTATCCAAGCTGTGAACAACAAGATGAGAATCTTACAATGAGCAGCAAGTGATGTACTTGCATAATTGACATCTCACAACGACCTGTTTCACTTCATTTCTAAGCTGTTTGCTATTCTTTCCCAATCTTCTAGCTTACCACTAATCTTTGCCATGTTGCATGTTTTTTCTTTCATGGTGGAGGGAAGCTAGGTGATGACAATTCCTGAAATGAACTTTTGAGGATGTATCTGGCAGGTTCAGCTCAGAGCATTCTCCTCGAGGCTTCCAACATTTCTGGGTGCTCTCCATGTGCATTGACCACCTGCTTCCCCTGGTTATAGTGTTTGGCACTGGATAAGTGCGAGGGTTGCCAAATCATTATGGTGCTTCATTGACTCACTTAGAAAACAATGATCCACTTCCAATGCTGTGCTGCACTTTGGGGTGCGCTGACAATGTTATTGCTGCTAGACCACTTTGTGCAGAGGGGAAAGCGCTCTTTGCTCACTTTCTTTGTGCACACTTTCTTTGTGCCTGTTTGAATCCCCATAGCGTCACTGCCTGTTTTTGTCTTGCCTTTTTGCGCTTTGCAGTCTCAGTCAGAATTTACAGACACACAATACATCTGTCTTGACTTGCCTTTTAGTGCAGATGCTAAACCAGGCAACTTGGCATGACTGTCAGCAGTGATCAGTCAAGTGGGTGATATGTTGCTGTATGGTGCCATGCTGCATCAATGTCACACCTGTAGCATTTGACTTGTACGGCAAACACACTGCGTATACTTCAAACAATTAGCAATGTGTCCAAGTTGAAAGGGGGCTAGACTTCAGTCATGTCCATAGGGGTTGTTGTCAATCACTGTAAGTCAAGAAATCAGTCCAGCAGCTTTGACATAGTCAGTTGGCTGTTTGGGGAGATCAGGATCGAGACTAAGTATCACCACAGTCCAGAGAAGGAGCTACAGTTAACTCTGAAGGTTCAGTGTAACTGGTTAAGGAATGAACAGTAAGCGAGTCAGGGAGCTGTAGCGATCAGTCAGTGGACTGTTCACTCATCCATCATGCCTGTCATTCTACATTGATCAGAGGGGTGCATCACAGTCAGTGCTGGGTGTTTATTAGGGGTTATCAGGAGGCCACATCTGTGGTAGGGAAGTTGGTGACATTATTTGTGGTGAAGGCAGCATACCGAGCTGTATAGAGGGACAATAATTCTATCAGAGCAGCAACTCAATGTGTAAAGGCAGGCAACAATAGTCCATTGGAGGACAAAGGCTATTGCACGAGAGGGTATCTTTGACTGTCACCAGCAGATAGCCTTCAACAGGAGACAGTGCAGTTCATGTGAAGTTATAGGCCCAGGCTTGGGGGGGAATTTGAGGAGACAAAAACTGAAATGGAAGAGTTGGGTGAGAATATGTGGAAGATCAGAGCTGATTGGTTGACAGGGAATGCAAGGGAAGAAAAGGAACATGAAGGTTTGAAAGGGTCTGCTAGAATGACAAGCTGAGCCGGCAATGCACTCTCAGATCATGGCCTCTGTTCCTTCCAGCCTCAATAAAATGGAAAATGGATGCGACCACATTGAGAGTGGGCACAGTGAGTGTTTTCTTTTTCTGTCTGAGCACATAAACTCGACAGATGTGAGGTCCTACAAGGACAAGTATATGAATCAGATATCTATATATTAAAGGTTAAAGACATCTGTAATCATAGAACCCTGCATGTGAAATGTTACAGTGACCAACAGTATGGAATACAAATTCTGGTCACTGGAAATTTTGAGCATGTGAATGGTCATTACAAATTGATAATAGTAATTTCTGTGAAACAGAACGTATCACGGGTGATCTTTAAAGTAGCATCAGTGAGCCAAATTCACAAAGCCAATCTAAGATTTCAAAGACACACAAGGGTGTGCAGCTGATTTCTTCTCCACTGCAGCTGTAAGTATTTGCCAACACGGTCTTACATACAATGCTGCAATTCTTGTTTGGGTGTTGGTACAAGATATCAGGAATCCTACCATACTTACATTCTTTGACTGTAATTGCAAGTGTGGCTTGTGCTGCATTTATCAAAGTAAGTTCCACTCTCTCAATGACATTACATGGCCCTGTTTGTTGCAGACCTCCAAGTCCTACTGTACAGAAGTCTTTACTAAACTGACTTTTGTGTGTGATACAAACATTGCCTGCTACATCACAAAGGATTCATTCTAGTTTCTGATATTCCCCACATTGGTTTATTGAGACTAACACCAATTATCCAGCCTATTTTGGGTTTACTGCAGAAGGCTGTGTCATTAAGTATATTAAAAGCTGACATAGACAGATATTAAGGGAATCAAGGCTTTCAGGGAAAAGGCAGCAACGTGGAATTTAGGGTTATCAGATCAGCCATGATCTCACTGAAATGCACGGTTGATTTGATGGACAGAATACTCTCCCTTTGTTCCTACATCTAGTCAGTTCATGTTACTCTGGCTGTGCAATGAAGCCACAGAGAAATTAAAGAGGAACAACTATGCCAGCAAGCTCAGGGCCAGTAACAACCTCCAGCAGCTGCTGAACTATCTCCACATGAAGATGGCACAACTGAAGGTCCCCTCAAGATGTTGAGGAGGTGCATGAGGCCCACGGTGTATAATTCTCAATGCCATTTCCTCCAGATAAGCAAGGTGCCATTGTTGCCAAACCCTGAGGATTTCCCAGTGTACCATTACAGAATGGTATCATCAGCTGGAGTAGGATGTGTCAACTGAAAGTTGGGTGGTCATTCTATCATGGTGGCTATCAAGGAGACAGCTGCACTAATTTTTTATACCATTGACCATTTCCAAGGATTCACTTGGACCTGTGTCGTCAACCTACAACCATATCAGGTCTGATACTGGTGCAGTTTGTGAAAGATGACATAACTTTATCTCATGACCAGTTCAGTGCTGTTGCCCAGGCAGGAGATTTAGACAACATAGCTGACTTCCTCTGGGGCAGGACACTAAAGACTGTACATTGCATTGAAAAGGTTTCCTTTCCTTTCTGCAGATTATCTGTGATCACTAATATCACATACTTTGTGACAACGTCCTTCAAGCTCCGTAATGCCTGTATCCTTGAGAACTCTCATGTTCCTGCTTTGTCACCCAAACCATTGTTATACATTAAGAAGAAGGTCTTCTTTATTCCCCTCCTGTGGAGTTGTTCACTCCTGCCAGCAATTGACCTGGCCCACAGCTATTCTTTAAAAATGGAGTCGATGCCAGAAATGTTGGAAGATCATGCCAGTAATGAGTACTTCTACTGTTGGTGTGGGTACAATGGTGTAGTGCCATAGGGATATGGTGCATACAATGAAGTGAGCAGTAGAGAATTATGGGAGATAATTCTCGAGAGCTCACAGAGAGAAATATTCCATTGAACTCCCTGAAATAGACACTTGAGCTGTTATTTGATAAAATTCAACCCAAGGCTACCATTTAATCTGGCAATCATGATATTTGTTGAGTGTTCATGTCATATTAATGCGGTAAAAGTTTGGTAATGTCGCTTGCTGTCAAGAACCAAGATCAATCTTAAAACTACTACCAAACTTTTATTCTACTGTTTGAAAACTGACTGCTTACCTCACACACAGTGAAGTAACCTTTCCCATTTCATTTCTGCCCTGGAAATCTTTGGTTAGATTCTGTCCCTTGTTTCCTTTACACATGTACAAAATGGTCTCAGAGAAGAATGAATGCAATGTGTGCAGTAACCAGGAAACCATTTGAATATTGCTACATGATTTTTGGGACATTGATAAGACTGAAGCACCCTAGCATCGAAAATGAAGTCACGTGGAAAAGTAGCCAATGCCTCTTCTCTTCATTTTTCAGTAACCCAGTACCTGTTCTGCACCTGCGGAACCAGGGCAGATCACCTGAAAATCAAAACCTCGTTTAGAACAACAGTGTATTAGTTTCTAAAACAGTTCAACTTCTTTTTGCTGTAAGTTTGGGGCTTGTAAGCTTTAATATTTTAGCTGCCGTACTTGCACATTGTGTTAGCGTATCTATCGGAATTCTGTTTCACTGTCACATCGAATCCTAAATCCCTATAGTGTGGAAGCAGGACAGTCAGCCCATCAAGTGTACATGGACCCTCTGAAGTCCATCCCATCCAGACCCAGACTCAGACCCACTCCCCTTCCTTATCCCTGTAACCCTGCATTTCCCATGGCCAATCCACTTCGCCTGCACTTCCCTGGACCTATAGGCAATTTAGCATAGCCAATCCACCTAACCTACAGCACCCACACAGGCATGATGAAAATGTTCTTTTCCCATTATACATACTGCTTACTTAAAAATATTCTCTCCCTGTTTTGGCATATGCATCACTATGCTTGCCATGTGGAAATTATTACATTTTGGACTGTTAACTGCCAAGTGTTGTCACTTCCTGAAAACAAAACATATAATTTACTAGTCTGCTTCTGACAATTTTTTTAAAAAAATTGATTTGGCTGAAAGGTTTGTTGTGGAGCTTCATAATGGAGTTTGGATCAGGTTCCTTGATTGCCCTTTCTTGTAAACAACCTACATGCAAGTTCATTAAAAATTAAAGTGTGCTGGTGTCTATTAATGTTGTCGGACAGTTGAAATATGTCTGATAGATTTATTCTGCTATAAAGGAGCCATATCCTGCTGTCTCCTGGGACACACTCCAGCTGTTTAGACTATAATTCCATCACTGGCAGAAATGGTTAGGGCAGCTCTATCTGAAATGTCTTCATTTCTGCTTTCCTTATGAATTGCAAATGAGGCCTTTTGTAATAATGTTAAAATATGCATGTAGAGGAATTAAGATACTTTAGGGTCAGCAGCAAAGTCTCAAGAAAGGGGTCACTAAAAGCTGGGAGCAGCTGGCAGATATAGCCCCAAACTTACTTACCCAGAGATTGTTGATCTGATTTTTTTTATTGTAGAAGAACCACATTTTAAATGGTTAATGGCTGTCTGTATAAATCTTAGTCAAAAGAATGTGTCTGTAATAGGCTTCTTTGTACTGCAGTTTTGTTTGTTCTTACAGCATTTGATCCTGTGTTCTGCCACGAAGCCTATTGGGAGGATTATCACTTCTCTCTTGCTCTTTCAATGCACCCATTCTGATCTTACCAATTTTTGAAAAAAAAAGATCAAACTGAAGAAGTATTCTAGAAAGTTCAAACAGATTGTTTAGAATGGGTTCACATTCCTTGTTAAAAGTGCAGTGCTACCCCAATTACTGTAACATCGAAATAATGTGAGCATAATTCTTTTTTTTTATTATTGTGCAGAATATTCAGTTCACTGTTGTTTTTATTACTCTGAAAAATATACAGTAATTTGAGAAGATTAATTCTGGGACTGAACACCACCCACAATTCGTTCAGTCTGGGGGTCAGATGGGCAGCTGCAAAAACTGCTCTGCTAATTATAAGGATTCGGCATTTGTTAATAGAATCTTCCTCTGCAAACGGCAGATGTGTGTTCACTCATGCAGATTATTAATTCCGTTTTGCCTCAGCTGCGGTTTCAGCTATGCTGAGTAGAATCTACTGATAGAACTGTCAGTTATCAGCAGAGTGATGCTGCCAGTGAGTGAGAGAAACAGAGGCGGTGGGGTGGGGGGGGGAAGCTAAAAAAAAACCCCATTTAATCACAGGTGTGCCGATGCAAGAATTTACCTCTACTCTTTCCATTCACTCCAAAACAATTAAACTTCAATTTTAGAATTCATTAATCTGTAGGCAACATTAGAAGAACTAATTCATGCCTGTCAGAGGCAATGGACAGAAACTAATACGAAGGTAATTGCAACAAAAAAAATCCCAGTACCCTACTGATAATATGCTTTTATTAACAAACATTTGATCTGGCACTTATAATTAAACACAATTAAAAATAACAATGGTCATCCTTGACATTAAACACCAATACAGGGCATATCCTTAACTTTTATCTATGTACGTTTAATTAATGAAATTAGACTGCAACATTTTTGTTACTTTTCCCTGGGATGTAAATGATTAAGACTATATCTTTGTTGACTCCTAGAGCATTACGCGTGAGAATAAACCCATGTGTTGATCAAGACCAGAAGGAGGGCAGCAGGATATTGATGAACTCGTTTGTTATTCAAGAAAACCCAATAATTTCTATTGTTATTGTTTGGCAGAACACTACAAGGAAGCAGAATTATTCATGGAAACCTGTGGAAGTGACAGGGGACTGGGTGGTCACTTGAGCAATTAACAGGCCAACAGCGGGTTTAGATCTAACATCAAGGATCCTTGAAAGTGGAAGTCCCACTCACCAATGCTGTTGTCCAGCAGTCCACAAAAGCAGAACAAATCCAAACCATGCTGATTACTGCTGTGTACTCACCAACATCAACAAAGTGATGGAAGGGGTCATTGACCGTGTCTTCGAGCACCACTTACTTAACAATAAGCTGCTCAGTTTGGGTTGCACTTTGAGTCGCTCAGCTTCTGACCTCATTAAGGCATTCGTTCAAACACAGAGAAAGGAGCTAAACTTGGAGGTGAGGTGAGAGTGACTGCTCATGATATCAAGGATGCATTTGATTGAATGTGGCATCAAGGAGATCTAGCAATATTTAAGTCATTGGGAATCCATAGAAAGCTCTCCATGGATTGCAGTCACACGTTAGCACTAAGGAAGATGGCTGTGTTTGTTAGAGGTCAATTATTTTCATCAGAACAATGCAGGAGTTCCTTAGCATAGTCATTTTAATGAACTATTCAGACATATTATGACCCATTTCTGGAGCAGAGGTAGGGACACCATCACAGTGCCACAAGAATCCCAAGTTCCTCAGGATTCTGCTATTGATTAATTTTAAATATACAACTTGTTACGGGCCAGAATCAAACTCAGGAAGGTTGCTATGGCAACCATAATACCACCATCACTGTGCATTGTTCTGCAGCTCCCTGGCTCAACTACTTTCAGCTGCATCATTAATGATCTTCTCTCATTCAGAAGGTCAAACGTAGGATTGCTCACTAATGATTTCCCTATACTCAACATTATTTGTAACTCATCTGCTGCTCAATCAGTCTGTGTTTAACTATAGTAAGACCTGGACAAGAAAGGTTTGGTTTGTTAAGTTGAAATAACATTTGTGTCATACAAGTGCCAAACAAAAAGAAGGAATTTAACCATCACCCCTTGACATTCAATGTCATTACCATTGCTGAATTCCCCACTATCACCTTCCTGGGGGTTACCATTGACAAAAAAAGCTAATGGTTCAGCCATCTAGATACTGTGGCTATAACAGCAGATCAGAGGCTAGGAGTACTGCAGGGAGTAGCTCACCTCCTGATTCCCCAAAGGACTGCCCACCATGTACAAGGCACAAGTCAGGACTGTGATGGAATAGTCTCCACTGCCTGGTTACTGTAGCTCCAACAATGCTCGATGCCATTCAAGATAAAGCAACTCACTTGATTGTACCCTGTACCACCGCTTCAAAACGTACTCACTTCCACACAAATGCACAATAGCACAGTGTGTACCATCACAAAGGTGTGTTGCAATAATTCTCCAGCTCTTAAACAACATCTTCCAAATGTGATATCTCTGACTGAGAAGGGTGAGGGGAGTAGATAGATGGGAATATCATCAGCTGCAAATCCCCTTCAAGGCATCATATTGATTTGGCACTGTATCTCCATTCCTCCAATGTCACTGGGTCAAGTCTCTGGAACTTCCTCCCTTTCTGCACTAAGTGTACACTCAGCCACCAAGGACTGCAGTGGTTCATGAAGGCAGATCACCACTACTTTCCCCAGAACAATTAAGGGTGGGCAATAAATGCTGAGGTAGCCAGCGATGAACACACCCCGTGAATGAATTAGTGACACAACCAGAGAGATGACGCCTGTTACCCAGACAACACTACCTGAGGTATTGGATTAAGGAGGCTCCTGGCCACAGATGAAGCCAAATGTGATCAGACATAATTGCATTGAATGGTGGAGCAGACCTGATGGGCTGAATGGCCTATATTTACTCCTACATCTTATGGTCTGAAGCAGGATGAGGAGAGCTGGTAGCAAGAAAACAATAATGTGGGAGGAAGAGAGGGCTCATAAGTAAAGGCAGGTCAAACAGGCTATCTGCCCGGCACTAAGTTTATACAACTGTGGAGGTGGTCTGTGATGATTTTGTGGGCACTAACTGTAGGCATGAATTGACAGCACATGATCATAAAAGCCATCCATGTACTTAACCAACTTGGACATCACCTGTCCCAATTTGCCACTCTCCATCTAATAAATGGCACCCCAATCCACAAATTCAAATTCACTACCGGACAAGGCACAAGATTCTATCCATTGAGTTCACTCTCATAACATGCCATTTTGGTGTTTAAGTTCAGAATCGCTAGTCACTAGTCCAATATCAGAATAACTAGCTTTTACTCCTATCTTACATCTTACCTGGGAAATTCACTTGTTTTACAGCATTATTAATGGTATAATATGCTATTAAGGCAAATGTAGACTTTGAACTGGTGCTAAAGATGGAATCTTGTGCCCACCCTCATGGCAAGGTTGGTGGCAGGAGTTCATTGATCAGATATAATGGTGGTGATTGGTGACCCATCACATTTCTGCCCTCATACCAATTAAATCCATGGTGGAAGCCCCCACAAGAGTCTTTCCACTCTGTAACCAATTGAAGGCCTTAAATTGGCAGTTAATGCCTTTTTCAGGTCCTCATTTTGTTGATGCTGGTATTGAGAAGCACATTCTGGTATATTTGTTTGCGTACCACATCAGTAATGGGGGAACCAGCTCAGAGGCACCCATTATCCTTGTTGCTGACTCCTTTTGTCCCTTCCACTTCCGTCTAAGCCCCACATTGCAACCCTATTTCCTGCTATCACGCACCTGTGCCTAGGTCCTCCTCAATCCAAAGCCTTAGATGGCACAGAACTGGCAGTGGTCACTGGTGCTACTAAATATAGAAGCGCTTCTATATTTAGTAGCACCAGTGACCACTGAATGGCCAGGAGCCTTCAAAAGGGTGTTACATCTGCAGTCAGAGTCCTTGATCTCACACATGAGATTAAGTATTGTGAATGGAATAAAGTAACAATAATTCTCTTTTATTAAGTATGTTGTTGCATATATATATAACAACTGTAAAGACTATACTGCCTGTCAATAAAATGATCTGCAATGCACTTGTCTCAAATCAGGTATCAAAAGCAAATAACAGATTGGCACTGGAACCACCAAAGGTCCCACGAAGACTGTGTTGTCACGTGATACCTTTCGAAAACAAAAACCTTTTGCCTCTATGCAATTCGTATTCCTCTAGCCCCTGCCTATTGATATATCTGTTCAGATGCCTTATGCATTGTTTTTGCATCTGGCTCCACCATCTCCTCTGCTATTGCATTCCAACCACTTACCACATTTGCCTCTCACAACTCCTTTAAACTTACCTCCTTTTACCTTATAGCTTTGTCTCCTGGTAGTTGACATTTCATAGCTATCACAAGGAAGTGTAGCCCTGCTCAAAGCCAAGCTATCTATCGCTAATATGCTTAATATTTCCAAATGTGAGTAATCCTATCCCCAAGAACTTTCTCCAATAATTTTCCATCACTGATGTAAGACTCACCTTAAGTCTGTAATTTCCTGGATCTGTTCTGTTGTCCTTCTTAAACAAAGGAATACCATTGGCTATTCAGGAACAATGTTGGCGATTTGGAACAACATCTGCTGTCCAAGAGAAAAAGTATCAAAAGAACACTTTCTAAAATAAATCTTGAAATTAACACTCCTCTAGAAAGAAATCATCCGACATGACCAACACAAACATTTGGTACTAAATAATTGAATTTTATATCCTGAGTGAGTTCATTGAAAACCAGGTACTTTTGCAATAATAGAAGACAAAAATATGGTAAATGTAATAAGTTAGTATCCTTTTTGAAAGTTCGAACATAAGATGACCTTGAGTTGACCAAGTCTCACCCTGAATTCTGTTTCTCAATTTTAAAATCATGGAAATGTGCTTGCTGTGTTTTTCAAACAAGTTAATGCAATGCTGACATCACCTATAAAGATGATAACAAATGAATATATCCACACAATTTTTGAAATGCTGGAAACTGCATTTCGCTTGGAGGTAAATAATTGTTTTATGTTGTTTGAGGGAGGAGAAAGGCCATCCTGTTTTTCTTTTGATGTGAAGTATCTACAGTTGTAATGCCAAAAGTATTTATTTGCTTGGTGCTGAATATTGGATCTTCAATCATGTTCTTAACTTCATAATGAATGGAGAAGTAATGATTCCAAATATGTTCACATTCATATTACATTGATTCCGTGCATTCTATGGATTTTACACACAGTTTGTGGGTGGAGACAAGAAGGTCTTCTCTAGCTTTTAGCAGCAGCAGATATATTTGTACCAGCTCCCTCAAGTCTTGGTAATTATGCCTAACCAATTGCCGTCATACTTGTTGCTTTCTGGTAATAAACCTTCTTGTTACCTCAGAACTTTGCCTCTTTTGTGAATACTCAACAATGGTGTAATGTGAGCAACTTATCACTAAATTGCCTAAGGCAAAGCAAAGATAAGCTGATTGGTGACAATTAAACAAAACCTCAAATAACTCTTACCCAATACCACACACAAGTAGAGGTGGCAAATGCCACAAGGTGCCAGAATGGTCATTCGGGGGAAAAAAATCCACAGTCTACAGGCTCATCTTATTCTTAATAGGAAATGAAGAGCAATTAGAAAGAGAAACGTTGGTCTAAACTATTTTCACACAACTTCTCCCTTATTAACTTGTCATAATGTGGCATTAACGGAGGCCTGGGAACAAGATACTTGTTCCTTTTGGTTAATGTGTGCAAAACTTGGGAAGTCCTAAAATGAGAGTAAGGAGGCCACAGACCAGAAAAAAGACATTGTTCAATATTTTTACTTTCTCATATGAAGAAAATCTCATCGGGCCCCAAAGATCCTCAAATTATGATCCAAGTATAGGTGCTGCCGAAGTATGTGATATTAGTAGGAAACCACATTTTTTGCATTGAGCCAGCTCCACCCATGCTATGATGATTGAAGTTCCTCAATACTACTTGCCCTCACCTGCTGCTATTCACCTCCATCACCATGGAGGTTTTCTTTTCATGCAGTCCTACGAAAATAAATGAACCACCTTTATCAGTTCCAGGCATTCCATGGCTGAATCTCCCTCCTGGGGTTCGCTTGTGGCTTTCTGTGGTCCAATAAATATGATCTGACTTCAGTTGGGACAAGTACTGGCCTTTAAACACATACTGAAACTTATAGGGCCAAAGAAGCATAGGGAAGACCTGCCCTTCCACACAGGAGGCCTTGTTTGAAACAGGCAGAGGCCCTTAAACACCTCATTCAAATCCATGACTAATATGCGAGTCCCAATGGAATTTCCATCATTCCAGTGGCCTCCAGTTAAAGTTAAGGTGAAAATGAACTTGGCCACAAGACTTAATGTAATAAACCAATAAACCAGATTTTACATTTCTTCAGCTTTGATGTTTGAATTAAAATCAAATAACTTTAGCAATTCCATTTGCAAATCATGGAAGTTTCTATTGTCCTTAAAAAGCTGCAAAGGGCAACTTAGATTTTCTTTTATCTGTCACCTTCTGCACAAGTTGGCTTTAAAGGTTCCGGTTTTTTTCAAACTTTTTGAAAAAATAGTAAAATTTTAAGCAATCAGAAGATATGCATTATACATGAAGATTAAACATCAGCTGAAATTTTTATGAACAGTCATTCTGAGCATTGGTGTGCATTTTTCAACAGTCACAGGATGTGATTATAATTTGTGCATAAAATAAATAAATGCTTGGGAACATTTTTCTTACATACAAAATGCATAGTGCAACTTTTGTATTCTGATTTTCTGCCTAGACTGGAATTCTACAGCCTTCATTAATGTTTCATTTTGAAGCAAAAGCACGCTTACCAGAGGACTAGTTATGGCTTGCAGTAATTTACCATAAAATTGATTATCTTTCCATCTTTTGTTTCTGCAGTCAGAGCCTGCACTGGTAGCTCCTTTTGTTTTCTCCACTAACTAGCTCCATGGGGTAGGATGTTTGAAATGTGGATCCTTTGCCAGGGATTTGTCAACACACATCCCTAAATGAGGGAAAACTGCTTGTTTTTTCCTATCTCCATCTGTCTGTTTATTCATGTTCTAAAAGAAAACTTAATTCTCATACAACTGAGTCAATGAAAATCACTATTATCTCACTAACGACACAGCAAGTTTGAATTCAAAGCAGTAATGCTTTGCAATATGATTACATTGTGCTGTAAATATGTCACGTAAGATGTATCCAAGAAACCAATGATTGATGTTTATGGTCTTAGCTATATGGTTTCTAAGAAAATGATGCTGTAAAGCCACAAGCTATACAATGTAATTGAATGAAGTCCCTGCATGCACTTGATCTTATATTAAGTACAAACTTTTAAGCACCCTCTTAATTTATTTTGAAAATGAATGAATTTGGCATCATCCCATAAGCAAACATTTAAATGATCCTTCAGCTGCAGTTTTATTCACAGGTTTAAACTGTGGCGGTTTTAAATGTTATTCTCTTGTCACTATGTACCTTAAATATGTACACTAAATATTGCAGCAGACTTTGAAAATTAGCCAAGCTTCCACTACACCCCATTAAATTTAATTTCATAGAGGGTTTGGATGTGGCAGTTTTTCATTATCCAACCATGTAGTAGCAAAAACAATGATTATTGATTGGGAACCAGTTTCACAAATGGTGTACTTGACTGTTATTGGTTCACATCTCTCCCAGGGCTGGGGTGGCAGCTGTCAGGCTGGTCCTTGTAGACACACTCCTTTCCATCTGTACTGCTATATTAGCAGGGTCACAAGGGGTTTAACCCTCCCTGGATCTCAAGGCGACAATAACATACTAGTTGATTTGGCTGTGAAGTTATACGTATGATTAATAGATGGGATAACTAGTTCTTCCTCTGTTAAAGCACTTTAGGAGCAATTATCCAGTTTGATCCAAGCAGATTATGAAACAGATAACCACATAACATTACAATTGCAGTAGCAGTCAAGATTTTGGCAGAGCCCACTGTGTAGTTTGTCCTATGGTTGAATGGAGTGTTTTGGTTGATTAGTGGGTGTGTTTTACAGGAACATTGATAATGAACCATATAATTTTATTTTCATCACAAATGAGTCTTATTTGTCACGTGCTGTATGGTTTGCTAATTGTCTCAAAATGTTGCATCACATAATGAGTGATTAGCTGTTGGCAGATTTTTTTATTGTTCACTAAAAATCTTGGCATGCTCAGCCTGTACTGAATAATGTAGTGTGCAAAAAAGTTGGCAGCTAGAGTGACAGAATGTGCACTGAAAGAAGTAGCAACTACTATCTAAATTCTTTGTCTAACCCCACTGCTGTGCAAAAAAGGAAGAGGCATTGTTTGCCATTGTTTATGATTTACTCATTTGTCATACATTTAACAAACTTATTATTCTCTCTCTTATATTCTGGGATGATTTATCCACAATTTTAATCATATATTTGTCATTGGTGAATTTACTATGTAATATCAATTAGCCAACATTGTTTTGAAATTTTGAGTCAGGCAAAAAGCCATGAAAATGTTGTCATTTCCAGGCTTGAAGTGATGTCTTCAGGTCTCATTAGCTGCACACATTCGAAGATAAAATGTTAGTTTTGAAGCTTTGTCATATCTGTTAATCAGCTGCTGATGACAAAACAGGAGGAATCTGGAAACAGGATAATGACTCCTGAGGGTTCATTTCAGTGCATGTTCAAACCTGTACGATGTAATGATAACTGTTAGTTTTCCACAGGCCTGACATTCAATCTTGTGCATATCATGTAATCAAAACTTTTGATACAATATTGGTATATAACTCACTGAAGATGAGTTTTCTTGCCTAGACAGTTATGTTGAACGTGTCCTTATACCAATTTTAAAAAGTAGTTAGTAGGACATATTTTCCTGTTATGGTTGTTGAGTGTAAATCACAGAAATTATGAGAGCAGAGAGGAGGCCATTTTGTCTATTGTGTCTGCACTGGTCTGTTGAATGAGCAACTTGCGTAGCGCCATTTTGCTGCCTTTTCTCCGAATCCCTACACAGTATTCCTCTTCAGATAATACTCTAATTCTCTTTCAAATGCTTCAATTGAACCTGTCTACCACATCAGCGATGATTTCCTGATCTTAACCACATTGAATCCAAACAGTGTGGGAGTAAGCCATTTGGCCCATCCAGTCCACAACAACCCTCCAAAGAGCACTCCACCCAGACCCACATCATCCCCGTAACCCAGCATTTCCCATGGTTAATCCACCTAACCTGCACATCCCTGAATTGGGCGGCACGGTGGCACAGTGGTTAGCACGGAGACCCAGGTTCAATTCCCACCTCAGGCAACTGTCTGTGTGGAGCTTGCACATTCTCCCTGTGTCTGCGTGGATTTCCTCCGGGTGCTCCGGTTTCCTCCCACATTTCAAAAATGTGCAGGTTAGGTGAATTTGCCATGCTAAAATGCCCATAGTGTTAGTTGTAGGGGAATGCTCTTCGGAGGGTCGGTGGACATGTTGGGCCAAAGGGCCTGTTTCCACACTCTAAGTAATCTAATATAATACTATGGGGCAACTTAGCATTGCCAATCCATCTAACCGGCACATCTTTGTACAATGGGAGGAAACCAGAGTACCCAGAGAAAACTCACGGGACCACGGGCAGAATGTGCAAACTCCACACTGACAGTCGCCCAAGGCTGGAATCGAAACCAGGTCCCTGGTGCTGTGAGGCAGCAGTGCTAACCACTGAGCCACTTGACCACGTATGCTGCGTACATACGTGAAAAAAAATTCTTACGTCATTTTTATTTATTTTGCTAAATACTTTAAATTTGTGCACTCTCATTCTCAATCTTTTTACAAGTAAAAACAGTTTCTCCATATCTACTCTGACCAGACACCAAACAACCTTGCATATTTTAATCAAATCTCCCTGCAACCTTCTTTTCTTTTTGTGTGTACACAAATTAATATTGCATTAATAGATAACAGGAAAAGCAATCATTCCAAGACTGACCATTGAGGAAATCCACTACAAAGTACCCTCCAGTCCAAAAGACATCCATTAAACATTAGTCTGTGTTTCTTGTTACTCTTCTAATTTTATGTCCATGTTTCAGTTATTTCTTTCTTTTCATGAGCTGTAAATGTACTATTTGTGCTAACTATTGTGTGGCCTTTTGGAAGAACTTGATTGAGTTTTTTGAAGAAGTAACAAAGGGGATTTATGAGGGCAGAGCAGTGGACATGATCTATATGGACTTCAGTAAGGCATTCGACAATGTTCCCCAGGGGAGATTGATTAGCAAGGTTAAGATTCATGGAATACAGGGAGAACTAGCCATTTGGATTCAGAACTAGCTTGAAGGTAGAAGACAGAGGGTAGTGGTGGAGGGTTACTTTTCAGACTGGAGACCTGTGAGCAGTGGAGTGCCACAAGGATCAGTGCTGGGTCCACTACGTTTCGTCATTTATATAAACAGGATCTTGGTCAGGAGTAGCAGATGGAGTTGAATTTAGATAATTGTGAGGTGGTCCATTGTGGGAAAGCAAATCTTAGCAGGACTTATACACATAATGATAAGGTCTTAGGGGGTGTAGCTGAACAAAGAGACCTTGGATTGCAGGTTCATAGCTCCTTGAAAGTAGAGGCGCAGGTAGATAGGATAGTGACGAAGGCGTTAGGTATGCTTTCTTTTACTGGTTAGAGTACTGAGTACAGGGCTTGGGAGGTCATGTTGTGGCTGCACAGGAGATTGGTTAGACCACTTTTGGAATATTGCACACAATTCTGGTCTCTTTCCTATCGGAAGGATGTTATGAAACTTGAAAGGGTTCAGAAAATATTTTTTTGATTAGATTAGATTAGATTACCTACAGTATGGAAACAGGCCCTTCGGCCCAACAAGTCCACATCAAACTTCCAAAGAGTAACCCACCCAGACCCATTCACCTACCCTATGTTTATCCCGAATGCACCTAAACTGTGGGCAATTTAGCATATTGCATGGGTTGGAGGATTTGGGCTATAGGGAGAGGTTGAAAAGGCTGGGGGGGGGTGACCTCATAGAGGTTTATAAAATCACAAAGAACATAGATAGGGTAAATAGACAATGTCATTTCCCTGGACTGGGGGAGTCCAGAACTTTAGGTGTCGGGTGAGAGGGGAAAGATATAAAAGGGACCTAAAGGACAACATTTTCAGCAGAGGGTGAACGTGTATGCAATGAGCTGCCAGAGGAAGTGGTGGAGGCTAGTACAATTTCAGACTTTAAAAAGCATCTGGATGGATATATGAATAGGAAGGGTTTGGAGGGCTACAGGCCAGATGCTGGAAAGTGGTACTAGATTAGGTTGGGATATTTCGTCGGCTTGGATGAGTTGGACTGAAGGGTCTGTTTCTGTGCTGTACATCTCTATGACTCTATGATTCTAAGTACATGTACAGTATGCTGCATCAACTACATTGCCCCAGTTAATCCTCTCTCTTTTACCTGATCAAAAAGTTATATTGAGTTAGTTAAGCATAACTTTTCCCTTCAAAAAGTCCATTCTGGCTTTCTTGAATTAATCCAGATGTCTTGATGTGTTTCTTCATTTTGTCCTGAATTATCGTTTCCAGAAATTGCCCCAGTTCTGAATTATACTCATTAGACTGAACTTGCTGACTTTATCTTTACATATTTTTTGATCAAAGGTGCAACATTAACAATTCTCCAGAACTCTGGCTTACCCTAAAGTTTAAAAAATATTAAGCAATTGTGCCTTTGATATTTCCACTCTCACTTCCCTTAGTGCCCTTGGATGCAACTGAAAGTTGTAGGTCGTGGTGTAAAATGGACGGAAGTGATATGGATACAAAATTGGCTGAGTGATAGGTAACGAATGGTAATGAAGAAAGTGAGGACAATAGATGCTGGAGATTAGAGTTGAAAGTGTGATACTGGAAAAACACAGCAGGTCGGGCAGCATCTGAGGAACAGGAGAATCAATGTTTCGGGCAAGAGCCCTTCATCAGGAATGAACAGTAATGGTCAATGAATATTTTTCAGGCTGAAGGAAGGTTTTGAGTAACATTCCCCAGGAGTTGGTGTTGGCACCCTTGCTTTTCCTGATATGCGTTCATGATCTGGATCTTGGTGTACAGGGGACTATTTCAAAGTTTACAGATGAGACTAAACTTCAAAGTATTGTAAACTGTGAGAAGAACAGTGCGGAGCTCCAAAAGGACATTGACAAGTTTGTGGAGCAGGCAGGTAGGTGGCAGATGAGGTTCAATGCATGGGAAGTGTGAGATGATGAACTTTGGTCAGAAGAAAATTAAAAGACAGTACAAAATTGAGAGTATTATTCTGCCCATTTATTAGTACTATTATTAGCATTAAAGGTGGTGCACAAGCAGAGAGATCTGGATATATACATGCACAGATCATTGGGGGTGGTAGGACAGGTGGGGAGAGTAGTACATAAAACACACACTGCCCTTGGCTTTATTAACAGAGGCTTGGAGTATAAGAAGAAGAAGGAGATGTAAACTTGTACAAGCCACTTGTTAGACTTCAGTTGGAGTATTGTGTGTTATGGGAAAGATGTGAATTCACAAGAGAAAATGCAGAAGCGATTTATAACATTGGTTCCAGGAATGAAAACTTCAATGATGAGGATAGATTGAAGAAGTTGGAACTGTTCACTTTGGAGAGAAGAAAGCTGACAGGAGATTTGATAGAGCTTTTCAGAATCCTGAGCAGATTGGATAGAGTAGATCAGGAAAAGCTGTTCCCACTCATAAAAAAAAATGAAAGGATATGGATTTAAAGTGAGAGAAATCATTTTCACACGTTAAACAGTTAGGGAATGAAAGGCATTACCTGGAAAAGGGGAAGCAGCAAGTTCAGTTGGAGATTATTTGAATAGTAGTAGTGAGCAGGGATATGGGGACAAGGCAAGAGATTGGCACTGGGTAATAGAACTGAAAATGTGTTGCTGGAAAAGCGCAGCAGGTCAGGCAGCATCCAGGGAACAGGAGAATCGACGTTTCGGGCATAAGCCCTTCTTCAGGAGCCCTTCCTCATTAGGTAATAGAACCAGTGCAAGCCATGGTGGGTAGAATGGCATCTTTCTACACTATGACAATGATCGCATTAAACGGCAGAGCAGGCTCAATTAGCTGAATTGCCCATTCCTGTTGCAACTTCATATGTTCATATGTTCTAATAGTCGATTAGAGTGGTGCTGGAAAAGCACAGCAGGTCAGACAGCATCTGAGGAGCAGGAAAATCAATGTTTTGGGCAAAAGCCTTTCATCAGGTATGAGACTGGAAGCTTCAGGGGTGGAGAGATAAATGGGAGGGTGTGGGGCAGGGGGAAAGGTAGCGAAGTGTGCAGTTGGTGGATGGAGGTGGTGGTAAAGGTGATAGGTCAGAAAGGAGGGTGGAGTGGATAGGTGGGAAGGAAGATTGGCAGATGGGACAGTCATGTGGATGATGCTGAGCTGGAAGGTTGGAACTGGGGTAAGATGGGGGGAGGGAAAATGAGGAAGCTGGTGAAGTCCACATTGATGCCATGGGGTTGAAGGGTCCCAAGGCGGAAGATGAGACTTTCTTCCTCCAGGCGTCGGGTCGTATTGAAGTGGAGATGGAGGAGGCCACTTCCCCAGATGGAGGACGTCCATTTTTGCCATATGTTCCAACAGTCCTGTGATTCTGCAAACCGGTCCTAGTGTCTAACAAGTTTTAAATATAAATAGTTTATCCTCCTTATCAATATTAAGCTCTTTTCATGTCTGAATTAGCTGCTGTTTCCTGTATATCTGAATGAGTTACTTTTCCAAATGAAAAAAGACATTGTGTGCTGTTTGATTCAAACTTCTTAAAGGCAACAGCTGGATTTTTTGTTCAGACAAACCATGGCTTTGATCCATGGGTGTAAATTATACTAAATAGCAAATGATGACCTAAAGCAGGGCTTTCCAGATGATACTTTGAAGGCACAAGTTCCAAGTTAGCAATGGTTGCCATGAGTTCAGACTGATTTCTAACAGCTGCAAGGTCCGTTTTATTGATTCGTGGGACTTGGGTGTCACTGGCTGGCCAGCATTGGCAGCCCATCCCTATTTGCCCTTGAGAAGGTGGTGGTGAGCTGCCTTCTTGAATCATTTTAGTCCACTTGCTGTGGGTTGACCCACAATGCTGCTACGGAGGGAATTCCAGGATTTTGACACAACTACTGTGAAGGAACATCAGTATATTTCCAAGTCAGGGTGGTGAGTGGCTTAGAGGAGAACTTGCAGGTGGTGGTGTTCTTGCTGTCCTTGTCCTTCTAGATGGAAGTGGTCATGAGTTTAGAAGGTGCTGTTAAAGGATCTTTGGTGAATTTCTGCAGTGCATCTTGTAGATAGTACAACACTGCTGCTACTGAGCACCAGTGGTTAGAGGGATTGAATGTTTGTGGATGTGGTGCCAATCAAGCAGGTTGCTTTGTCCTGAATGGTATCAAGCTTCTTGAGTGTTGTTGGAGCTGTACCCATCCAGGCAAGTGGGGAGTATTCTATCATACTCCTGACTTGTGCCTTGTAGATGGTGGATAGACTTTGGGGTGTCAGGAGTATCCCTAGTCTCTTTAAACACTTGACATTTTTTGGATGGGTGTGGCTTAATGCGCTACACTTCAAGACAGGATTGCAACACCTTACACTTACCTTTAAAGTAAGAAAATGTTAGGGTCTAGAATATCTTCTGGATAGCTTTTGAGTGGCTTTGGTCTACTTCATAACAATATACTAACAATTTAGGTGAGGGAACTAAAATTGATATCTCTGAGCTTGCAGATGGCACAAAGCTGAGTGTGAGAAGGATGCAGAGATGATTCAAGGCAATTTGGACAAAGTGAATGCGTAGGCAAATATGTAGCAAGTGAAGTATAATGTGGATAGACGTGAGGTTATCCACTTTGACAGCAAAAGCAGAAAGACAGTTTATTTTCTGAATGGCCATAGATTGGGAAAGGGGGAGGTCCAACAAGATCTGGGTTTCCTCATACACCAGTAAGAACATAGGTGCAGGATGTAGTAAAAGAAATGAGATGATTTGAGCACAGAGGTAGGGACGTGTTAGTGTATTTGTATGGAACCTTGATAAGACCACAATTGGAGCATTGCGGGCAGTTTTGGTCTCCTTATTTGAGGAAAGATCTTCTGGCTATGGAGGGATTGTAATGATTCCTAGGATGGCAGGACTAATGTCTAAAGAGAGGTTGGATAAATAGGACTATATTCACTTGGAGTTCAGAAATATTAGGGGAGTTCTCCTAGAAACGCATAAAATTTTAAAAGGATCAGACACCATAAATGCAGGAAGAATGTTCCTAATGACCAGGAGTCCAAAACCAAAGGTTACAGTGTAAGGGTATGGGCTAAGTGATTTATTGCTGAGAAGAAGAGAAATTATTTTACCCAAAATATTCTCTGCTACAAAAAGCAGTTGATGCCAAAACATTGAATGCTTTTAAGGTGTTAGGTATAGTTCTTAGGGCTAAAAGGATTGAACAATATGGAGAGAAAGTGGAAACAGGCTACAGAGTTGAATATTCAGCTCTGATCATGGGAAATGATGGAGCAGTCTCGAAGGGCTGAGCGGCCTACGCCTGCTCTGATTTACTATGTAATATATTGTAATTGATCTTCAGTATGTTGCCTGGGTGTAAAGCTGCTGTCATAGATTGGTTGCCTGTTATAGTGACTGCCCGAATTTCCTTTCCATTGAAATAACCTCGAGGCTGGTACAAGACAGCAACATGTCAGGAGGTTGAAGATAGACAGGCCTAGGAATCTAAGCTGTAGTTATTTATTGGTGCCATTTAAACTTTTCAGTGTATTACATTCAAGCCACACATGGAGCTCAATGTAATGTGTATAGGTAGATTTTGCAGGATAATATTTCTTCTGCACTCAGTAGGTTTGTTTTTTTTGCCATCGGTAGGTGTTATGGTGCACAGTGACAGATGGTTGACATCTGTGGTCAAATCATGTGACTGGAGATTCAGTTCTATTGTGGTACATGATATCAGTTTCTATTTTGTTCCATGACATATTCCGTGTATATGATAATTGTGTTTTATCAATGTTATGCAGATATATATACAGAATGCATTAAACTAATATTTGAAGACAATAGTTAAGGTTTCCAAGAATACACTTGTTCAGATTTTATCATCCTTTCTAATCCACATGCTTAACTATTTCCACTAATGTTACAATTAAACAGTTAAAATGTGGAGTTATATTTACTCGGTTGTTGTTTGAGAGCACAGTGTGTCAGTTTCCAATCCGCCATTGCCCGAGCTGAATGTTCTCATGTGATCTTCCTCTTTTCATCTCATTCATCATGCAAGTGAGCTGCTTGATGTATTTCTTTAGGAACTGCATGGTCGGAGAGGTGGAAGTGCTCATGACTAGCAAGGCTTTCTGGTGTACATGCCTTGGAAATAATGTTTAAAGCCCAACTGCATACCATTCAGACACTGCAGGCCGGGAACGTCCCCTCAAACTGAGGCTAAAACTATTGCAAAAGAAGAGCAAGGTAGTTACCATCACTGGGATCTGAAGGCGCTGGTAGATGAGGTAGGAGAGGTGGGCAGTCCTTTTTCCTGTTGACTACCAAAGGAGACTGTAGTAGTTGTAACAAGGTCAGCCAGGTGGACCTTATAGAATATGAGTTCCATGATTGGGGTTGTTAACCTGATCCAAACAGGGAGCCCTGGCTGTCAAATATCCTGTTCACTCTGAGAGTTGACTCTGAGGGAGCTGGATCAGTGTCAAGGACTCTCCACATGTAAATAATGGGTGACTTGGTGATCGGATACCAGAGTTATTTCAGAAACCCCACCAATAGTGCAGCCAAACTGAACCGGAATTGCACACAGATCAATGCTGTGTCCTGCAAAACACAGAGGTGCACAGCAATGCCACAGAATGACATTCCACAGGGTAAGTGCCACTGTCTTCTGTCCTCACATCTGTAGCGCCTGTACTCACTCCATGTTTTTTGTTCATGGAACATGGAGGCTTTTTGCAGCCAAGTGAGAGCTGAAGCCACCCATTCTGACTTCCAGTTTACAAATTCTCGGAGTCTCCTTTGCTTGTTGGGGTTGGCAAATTTGGAAGCTGAATATTAATGAGGCAAGATGTGCAGTTACAAAGATCATCAGCAAGTAATGATCTCCCTTACTAGGCAACTGACTGCCCTTGAGCATGAATCTCTTCGTTAAAAGGACACTCCATCAAAGGATACAGCACGTTGCTCCAAATGTTGAGATAGGCCTCTCAGGACTTTCTGTGTGATTCTATCAGATTTCTAACTATAACTCACATTGTTTGGCCCCAGTAAGATTTCCCCCTGAATCTGAACATCACAGGGAACAAACCTTACTGGGATAAAGGAGGATAAGAGTCAGACAGGGATGCCTCCATACTCAAGGGGCCCATCTGATTATGCTGCAGATTGTGTCAGGGCAATGGTTAGTTGTTTAGGTCAAGTGCAATCACTCTGGGGATGATCGGTTGGTGAATCTAAGTTTTGATGAGATATGACCCTTGGACTGGACCAGCTTTTTCTGCAATGAGACAAGGGGAAGGAGTCCAATGGAAGTGAATGCAAAGACAGTTAGTAATCAGCTACATGAGCAACCTCCGGTGAATGAGAGGAAAGCGCACGAGCGTAAAGCATTAATAGTTCAGGAGAATGAAGCATGTGTGAGCCCCAGCAATACTGAGAGCTGCAGCTCATGAGTCTTGGTGAGTTACTTGTGCAGTCACAGAACTTATTCCCCATTCTATCAATTCCACCAAGCAAGGGGATCAACACTGGTTCAATGAAGAGTGCAGGATGGCACGTCAGGCATAGCTAAAAGTGAGTTGTCAACTTGGTGAAGCTATAAAATATGACTACTTGTGTCACAAAAAATATAAGCAAATGCATACAGGGTTAAGTGAATTGATAACTAACAGATCAGACTTAAGCTCTGCAGCAGTACAACACCCAGTTGTGAAAGGATAGTGGACAGTATAAAAACTCACTCGAGGAGAAGACTCCCCAAATACCCCCATTCTCAATGATAAGGGAGCCTGGCATATCAGTGCATAATACATTGAAGCAAAGGAAATAGGAGCAGGAATAGGCCATTCAGCCCTTTGTGCCTGCTCTGACATGCAAGATGATCATAGCTGGTCAGCATCCTGTTCCTGTTTTCTCCCCATAACCTTTGATTACTTTAGCCCTAAGCACTTTATCTAACTCCTCCTTTAGCAATGTTTTGGCCTCAACTACTTTCTGTGGTCAAGAGGCAGTATTTATGCCTTTCCTTGCTTTGCCTTCAGCCAGAGCTTAAAGATTATCAGCACTGGCACGTTGAGATGCTCTTTCATATAGACAGACATACACACAGACTGCTAATCATGTTTGTCCATACGGAGTCAGTATTTGCCTCACCTAACTGGATGCCTGTGCAACAGATACACCAAATGGCCATGTTGGAAAGTGGGTGGGTGGGGAATAGTGGCAGGCAAACTCAAGGGACTGGGGGGAAGCAGAGGTGTTGAGATGGGGAGAAGAACACTGACAGAGTGAGGGAGGCACTCAAGGTATAAGCAGTGTGTGTGGAACATGTTCAGAGGCATGAGACGAGTGTGTTGTATGAAATAGGAGTAGGTGTAGACCATTCAGCCCTTTGAGCCTGCTATGCCATTAAGTATGACCACTAATCATATGATCAATATGAGCAGCCAACCAGTTTCTACATTCTCTCCACATCGTGTAATCCCTTTAGCCCAGAGAGCTCTATCTATCCTTTTTTGGAAAAATGGAGTGACCACCAGTGTGGATTGCACAGGGACAAGGAAAGTGTTCTCAAAGTGTAATGTCAGGATTTGGGGTGAAGAGAACTGTTGATGGTGAAGTTCAATGTGGTGGATGGGGGCAATGGGTGGAAATGGGCTGTTAGGGTGCTTAGGGGGGGAAAGTGAATATTGAGGTGCTGAAATGAACCCAATGACCAGGCAATGCCTGGTGCTGATGATGTCCACCATGAGCTATGTTCTCTGCCACTGCTCGCAGTTCACTGATGGCTTACTGCAACTGGAATGTGATTGTGACAATGCCCAGGGTGAGTGGAGTCAATGTCAACTTGATGGGTGAAAGCATTGGATCCTGTTGTGACACAGACAGAAAGGTAAACCCAACCAGCTTTCCTATCTTTGTATTCACAATGCAATCAAATTAAAAACTTCAAAGACCCTCAAAATTGGCTGCAATGGTTGCTAACCAGACATTTTCTGAATAACCAATCCCAGACTCTGCAAATAATCAATTCCAGACTCTGGTTTGTAGCTTAAACAAAAAAACATCGCAAATAATTAATAGTAGAACAAAATTAAACAACAAAGTAATGTAATTAAAGTCTTTGATTCAAATCCAACAATCTTTGTTTTCAGCTCCATTCGCACGAAAGACAGACAGACAATCACCATTAGGGAATAGTTAAAAGCAAAAAAAAAACTGTCTAGATTACTTCAGCAGTTTTCACAAGATGTTTCATTATAGATAATTGTTTCTTGACTGATTTTCTGAAGCTATCAGTCAGGGCCACCTTTTCGGTTCACTCTGAGGAAGTCAGTAATACTTATAACTTAATTCTATTCTCTGAATATCCAACAACTGATAATAGGAGTTTAGACAGGAAGCTTTTAAATTTTCATGCTGTAGCATCAACAGCCAACTCCTTCTCACAGAAGACAGTTCAAAACTCAATTGAAAACTCTGATCTCTCCCTATCAGACTGACCATCTCCGTTTGAAGGCCCAGTTACCATTCAACATCTGCCACCTGCTTGAGCATAAAGTCTGTTCCAGACTTGTTGGAACCAATTCCCAGGGGTTATGGACCAGGCCAAACCTTCAGCAAATATATCAAGGAGATAGCCTAGATGCTAACGTTTATCTTTTTTAAAAGCAAGTGCAAGGTTCACTGTTTCAGATGTAATTCAATTGGTTACAGCACTCAGCTTTAAGAAAAACATTTTATTTGTGTCCCAATTAAAATATAAACTAAAAAAAGAAGAATTGGTATAACCTTAACTCTGTTGGAAACTTAAGAATAATAGATTATTTCAATACTAAGCAAGAACTGTTCCAATATAGTAGCATCCCACAAACACACCCAAAGGCAACGTCAGTATAAAAGATTGTCTCCTATGTAATTCAGGCAGCAGAAAGAGAACCCAAGAAAGAGCGAGAGAGAGAGAGAGAGTTGTAGCAGCTTCCACAACCAGCTTCAAAACCCCAACAACTCTGGAAAGCAAAACTAAAACCCTGGTTCTATGGGAGCCTGATTCCACCCATTCACGCTGCTTCTATTGTTCTAACTTAAAATAAAGCTCAAGGCCTCACAAGTTTGGAGATTACTTGGCACTTATGGCTCAGAAAGTATTTTCAAAAGAAAAGCAGGACAAAATGCACCTCTTAAAGCCATAGTATTGTTACACAGGTACTGACCTCATTAGTGAGCAACATCTGCTATCTGTTTAAACATACTGCTGTGGTGGACCAGAGTCTGTAGAACCTTTTGATCAAGATCAAACCTACAATTAACCTCCTGGTGCCACAAACAAACCACATCTTGTTTGTTTGTTCTTCCTTTCTTTTAAACACAATCTGTGGCCCACAGCCCAAATGCTATTCTCAGCTCACAGTCTTGGTGCATACAATTCACACCTCCAAACCAAAACTGATAGAAGATGACAAGAAAAATGGTGATGTTGCTCATAGTGAGGAGGATCAGCTGGTAGGTTGGGCAGAGCAGTGGCAGGTAGAGTTTTATCCCAATGAGCACAAGATGATACATCTAGGGAGGTGTACTCAGGGAAGGATATACTATCGGAAGGCTGTGATTGCACTGGAGATGTTGCAGACTGAATTCACCAGGATGTTGCCTGGTATGAAAAGTCTCAGTTATGAGGAGAGTCAAGGTACTCTGGGTTATTTTCCTTGGAGCAAACGTGGCTGGGGAGGGGGGTGATGGTGGGATTTGACTGAAGTATACAAATTTATGAGAGGCATAGATCGGGTAGATTGTGAGAATCTCTTCCGTACAGCAGACGTGTCTAAATCCAGAGGACATATGTTTAAGGTGAGGAGCACATGGTTTACAAGAGATCTGAGAAAAGTCTTTTCACCCATAGAATGGTAGAAATATTGGAACATGCTACCCGAGAGATTGGTGGCAGCAAATACTCTCACAATATTTAAAAAACATTTGGACAAACACTTAAAATGCCAGGGCACAGTATGCTGTGGATCAAGTGCTGGAAAATGGGATTAGTGCAGCTTGTTGGTCAGCATAGACATGATTAGATTAGATTACATTACATTACATTACAGTGTGGAAACAGGCCCTTCGGCCCAACAAGTCCACACCGACCCGCCGAAGCGCAACCCACCCATACCCCTACATTTACCCCTTACCTAACACTACGGGCAATTTAGCATGGCCAATTCACCTTAGCCGCACATCTTTGGACTGTGGGAGGAAACCGGAGCACCCGGAGGAAACCCACGCAGACACGGGGAGAACGTGCAAACTCCACACAGTCAGTCGCCTGTGGGCTGAAAGGCCTGTTCCTATACTGTATGGCTCTAATGAAACAAAACTAAGTTAAAAATCACACGACACCAGGTTATAGTCCAACAGGTTTATTTGGAAACACTAGCTTTCAGAGCGCTGCTCCTTCATCAGATAGTTGTCAAGGGGCAATGTTCCAAAAGCTAGTGCTTCCAAATAAACCCATTGGATTATAACCTGATTTTGTGTGACTTTTAACTTTGTACACCCCAGTCCAACACCGGTATCTGCAAATCGAAACAAAACTAATGAGTGAGGCCTTTAACAACTTACATCTGCCAGATGCTGGGACACTGACGGGGCAAATACAGGAAGCACACATTTGCAAACTGCAACTATATTTAATTTTCAATCATTTCTTCACCCAACTGCAATGCATGTAATGTGAAAATGCTTAGAGGTCAGTTGCTGGTCAAAGGCAGTTTGATTATGCCATAGTTCATTATATGTAAGTCAGTGGTAATGACTTAAAAAGAGTGAATGTTTGTGAGAAGCAACTCATGAATTGTGAAATTTGCAAGATCTCGTCGAAGGACACAATTGCTGCTTCATTTGTCATGTGCATTAGAATGGGAAATTTCATGGCTAATGTAAACATGAGATAGGAAGAGTCAGAGAGCAGCAGGTACTCCCCTTCTGATGTCATGTACTGGTCAGTCTGCTCAGCTCCTTCACCAAGTTGGTGCAAATACCGAGGCTGAAGCTGAATGAATGATGGAGACATGACCCTCGTTATCAGCTGCAGTGTATCTCACTGTATTGATGAATGTATACTGCTTCATCTGCGGGGTATGTCACCATGGACTGTTCTCAGAGACAAGAACTTCTTTTGCTCCTTTTGTTCCTAATGTAAGTCATTTCCATCAAGATTCATGCACCCTGGTGGGATATTGGTCACTATGGCTGCTTTCATTAGAAGGAAAAGGTAGATGGAGTCACAGTGATGTACAGCACGGAAACAGACCCTTCGGTCCAACTCATCCATGCTGACCAGATATCCTAAATTAATCGAGTCCCATTTGCTGGCACTTAGCTTATATCCCTCTGAACCTTTCCTATTCATTTACCCATCCAGATGCCTTTTAAATGTTATAATTGCATCAGCCTCTACCACTTCCTCTGGCAGCTCATTCTGTATGTGCACCACCCTCTGCATGAATGAGTTGTCCCTTGGGTCCCTTTTAACTCTTCCCCCTCTCAACGTAAACCTATGCTCTCTAGTTTTGGACTCCCCCACCGCAGGGAAAAGACCTTGTCAATTTACTACCCATGCCGAATACTAGCACTTCCACACCATGGGGACAATGTCAGACACAATTCAGGTTGCAGGAATGGGCGGCCTTCTCTCCCAAAGGCTGTAATGGTGGCAGCTGCATTAAGCTAATATTCAATTAGTTCTTTCCAGAGAATGATGGGAGATCCATACGGGATCTTTCAGTATGCAGCCACAAATGGGTCAGGATAATGATCGATGCCATCTGTGCTAGGGAACATAGTTCGTGCGCACGTGTGTGTGCGTGTGCGTGAGTGTCTGCTTGCATAAGTGTCCATCCATCCGTCCAGGCGCCCTACAAAGATGGGGGTGGGATGAGGCCACCAACTCAACAATGGTTCAAGGCGCAAGCGAAGTGCCCTCCCTCCCCCCGACTGATGGAGAGCACAGATGCAATGCTGTCCATACTTTAGCTAGCTGAAACAGATGTTAGGAATTCTGAAGATGCAGTTCAAGTACTTGACTGGCCTATGGGAGCCAGGCCTGCAATGCACTCCAGTCCGAGTGTATTGCATCATTCTTAGCATGTTATGCACTGACCAACTGGAGCAGACAATGACGTGATGTAATAGATGTTGAGGGACTTGGAGAACAGGAGCAGTCTTTGGAAGAGGAGGAGGAAAAGGATATTGGAGACAATGAAGCTCTCCTAACACATGAAGGGTCAGCTATACGACAGGCAGGACCTGACTGACAGTTAGTTCTACTGGTTGAGAGCTAGGTTCAGCCTGACCATCAGGAAAAGTAAAATAGTCATTGGTCATCGTGGATGCCTTTTTTGTTTGCATTATGGTGGGTGATCAGTAGCCTCTGTTCATTTTATTATATCGATTGTTTGCAAATAAAGTTTGTGTTTTGAATTGTCCAACTGTTTGCCTGTATGTGCCCCTACAGGACAATAACATGCAGATCTATAATGGACTCTGGGGACAGACTGGTGACCGAGAGAGAGGGTGTTTAGGCAGGATGTAGGTAAACTGCCTGGCCTGGGAGTTAAACAGTGACTAAGGTGAGAGAGTACTGTTGTACCAATGAAGGAATGTCAACCATGCCAGCTCCATGTCTTGAGCAGTGCGGTTTCTGACATTAAGTTGCCAGTGAGGGGCAATGCCAACTGCTTACATCTGTCCAGGTGCACAGTGTCCTTTTAAAGATGGCACCAGTGACAGGGATTGTGTTCTCTCGGTAGATATCTGCCGTGTTGTTCCAGGAATGGAAAATGGTAAAATGAGGCTGGAATTGGTGAAAGGCCTGCTGTAGAAATGGGGTAGATAGTTAATCTGGCAAGTTTGGCAATATATGTCAAGAGATCAGGCTAGGCCTTGTGATAGCATACCCTCCCAGAAACTCAGTGAAATTGACACAGCCAAAACGATATAAGACTAATCCATAGATTTCTTTTAAAAATTAATTCACAGGATGAGGGCATCACTGGCTAGGCCAGCATTTATTGCCCATTCCATTGGGAATCCAAGAATCAACCACATTGCTGTGGGTCTGGAGTAGCATGCAGTCCAGATCAAATAAGAATGTTCTTCCTTTAAAGGATATCAGTGAATCAAGTGAACTTTTCCAACAATGGTTTCAAAGTCATCATCAGACTCTTAATTCCAGATTTCTTTTTCTATTAACTTCAAATTCCACCATCTGCCATTGTGGACCCAGAACATTACCTGGGTCTCTGGATTAACAGTCCAGTGATACCACCACAGAGACATTTGCTTCCTATGAAGCACTTGTACTGTCTTTGCCTGTAAGCTACTGATGTGTGCCTCACCACTCCATCCCATCTGACAGACTGTCTATTCAGAGGTCCCCACTGCCATAAGCTACCTACCTCTGCACTTGAAAGCAGCTCTAATTCAATAGGCTGGCAGACTAAACTCAATATTGAAGTCAATGTGTAAGAAAGCAAGGTGAAGCACTTGGAGGCTGGCAGTTTCCAAATAAGTGGTGAAGTGAGTAATTGCTAAAAAAGCAAGCTAATATATGTTTCTATGTCAGCATAAAAGCATCCTGTCTGGATGCATGAGAGGAGGAGAATTTTTTTCATTCAGTGTGGAATTCTCTAATAGAGAAAGCGATTGAGGCCAAAACATTGAATTTATTTCAAAAAGAAATTATATATAGTTCTTAGGCTAAAGGGTATAAAAAGTATGGAGTGAAAGCAGGAACAAAGCACTGAGCTGGATAATTAGCAATAATCCCTTGGAATGGCAGAGCAGATTTGAAGGGCTGAATGGTCTACTCCAGTTCTTAGTTTTTATGCGACGTTGTTCCTTCTCACAAAGTGAACTGATAAAACATGCAATCATAGATATTATCTTTCAGGAAATTTCACTGTCTACTCTCTCTTAAGAGGAAGGAGAATTGGAAGTGGAATGTAAATAGGCTCTGTTGGGGCTTTAAAGATGTGCAAATGCACAGAAATAAGGTAGTCACCACTTAAGGGCAAGATCTTAAGCTACAATTTAAGATTTGAGAGGAAAATCGGGAAGCTTTTTATCAAAGTAGAGAATCTGCTCCTTTTCTTTCTCACTCTTCTCCAACACTGCTGCTACACCAGGAAGGAGGAAATTCTACTTTTATTATTTTAACTTTCACATACCATTTGAATGTTTATCAGTATTGGATCCCCCCATTCTTGTATTTGTTGATAAAAGCATGATTTCACAAATCATATACAGTACTGACTTTGGCTTAAGTTTTCTTCAGAATTAAGTTATCAGGAATGAGATTCTTCACAGAAATGATTTTATCCCTGATCAAGTTCTAGGTACGCTTAACTACTTTATATCTAATTACAAATACTGAAATGTTTTTACATACACTTTCACTCTGGAATGTTTATTTTCTGATAATCCTTTCATGAAACACAAGCCATACAAAGGCAATATTCCAACTGAATTATGATTTAACATGAGTAAGATGCATTTCTGACTTCCAAAATTGGTTGTGTTATGAAGTTGAAGGTTTATACTGTACCTTTAAGAGGGACTGAAAGCAGCTTTGCACTGAGAGCTTACAGACACCTGTCATGTGACTGACTAGCAGTCTCAGAGTGTACAGGAAAATTGAAAATATGTAACATTTGGTTGTGAAACAAGTACTTGAGTTTTGGTTGCTGTGTTTTCACAACAGTTTGAATTTAACTAATCAGTTTAAATCATGCCTCAAGATACTAAAACCCAATCAAATTTGAATTTTACTCTTTTGCCAACATATAACCAATGGGATGATCCAGTGTTTGGGGTATAAAGAAGCCAGCATTTTGAGAGTTAACCAGAGACAGCGGCCAATTGCCATCACCAAAGTAACAGTGAACAAAACACTCTATGAAAGTATCTTTTTCATATGAAACATCTTTGCAGCAAAAGACGAAAATGACCCAGGGAGATCTACAGCCAGAGGAAGGAGGACACCGGAGATGACCACTGTTGTCTGGTTTTGAAAATTAAGTTGATGTAATTTTAATATGGGTGGTTATCGGAATAATGGATTGTTATAGAGTTGGAGGCAGCTAACAAGCAGTCAGGAGAAAGAGCTTAGGGTTGTTAACAGTTGTCGTTTAATGTTCACTTTTAGAGTTGAAGAATAAATTGACATTTTTGCTTTAAAAAGTGGAATTTGGGAGTTTTCTGTCACTCATACTTTAACAGTATACCAGGCAAAGTGAGCTCATCTGGGTGTTTGGTTTAATTAGCAGAAGGATTCACCACTGTGTTATAACAATTGACACTCTGAAATGTATTTTGTGCACTATGAAATAGGTGCCCAATGGATATTTTCCTAAGCAACCTGATCTGTGATGTTATTACAACCTCATGAACAGTGGGAACTTGAACATGAATCTCCTGGTCTAGAGGTCTGAACATTACCGTGGTGTCACAAGAGCCCTGAGCTATCCAATAGAATTAGAGATTATAATTTTTAATCATCTGTTTTCACCATTACAAATGGATTGGGAAAGCTGTTGCGAATTAAATTTGTTACCTGGAGGATTGGGAGAAAGTGACCTAACTAAAGTGGGCAAACTTGCATATTTTCACACGAAAGGAGCTGTGATCCTGTCACCCATAAATCTAGTTCACAGCTGGTGCTCAGTGTATGCTTGGATTGAGACCTAACAAAGGGACAGCGACATGAATTCTTCCTGTTGTGACTATTTTCAATCTATTGGATAAGAAATTGAGTGAATGCAAAGCCGAATATACAGTTACATAACCCTCAAGAGAAAAAATGTAAGGCGAGAGGCAAACAGGCTCACAGTATCATACTTGGAACTGACAGAGCAGTGTCTACAGAGGTTGTGATTCTCTAGGGAGGCAATTACTGAACTATGTCAAATGATGCCCCAGAAGATTTGAGAAGCAGCTCCGTGACGAGAACTGCTCTACTTACATTTGTGAAGGTCACAGCTGCAGTGATTTCATTTTTGCTACTGCATCACTCCAGTCATCTAAAGCAAATATAGGCACAAGAACCTATAACATGGAACAAAGGCCAAGGTGAATCCTTCTTTTCTTGCTTTCCAAATCTATACGAATGAATCTTCTTTTTATTGCATGGTCTTTTCTTACAAACCTTTGGTATTTCTTCTTAGTCTCTAGGCATGCATCTTTGGCAGTGTCTTTTATTGTCTAGTTGTCATAGTAACTGTCCTGATTCTGGGTGGCACATTATATGGATTGCTTTGGATCACCCAGCCCCTACTGTCCTCTCTTCATCCATTTCCAGTTGTCCTATTATTGCCATCCATTGTCATCTTACAACCCCCACTCCTGTGTGTTCCCTCATTCCAACACTATCTACACACAATACATCCACTGGCTCCCCTTTACCTACGGAATGAGTTACTTCTTCAAGTAACTCCAATAAATAATATAAACATGGTTTACTTTTGACAAACCCATGTTGGATTTGCCTGATTACCTTGAACCTATCCAAGTGCCCTATTGTAACTAATAATAGCTTCTAATGTTTTCCTTTTATAGATGTTAAACTGTCTTGTATTTTTCAGCTCTCTGTCTCCCTCTCTTTTTGAGGATAGGAGTTGCATTAGCTATTATTCAAACTAAAGGAACTTTCCCCGAGTCTAATGAGTTTTGGAAAATTAAAACCAATGCATCAACCAGCTCATTAGCTCATCGTTTAAGACTCTATGATGAAATCCATCAGGATCTGGAGACTTATCAACTCACAAGTCCAACAATTTACTAAATACTGCCTCCCTGGTAATTGTAATTTTTGTGAATACCTTTCTCCCTTTCAATTCCTGAATTATAGCTATTTCCAGGGTTCTACTCATATCCTTTCTTGTGAAGACCAATACAAATTATCTATTCAATTTGTCTGTCATCTCTTTAGCATTCATTACTAATTCCCCAGCATCATTTTCTATATGATCAACATTACAGACTTTTCTTTTTTAAATCTCTGAAGAAACTTTTCCTGTGTGTTATTCTGTCTATCTAATTTTTCCCTCCTTATGAATCTTTTAGTAATTCATTGTTTCTTTTTTACAAATTCTGTCTAATCTTTTTAATTTCCATCTATTTTTGCACAATGATATGGACTTTCTTAGGACTTGATTCTATCTTTTTTTTAGTTAATCATGGATGGTTGGTCTGTCCAGAAGAATTTTTCTTATTTGTGGAGTAAATCTGTTCTGCACTTTCTGAAATCTCCCTTTAAATGTATGCGATTACATCTCTGTTGACTGATCCCCTAATTTAATTTATCAGTTCACTTTCACCACTCTGTTCTGTATAGCTCTGTGTTCAAGATTTCATAATTATCCTTGTTTAAATTTAAAATTGTAGTCTTGGACCCATACTTCTCTCCCTTAAACTGGATGTAAAATTCAATTATATGGTCACTGCTACCCAGGGACATTTTCCCGATGAGGTCACTAATTAATCCTATTTCATTAAGTGAAAACTAGATCTAGCAGTCTGATACCATGTTTTGACAAGATTTGTAGCTCAGGATAAGATTCTGGATGTTGGTTTGCTCACTGAGCTGGAAGATTCGTTTTCAGATATTCCGTCACCATACTAGGTGATATTTTTAGTGAGCCTCCGGATGAAGCACTGGTGGTGTAGCCCGCTTTCAAATTATATGTTTGGGTTTCCTTAGGTTGGTGATGTCATTTCCTGTTCTTTCTCTCAGGTAAATGGGATCCAAGTCAATGTGTTTGTTGATAGAGTTCTGGTTGGAATGCCATGCTTCTATGAATTCTCGCGTGTGTCTCTGTTTGGCTTGTCCTGGGATGGATGTGTTGTCCCATTCGAAGTGGTGTCCTTTCTCATCTGTATGTAAGGATACTAGTGAGAGTGGGTCATGTCTTTTTGTGGCTAGTTGATGCTCATTAACAAAGATTCACAAACCAGGAGCCCCCCTCAGATCCATAGGCTCGCTACCTGGAAGACCAACTTACAGATTAGCCAAGGAGCTACACCAAAGACTAAAACACTTATTAGAAGACTCGCACCACTCCATCCACTCCACCCAAGAATTCCTAAAGACCATCAAAGACACCAAGATAGAAGAGGATGAAATAATGGTCTCCTTTGACGTAACAGCCTTGTTCACATCTATCAACATAGCCAAGGAAACACTGACTACACTATTAGAAGAACCAAAGACACATACACCAAACACCACCAACTTTATCAGCAAGGACAGTATCGTCAAGATACTAGACCTATGCCTAACCACTCACTTCATCTTCAGACAAATCAACAGAACATCCATGGGATCGCCGATATCAGGGTTCTTAGCAGAGGCAGTCATGTAGAGATTCAAACAAACAGCTCTGCTAACCATCCAACCCAAACTTTGGGTCCGCTACATGGATGACATCTTTGTCATCATTAAACGAAACAAATTAAGGGGAAACCTTCAAGACTATCAATAAGACCTTATTGGCATAAAATTCACTAAAGAGGAGGAAAACAACAACAAACTCATTCCCAGACGTCGTAGTGGAGCGAACAGCCAATGGGGAACTTCAAATCAGTGTCTACAGGAAAACAACACATACGGACCAAATTGTGAACTACAGAAGCAATCATCCAAACATCCACAAACGAAACGGCATTAGAACATTATTTCAACAAGCAAACACACACTGCAGCACAGAGGAACTACGCAGAACAGAGGAAAATCACCTACACAGTGTATTAAAAAGAATGGGTACCCAATGAACACAGTCCGCCGATTTCTCAGCAACAAACCTAAACAAGCAGACAAAACACGTCCAGAAATGTAGCCACTCTCTCCGACATCAAAGACATCTTGGAAATGAATGCCAGACTACTCAGACCCCTTGGCATTGTGGTAGCACACAAATCCGCAAAACAGCAGCTAATGAACTTGAAAGAACCTATACAGACAACAAGCAAAACTAATATCATTTACAAAATACCTTGCAAGAACTGTAACAAACACTAATTGGACAAACAGGCAGAAAACTAGTCACCAGGATATATGAAAATCAACTAGCCACAAAAAGACATGACCCACCCACTCTCACTAGTATCTTGACATACAGATGAGGAAGGACACCACTTCAACTGGGACAACACATCCATCCTAGGACAAGCCAAACAGAGACATGCATGAGAATTCCAGGAAACATGGCACTCCAACTGGAACTCTATCAACAAACACATTGACTTGGATCCCATTTACTAAACCCTGAGAAAAATAACAGGAAGTGACATCAAACATATAAATAGAAAGCGGACTACAGCATGAGTGCTTTATCCGGAAGCTCATTGAAGATGTTACCTAGTATGGTGTCAAAATGTCTGAAAACGAATCTTCCAGCTCAGCGAGCAAGCCAACATCCAGTTAGTCTGATCTTTGGTTAATGTGTAACATTTTGGTCCAAGAAATTGTCCCAAACACATTCAATGAATTCTTCATCTGGACTACGTTTTCCTCATCTGTATATCTGTGGTTAGCACTGTCCGCAATGTGTTAAAGACTTGCCCCCTGCACTTTGTTTTTACAGAATCTGTACTATTACATTTTTGTCATAGTTTTGCATCATGTTTTTCCATTGTAAGTTCCTATACTAAATTTATAATGGAACTTCCTGCAAAAAACATAGCACACTCTAACTATGAAACAGAAATTGCTGGAGAAACTCAGCAGGTCTGGCATCATGTGTGGAAAGATAGCAGCGTTAATGCTTTGAGTCCATTGACTCTTCATCAGAATAGTTCTCCAGCGATTTCAATTTTTGTTTAATTTCTCAAGCATCAGCAGTTCTTTTCTTATATACTCTAATTATACTTGCCTGCAGGTGATAGCTTAGTAGTTATGGATCAGGCTAGAGCCCCTCAAAACATTTCAAGAAAGCAGCTTGGACCCTAACTTTGCTAGTTGTTTTAAGTAGGTGTGCAGTGGATATTCCAGGAGTGATGCAGCTGGCTCAACCACTTAGTTTTAAACAAAACAGAATTTATTTGAAACATTACTGACTGAAACACAAACAATAAGAGAACAGAATATAAAATAACTTAACCTATCCAAAAACCTAACAGATTATCCCAACTTAATGATGCTGTTCGAAATACTTGCAACAATCCTCATAAATACCCCTTGGCACAAAAGGTAAAACCAAACCCAGGGTCTTACAGAAGAGATATCAGAGAGATGGAGGGTCATCATGGACCTGCTTCTTTGAGTCCAGCAGCTTCACAGCTGACTGCTTGCAGCCAACAACCACCCTGCTCAAAACCAACCCAACCCAACCAGAGAAGAGCTGAGCTGAGAGAACTGGCCAGTCCTCTTTCATTGTACAAGTGGATTTTTAAAACATGAAAGCCTTTTGCCTGAGGCAGTACTTGTCAGCTGTAATCAAATTGGCCCTAAAACCCTTCAAAGCTAGACCTTTTGGAATCGCTGCTATTACAACTTCTCTGAAAAAAAAAGCCAAGGACAGCATAACCTTGTTAAAGGAGCAGCATCATCACAGTAGTACTTCAGCTCTTCATCTCTCAGCTCCCGTGATCTAAACAACTCTATGCTTTTTAATCACACTAACATTTAATTGTTTTTAACTTTTATTTGAAATTATTATGGTTATTATTTGTGAATTTATTATGGTTATTTATTATGACCATGCACTTCATTATTTCTGGTTCCTATTTCACTTGAGTTCAACCACATGTGACAACAGCTTCACTGATCTTTATCTATCTGCTAAATGACAAATGTATTGGCCTATCCCTGATCCAAGTGTAGCTTCCGCAATAGTTTTGTGGCGGATTACTCGGAGATGGTGAATGTCTGAAAATTGTAAGGCTGAAAACACATCCTGTAAGGGAACTAAATCAATTATCATCCTTTTATCTAAAGGAATGGAACTAAAATCTGGATAACTTTACAAGATTTTTAAAAGAAATAAATCTTGACACAGACCTAGGAAAATGCTCCCTCCAAAATTGTGGAGATGTATCTATCGTTGTTCTAATGCCTTTTAGTTATATGAATATAAGTGGCTGTGTCATTAAAGAAAGACAATTGTCAATTTAAAGGCTGTTGGTTAAAATTCAAAGGATTCCTTTGTTTATGGTTCATAAAGTTTGAGAAGAAATATAAAATTAATTAAATAGATTATGATAGGTGAGATTATGTTGTTAACTCCAATTGCAGAGAATATTTCAAATCTTGTTGGTGCAGACAATAGATTTACTGATACAGTTAAAGATTTTGATCAGAATCACAGTCAGATGCATGCACCTTTGCCTTCTGCTACTCATTCAAGTATTTTCCAGTTAAAGAAATCTGCAGTAAAGCTGACAACTCAAATGCCCTGAATCATAAGCCCATTCACTGTGTAGACAAGGATGACAGTACTGCTGTAGTTGTGTTTGAGATGAATAATCCAGACAATGAGAGCTCAAATCTTACAGTGGTAGTTTGAGACACCGAACCAGGAAAATAATTAGGAAAGTAACAGATTGTTGTTAAAAATCAATTGGTTAACTTAAGGGTCTTAGTGAAGTGAAACTGCTGACCTTATCCATTTTGACATCTCTGATTACCATCCCAAAATAGTGACTATCTCAGTGATGTACTCAAGTAAACCCCTCAATTGTTGTGTAATGGCTATATTTTTGAGTTTTAATTGTAGAATGAAATGAGAAAAGAATATACATTGCTGCATTGTTTGAAAGCAAGAATTTTATACTCATTTTGAATACTTTTCATACAGCTACAGCTTACAGAAGTGTCTGTCATAATTGGAGCTGAGAGGTTGGATAGAGATGGAGCTTTGGTTGCCAACTAGGTGCTGTTTGGTTTGTGGACTAGTGATCAATTATTGATGGAGAAGTCTTCTGCCTGTCAACAACTACGCGATTAGTTCTCAAGTAAATGAACAGCTTTGGGGCTTGGAACAACATTGGAGAAGCCATCAGGTCTCCACCAGCCAGGAGTTCTTGCTCTTTCTCTCTGTTCTCTGCAGGAAGCCATTTTAAACCTGAAGCAAACCAGTTTATCTTTCCCCAGCAGTTGACATAAGCTATACTTTCAATTGATAAATGAGAACTTTTTATAAGTGCAATAGCCACCCTGTGCTACTGGCAAATGACTGAAAACATTCCGAGAAGGTGACTGCAAAGTAGTATTCTGACCAGCACAAGGATCAAACGAATCGCACTGAACTGGTTTTACAAAATTGTTTCCTCCATCCTTCGCTAATGTGTTTTTCTGTTGGTGTCTGTGTCTGCTGGTGTAGTTATGGGGGAGTTTAAAAAGAGCTTGGAAATTTAATTAGCTGTGTTACATGTGGACAATTTATAACTGTTTACCTGTAGCTAGAGTATAATTACTTGCAATAAATGTTAAGGGCAAAACTTAGCCCATATTTTCTGTCAACTTGGGCCTGAAAATGAGATAAATTGGGGATTATTTACTGTCTCCATAAAATCTTTAACTTCAATGATGACTGCAGGAAAGTGGGACTTGATTTCCAGCATGCTCCTTCAGTGAGATGTGTCAATCAGATGGCAACATGCCACCATCTTCTCTGAACAACTGAAGAAGAACAATAAATCCTGTCCTTGCCAGTAACAATCACATCATGGCAATAAATGGAAAAGAAGTATTTGCATGGGCTGTGTAAAATTAACTGTAAGTACCTACAAGAGCCCATCAGACTTGTATTGGAGAAAATGTAAACTTAAGTTATGTAATAAAGATTCATGCCATTAAATTTTGCCAACCCCGTACATCTTCCTCTTGAGTTATCTGCTGGAAGGCAGATCCTATCCATAATTTCTCAACTTCCACTATGACTAGGGCAAGGAAGCATGACCTGAATCCATCTCAGCTGGAAGAAGGATCAAACCTTATGCCATTGGCACCAATCTGATCCATATCAGATTACTAGTCAACGAAACCAACTGACTTACTGTGGCAATGTACACTGTTAACTATAGTCTGGGGCTATGGAACATAATGTTAGATACTCCAACTTATTTCCTTTATATGGTTAGCAAAGCATTTCTTCTGTTCTTACAACCTGACATTGCGTATGTTGGAAGGATTTACAAGTGGATACTCAATATGTTTAGTCACATTTTGCACACACCTTCCCTGGCCTTCCAGGCCTGGAGTGGGACTTGAGCCCAGAGCTAGATACCAACTGTATCATATAACCTACAGACCTCCCACCTACAATGACATATACAAACACAGCCTACCAACAATGAGACAGAAGCAAATGATTTATCACTTTTCCTAAGAAAAGGAGGGACAGAAACTTTATGAAGTGATACCTGCAGAGTTCTACTTTACCAAGGTTCTATCATCATCACTTTGTATTTACCCGGGATTGTACTTTAATATGTTAATTCAATAATGTAATCATTTAGTATTAATGTGCTATAGACAATGTGAAAGAATGAGTATATCAGAGTAATTTGCAGAACTATAATTGCTAGTATCAGATAGATTTACAGAAAGCTTCCTTATGTTATAATTAGGTTTTATGTATATTTAAGGATGGATGTTGACCACACTATCGTATAGCTCTGAAATGACTGAAGGAAAATAGGCAGGAAATAAATTTGTGCTTTTGTAGGGCTTTGGCCTTATTCTATCTATGTGAAGTATAAAGGTATGTCAGAGATGTTAATAGAAATGTGACTGTTGTTCAGGTGCAGTAAGTGCAGGAAGACTAATTTTAGGACTAGATGTGCTTGTAATAGCCCAATAGCCCAGATATCATGTCATTGACATAATCCCAGAGCACTGTTGGATTAAGCCATTCATTAGATCACTTCAGTTAGATGGTGAGATAGACTCAAATGGGCAATCCTTAAATATTCTGTGAAAAAAGTTGATGGAGCAATAAAATGGCCCCTTCATTAATAATTCTACAGTCATGTGTTCCTTCCATAGATATGAGTGCTGGAGCAGCCTGGGTGAAAATGATAGAAAGATTAAATGTTCTTTCACCCCTGCAATGCACCTGGGATCAACTGAAACAAAATAGTCCAATGCCTGGTCTGAAAGAATGATTTCACAACAGATTACATGATCCATTCTTAAAGTGACAAACATTAACACGGAAATATCGTGGACAGCCAGTGAGTGAGTTCTGGGAGGATACATGTGGTTAAATAAACAACATAATTGAAGACAGGTGGATTTAAAGAGGCCATAGCATCCTATTCATAGTCGCACCTCATGTTCTCCTTCATCTGCTGAGCTCATGAATAAGACCATAAGACATAGGAGCAGATATTAGGCCATTCAGCCCATCTGCTCTACCATTTACTCATGGCTGATAAGTTTCTCAACCCCATTCTCCCACATTCTCCCAGCTTTAGGACCTGACAGGATCTGCAGATTAGAAGCCAATATCATAATTGCACTCCATCCTTGGAGCTTGCAAAAGAAGTCTGCAAGCTTTAGTGGCTTTGTTGAAGGCAACTAGAGCCTGCATGAATGATTCGTAGCCAATAGCATAACTCAGATTCAACCTGGACACTGGCTGATAATACCTATATCTGTGTGGATCAGTAATGAAAAAAAGTCAATCCGTGTGCATTGTTAGGCATCTTTCAGTATATATTAGCTCCAATAATTGTGAGAAATGTTGCTCTGAAAAATAGATAGTGTGGCAATTTCATCACGAGCAAACTGTACTTCATTCATCATTCTTCTGCTATTGTATAAAATATTTGCGCAACAGAAGTCATTTTTCTTTTTTATTCTTAACATTTGTCTAATGTAGATAACACTGCACTTTCTAAATTAAATAGAAATCATATCAACTTTTAAAAACATTTAATGTAAATGTTGAAAAGGATAAAGGGATATGGACACAAGGAATAGGACTGCAGTTCATGCAGAGGATGACATGAAACTTCTTGAAAACCAGCAACTGTATTTTTGGCTGGATGCAGAGGTGAGTTTCAGTGCATAAATGGCCATATTTTCAATTCTTTTTCAGGAGGAAGTCGAATTTTCCTCCACATTCCCACACCCACAGCAATTTCTCCTACTCCTTATGATGTTGGGAATGCCCAGTCTGTGAAGCAAGCGCCAACCACACTGAGCTTAGATTCCCTTTGATAAATGGACAGTGAAAATCAGATTTCTTCTCACACATTATTGGTCATTTGATGATACAAAGTCTGGATACTCACTAAATGAACACCAGATTTGAGAGGTTGAAAAGCAGGTGGAAAACCTGAGAAATTTGAAATATTTGATGAGGTAAATTTGGAATGTTTTGCCACCCTCAAGTGTCATATTCAATGTTATTTTGTAATGAATACATATTTTAATGCAGTGATTCACCTTGGGAATTTGTTCTGTAAAGGTAAGTTGACCCTATATTGTTTAATTTTTCACGTGTTACAGTACTTTTCTAATGGATAAGGCGATCTAATGTGTTTTAAAAAAGGCAAGAAACAAGATGGCCTCTGCAGTAGTTTGGTGTACTAATTTAATTGAGCTGGTAGATCTTGTTGTTTTATAAAAACCCTGCTACTGATGGTTAAAAAATATGACCTGCACCTATTTCCACTCCATGACTGACAGGCAGTTTGCTTAGAAATGGAAATTATTATCTCTCTTTCAGTGGAGCTAGAAATGTTTGCAATGGCAAGTTTTGTCCTATTCACTCATGGGGTTGGGTGTTACTGGCTGAGCCAGCATTTATTGTCCATCTCTAGTTGCCCTCAAGAAGGAGATGATGAGCTGCATTTTTGTACTGCCAGGATTTTGGCTCAAAGACAGTGGAGGAATGACGAGATGTTTCCACGTCAGAATGGTAAATAACTTGGAGGGAAACTTGCAGGTGGTGGTGTCTCTGTGTATTTGCCTCCCTTGTCCTTCTGAATGGAAGCAGTCATTGGAAGGTGCTGTCTGAGGCATCCTCATGCGTTCCATAATGAATGTGCTATGAAGATCTGGGTGTACTGTACCTTAAAACTAGTAGAACTACGTGACAGCACCAAGTGTTTTGAACAAGATACAATGTAACATGTGGTCCAGCAGCTAGTGTAGCTGGTTGCCTGGAGACAAAAACAAATTTGAATTAGGCCAATCAGTTTAAATTATACCCAAAAAAATCAAACTCCAATCCTTTGAATTTAGTATTTTAACAATATTAAAAGCCAATGACGCAATCTGATGCTTTGGGGGTATTAAAAATTGAACAGTTGGAGGAGAACTGCCAAAAGACCAACAGCTATAGGCTGCTAGTCAGAACTCTCTGAAAGGTACCTGTATAGAGAAGGAGTTTGCACAGTGAAAAACATCAACACTGACCTGAGCAAATCTACAAAGGAAGGTATGAAGAGAAGATTCGACAACTGGCTGGTTTTGAAATTTGAATTTTTCAGTAAACCTTAATCGGGAGTTTTATCAGACTCTTATTATAGAAGAGAAAGTAAAAGATAGGTGAGGAGGGAGAGGTAAATTGTTGTTAGTTAATTATTGTTATATTTTAAGAAGGGAAATTGTTAACTTTAATTTAAATAATTCTTGGCCTCTCGAATTTTCACAGATTACTACATGGGATAAATCTTTTCTGTGTTGCTGATTTAAATTAAGCAGGAGGGTTTACCCTGTGACGTAACAAATGTTTCACTGAATTTCAAATATTTCAACAAGGTAGGTATTGATCCAAGAATATAGAAATCTTTGACCAGCCTATATAAATGTTTTTTGGTGTGTTTTCAAACCAAACAGGCATTAAAAGATTACAACATATTTCCTTGCTTTTTTTTTAGCTCAATATCAATGACAGTGAGTTTGAATTTAAGATTTTCTTATCTGTTCATCTTGTGGTTCACTGAAATTTTTAAAAAATATATTCTAATTGCCATTTCACAGCTCCTGAGAATGATACATAGCTTATAGAGGTGAGTATATATGGATGATACACATAAAGTTCGCATGGCTGGCATAAAATAATATGAGGTGGCAGAGGGTGAAATGCAAGAATGTAAAGGGCTGTAGGTTTCCATTGGACAGAGGGATAAGATGGAGAAATATGGGAGGCCATGGGCAAGTGAGGGGATGAACAGGGTATAGTTAAGGAGGTTTTCAAATCTTGCTGCTAGACTACTGTGTTGGAGAAGTGACACACACACTCCAACTGGTTTATGTCCACACCCGCACCCCTCACTTTCTCCATTGTAAATTTTAAAGTGCACTTTGAAAGTGAACATTTTGTGAAAAAATCAAAATTGCACTTAAAGTCACATAAGGGTCTGGGTTGCATTCTATGAGTGGAAAAGATAGGGACATGGGTTTTCTTGCGCCAAATAAAAAATTGTCATCAGACGAGGCTTTGATATCCAGCACATTAAGAAATATAATCAGTTTTCTGAAAATAATTAATATTTCCCGATTTTGGCTTACTTACAGTGTAGAGACAGTAAGGTCTGCAGATGCTGGAGATCAGAGTTGAGAGTATGGTGCTGGAAAAGCACAGCAGGCCAGGCAGCATCTGAGGAGCAGGAAAATCAACATTTCAGGCCATAACGCTTCATCAGGAATGGCTGACTTACAGTGTGGCAGGGTGCTACAGTAATGTCCTTTCTCCAAGGTATGAGGTGGTACCTCAGTGACTGCACAAGACAGAGTGTCACCTGCTAAATTTTTTAAATGTCCCCAACAGGAAAATGAGCCATGGTGGGGGGCACAAATTGTAACTCCAGTCCTGCATTACTTTCTGTGACAGAACAGCCTCACAGGAGTTGTGTAGTCTTGTTTTAATGATTTTGTTATTGGTAGTTAGGCATTCATGATCATTTAGATCAATTTTTTTTTGTTTGCAGCATCATTAGTAGCATCAATACATTTCCAAGTAAGAGTCTTGGTACTAGAATTTTTTAGTGAGTTGTGACTCTGGTTCTTTAACTGGAACCCAGATCTGGAAGTCTTGCCCCCATTTCTGGTAGATCCCATTTTCACCAGTAGGGGAAAGTAGGCAGTGTTGAGGTCAAACAGACCTCAGTTTCATTTTATCCCATAATGCAAGAATCACAAATTTATTGAGAAGAGATGTAACTATCTTTAATGGTACAGGAGGTCTATAGAGCTGCCAAGTTGTTTTGATCCCATTGCTCAATAATCAAGACTGCCTACTTGTATGAAAATTGAAAAGAATGCATTCTACAGTTAGGATAGCTGCTTGTTGACATTATCCCAAAAACTATATCTATGTGTTTGTTAATAATTACTACTATTCACAATTTGCAATTATCCCAGAAATGTAGTTGTATATTCATAATTTGATTCATTCCTTAATGAAGTTATTCAAGAATTAGTTCCCTTTGAAATGAAGCTATGAGTATAAGTCTGTATTTAAAATGGGATTAAGTACTTGAGGGAAATATAAAGACTTGAATGAGTTCTAATGAATGGGATTTTTTCATATATCATGAAAGCTATAATAGAAATATAAGTCTTTATTTTATTTCATCTCAACATGGCTTCTGAGGTATGCTTCTGCTGGATACTGGGAGAGTTGGCATGAAAGGTGTAAGGTCAAAGGGTGGTGGATAGAGGAAAAGGGTTGGTATGACTTGATATTCGATTGAGAGGAACAATTAAGGTCCATTGTGGATTGGGGAGGCAGAAGGTAGCATTAAGTTGTCATGGAGGCTATAAGTGATCATAGAGTAGGAGACATAAATTGGCATGTGGATTTTAAGGGGTAATCAGTGAAGTGAATGAGTTGCTATGGAATTAGTTTGGAGACTGTAAGGAGTCATGGGAGTCAGTAGGTGCATGAGTTGGTATTACAATGGTATGGCAACTATAAAGGGTCTTGAGTGTGGGTGGAAGCATTAACTGCAATAAGGATTATAAAGGACCATTGAAATGGGTGGGACATGAGTCAGAATGGGGAAGAAATAGGGATGAGTGATGGGCTGTGAGAGAGAAAGCTAAAGGGCTTAATATTTAGCAAAACTAAGTCCCAGAAAGGTGTGTCTTTTAATCACCAATGACACTTTAATGTAATACCTGTATACTTTAACTTTACCTCCATTATTAAGTCATTGTTGTTGTTTTATTTGCTGTGACCAAGATTTGAGCCAATGATATAACAAAGGCATCAACAGATATGACCATTTAAATCACTGAATCCCAAGAAAAATACATGCTTGACTTCACTGATCTTCATATTGGGCCCCAAATGTTGGAAAGGAAGTCAGAAAGCACTATCTGGTGTGTCTTTCTGTCGCAAAGATATATCAGCAAAATGCATGATTGGTCTAGTCATGCCCTAGAAGTATGCAGACCTCCTCTTGTCTTTCCAAAGTTTAGTTACAATACACTGAGGACTGCTCATGAGCATTTGACCACTCTCCCTCCTTTGGTGAGCTCATAGCTCCAGTTTCAGTATTGAGTGGAAGTTCACCATGAATAATCCATTCGGGCTGATTTTGAAAAGTCTGCAGCAACCTCTGTGACAATTTCATTTGCTCTGCTGTAATACCATCACTTTTGTATAAATAAACCAAAAATATGTACTTCTAATCACAACTAAAATCCACACATTCCTGTCAAATCAAATTACATTGACGTTCATCAATGCAGCAAATTTTGACTGCCTTTAGTAGCCTTGTAGGTCTCCTGTGATTTCAATTTAAAATAGTGTCATGACTGATTATGTCATAGGGTGGCATCAATAATTTACAACAGCTTTAAATCATAAAAAGGGTAATTTTGAGCTTGATAGCTATATAAATGTTATATAAAATATGAGTTGTGCATCTTCTATTGTATGGCCCATATCATTGAATGTCAGAGACTTTATAGAAATTCATGTAGATCATTGTAGCCGTCATCTCCAACAGAAAGTCAATCCGTGAAATGCTTCTTTGTACCATCCTTTATATTTGTATTAATCCTTCCATTTAAAATAATGCCAAAGTTTAAAAACCATTAAACAGAAATGACAAATCTTCAAAGAATGCTTAGAATCATGTAAAAGATCAGTCAAAAATCATTGATTTTTGAGAATTACTTTTAATTACAAATAGTAAGACTTCAATTCTGAAACAAATGGAAGAATAGTCCATTATGTAGTTACACTGAAAATGCAAAAAGCCATTGTGAAAACTTTAGATGTTTGAAACAAGTATTGAAAGTATACAGCTGAAACTTCTGTCGTTAGATTGATAACTTTCTGTTCTCACTCAAAGTTTATTATTAAAAAATCTGACAGTGGGAGATCCAAGATGGTGGCGACTCAGCAAGTCTGAGTCTATAGTGCTCCTCCCAAGACCTGGGCAAAGTGGGCCATCCGCCTCCACCACACTCACCAAACCATTTAAAATAGTTTTTACTTAATATAATTAGTGGCTCAGTACTAAAGTTAAACAGTTCAGTCTCCTGTAAAAATGACTAGGGGGAAAGGAGCCCATAGCTCTCAATAGGCAGAAACCCCTCCCCTACCCTCCCCAGCTGCAGCAGAGGTGTCCACAGCCGCCCCAGGGGATTTACCTACGGTGGCGAGCCTCGCGGAAATAATCTCCAAACTCGATGCGAAGATCGATGCTTTCATAGAAGAGTCCCGAAGTCAGTCGAATTCACTCTCGGCCCCGTTACAAAAGCACGGCCGAGACTTTGAAGAAATCAAGCGCTGAGTCGGAGGGACGGAGCTAAAGGCCGCGACCTCCGAGGCCATTGCAGAATTGGCCGTGGATCGCGTCCGGACTCTCAAACAGCAATTCTGGACCTTAGAGAATCACATTGGCGACCTCGAGAATCGAGGTCACTGAAAAAATATTCGTTTGCTGGGCCTTCCCAAACGGGAAGAAGAAGGCCAGCTAATAGCGTTCCTTGAACAGTGGCTTCCACAGCTTTTAAAGCTGGAGGCTAGATCAGGCCAGGTAAGGGTGGAATGGGCCTACCGGGTTGCAGTGCACGGGCCCAGCTCGAACCAGCGCCCCTCGTCCTGTTCCGGCTGCAGAGCTATAAGGAGAGGCAGATGCTCTTGGAAGCTTCCAGAAATCTTGGGAAAGATCCCTAAGCCATGACTTATAAAGATTATGTTATTTCAGGACTTTTCCCCAGCTCTGGCCCGAAAGAGGAAGGCATTTGATGAAGCAAAGAAGCGTTTAAAGGACTTAAACATTCAATACTCCTTGCGCTACCCAGCTATATTATGCTTCAGTCATGAAGGGTCCATGTATAACTTCGGATCACCAGAGAAGGCCAAGGAAATTTCGGACTCCCTTAGATAAATTATAAGAGTTAATTGATGTTGTTTTGCCCTACCCTCACCCTGGTTTACTCCCCTTTTTTTTCCTTTCATTACCTTACTGTTTCATATTATCTCCGGGGGGTGGGAAGAAGGGTTTATTTATTCATTCTTTACTTAGCGATTTTCTTTCCCCCTTTTTTTAAAATATATATATAGGCCGGGGGTCTAGTTAATGTAGATGAGGGGAAGGTGGTTACCTTATCCTATTTTATCTCTGTCTTTGGGAGCGAGGTTGTTTTCCCCTGTTATTTTGTATTACTGTATTTAATTATTATTTGCTGAGACTGTAATCTTATAGTCATATATTTTTATATATGGTATTAATATTACCAAATATATCCAGGTGTTGGTGTGGGTGGGGGGGGTGGGGGAGTTCAGTAGTATACTTAAATTTTCTTTATCCTATCATGGGGGTGCCTGGGTCAAGGGTGGGGCACTGGTTGAGAGAGATTATGATGGGATTTTTTTGGAAAGGAAGTGATGCCCCCTGGGAATAAGGGGGAAGATCTCCGTTTAAATACGTTTTATGTTTTTTTTATTTAGAAATAGTTTTTTATTATATTGATCTGAATGTATTAAAGAACTTTTATTTTTGTGAATTTTATATGCTCTATGCTCGGGATGTTTTGAATAGGGTTTCTTCTCCCGGGGGGTCTCGGACTTGCCCGGTGATAATGGATGATCGATCGATTAAATGGTGCACCTGGAATGTCACGGGGAGTAATTCACCAATCAAAAGGAGAAGAATATTATCAAACCTCAAGAAAGGAGGGATCAAAATAGCTCTCCTATAGGAGAAACCTTTATTGGATAAAGAACACCTGAAATTACAGGGAAGAGATTATTTTCTATTCTCTCTTTCTGTGCAAGGAAAAACATTTTGGTAAACTGGGTGGCTGAGGGCCCTCATGGACTTTCGAGTTGGCCCAGAATAATTATGGAATATACTCCCCCTGACTTCCTTACAAATATGGTGCACCAGGAGAAAATCCAAATTACTCCATAAAATATGACAGCCTTTCTTGAATTACACAAATACAGATATCTCGGTCATCCTACAAGGGCCTTTATTTAATTGAGACGGTGAACCTGGCTGGTCTGGGCCCCTTGGGAGAGGAATCCCGCATGAATACGGGTTTTGTTGTGATCTAATGTTAACACATTCTGTGCATGTATATCATTGCTCAATTTATGTGTTATCCATTGGGATTTTTTTTTCTCTTGAATAATGTAAGAGTTTTAATGATACACTCTGGTTAGTTGTAAGTTAGATGAGTAGTTAGTTGAGTTTTGTTTTTTGTTGTGGTTCTGTTCGCCGAGCTGGGAATTTGTGTTGCAGATATTTCGTCCCCTGTCTAGGTGACATCCTCAGTGCTTGGGAGCCTCCTGTGAAGCACTTCTGTGATGTTTCCTCTGGCATTTATAGTGATTTGTATCTGCCGGAACTGACAACCGGAAGCGGCAGAGATAAACCACTATAAATGCCGGAGGAAACATCACAGAAGCGCTTCACAGGAGGCTCCCAAGCACTGAGGATGTCACCTAGACAGGAGATGAAACGTCTGCAACACAAATTCCCAGCTCGGCGAACAGAACCACAACAACGAGCACCCGAGCTACAAATCTTCTCCCAAACTTTGAAGTTTTGTTTTTTTTTTCTCTTGGTATTTCTGTTTTCTTGTTTGTTAGATTTTGGTTATTATTTATTTAAGATTTAACTGTATATCAATGTTTATACTTGGGTTTTTTTTTAGTTTTCTTTTGTAAATGTGTAAAAACATGTTAAATTTTCTATAAAAATATCTATTAAAAAATCTGACAGTAAGAGGGTTTATCTTGATGACTGCTAAAGTGAAGACTTTCTATTCTACTCCAGCATTATTCAGATTAAAATTGACTGTAACTATTATGTGCAGTTCAATACAGTTACAAGGGTAGAATTTCCAATCTGACTTATTTTTAATGTATACTTTATGATCATTTTGTGCAAAATGCTGTCCAGTATTTCTAACCAAATTAATCCATTTCAATTTGGTTACCATACATTAATGTGTATGCAGAACATGAATATGACAACAGAAAAATGGAACATTCTTGTCTTTTAAAGCCAAAAAAAATTGGATCCAGAACTTGAAAGATTTCCCCAATTTTAATAAAGCAGAAAACTTCTTTCTTTTTAAACTCATTTGTTCAGTGCCACATCCATCTAAATTAATTGAGTTTCTCCAATAATGTGCACCAGATAGTAGCTTAGTGAAGAGGAGAGTTTTGATTTGATCCGTTGATGTAAATTTGTGCCAAGATATGTATGTATTTTTTAACAGGATAAGGGACATGGTGCTTTTTTCCCTCCCCCAATTCATTAAAAAAAGATTTAAAACTGGCTGATTTTACAAAAGACCAACCCACAATGTTAACAAGTTGAAGGTAGCCTAACTTTGCTCAAGGTGGGGTTATCCTCCAACAGTGTCAGCAGCTGGAGCAGTCCCAGTGATGCTAGAACTGTCATAGGCAGTCCCAGGTTAAAAAGAAAGATGAGTCCTGGACTCAAGAAAGTCCAAGAATTTTGAATGGGAGGGATCAGTCACCCTGTTGGTGGGAGGAGGATGAGGGGTTGTGGTCCAGTTTTTTTAGACATTCTGGGGAGGTACAAAAATGTATTATAGTGGGGAAAATTCCTGATGATGTACATGTCAGTCCTTCCCGCTTCTCACTCAGCTGAGTTGTGAAAGTCTAAATCAGCAAAAATCTTTCCAACTAATCAACCATCTGAATTGTCTTTCTACAGTAAAAACATAAAATTTTGGAGACACTTCAGACCAAGGAAGAGTCATATCAGAGTCAAAAAGTTAAATTTGTTTATCTCTTCAAAGATGCTGCCAGACTTGCTATGTTTCTCCAGCACTTTTTGTTTTTATTTTGGATCTCCAGTATCCATTGTTTTCATTCAAGTTATCTTTCTCTTGTTTAAATGCAGAATTAAAGTTCTCCTTCACTCTTTAAGAATCTTGTGGAGATTATGCTTACTTTCCAACAGAAAAGTCTTGCTATTAGCTCTCACAGTTTTCTCCGTTATTTCTTTTTTCTTCTTCCCATTTAGTACAATCTCTGTACAATTTTTTCCCAGTAAAGGCCACAACTTCATCATTTGGGTTTTCATTTTCTGCTTCAAAACTTTAATGCAACCCTGAAATTTCATTGCATCAACATTAAGTACAAACAAGACAATTTACTTCAAAGCACTATCTGTCTTTGGTTGGTCATTAGCCTGAAGCAATGTAAATTCAAATCAGTCCCATAAACAGCCTGTTTGCATTTAACTTCAACTTTTTGCTGCCATTTGAAGGTTCCAAAGGTTCTTTACTCTTTGAACTCTGAGCTTTTGATTCTATGAACACCTCTTTTGTCAAAACAATACTTTCTACAACAGTAAGTTTTGTTCAGCACATTTTCAATTTGATTGGACTTGCCTGCTTTCCTAGGAGATAAAAATACCTTATCCTTACATGATAATTTCCCAGCATAGAGACATAAAATAACACCAGGAGTAGCCTATTTGGCCTATTCAGTCCACTCCGCCAAGCAGCATGATCACGACTGACCCCCCCCATCCTAATGTCATTGATCCACTCTCCCCCCAAACCCATTGACACCTTTAGCGTGTAGAAATCTAACTATTTATTTTTTAAATATATAAAGTAATCTGGCCTCCATTTCCTTCTATGGCAGAGAATTCTATGGATTCATTGTTTTCTGACAGAAAAAGAATTTCCTCATCTTAGTCCAAAATAGTCTTCCCCATTTCCTGAGACCATGACTTCTCATTCTGGACCTTCAGCCAGGAAAAACATCATCCCTGCATCCAGTCTGTCCAACCCTTTCAGAATTGTATATGCTTCAATGAGATCCCTTTCATTTCTCTAAGCTCCTGTGAATAAAGGCCCAGTTGACACAACCTCTCCTCATACAACAAACCTACATTCCCAGGAGTCAATTGGACGCACCTTCACTTCACTCCCACTATCTTTTCTTAGTAGGAGACCAAAACCACACACAATAATTCAGTTTCATTCTCACCAGAGCCCTGTAGAGTTACAGTAAGATATCCTTGCCCTTATACTCAAACCCTCTTGCAATGAATGCCAACATTCTATCTACATTCCTAACTGTTTCCTGCACCTGCAGCCTTAATTTCAGTGACTAGTGTACAAAGACACCCAAGAATCTTTCCAAATTTATCACTATTTAAATATTACTCTGTTTATCTTACTGAAATGGACAATTTTGTACATGATATATTGTATCTGTTTCATATTTGACCAATCTCTCAGCTCACGTAAATTGCTCTGAAGCTTCTTTGCATCCTCCTAAGTGCTGCCAATCCATTTAGTTTGGTGACATCTGCAAATTTGGAAATATTAAACTTGATTCCCTCATCCAAATCATTGATATATATTGTAAAAAGTGGAGGCCCCAGCAGTGATCTCTGGGGTACCTCAGTGCCTTCCATTCCAAACATGACCCATTTAATTTTACTCTTTGTTTCCTGTTTGCTAACCAATTCTCCAACTTTGTCAGTCAATTCTTTGCACTTTGTTTTTGCATACAAATGTCTCATATAAGACTTTATCACAAGCTCTCTGTAAGTTCAAATTCACCAAATCCTCACTCATTTGTTCTACTAGTCAGGTCCTCAGACATCTGGTGGGTTTCTCAAACATGATTTCCCTTTCATAAATCCTATGTTAACATTGTGCAACACTGTTGGTATTTTCTCGTGTCCTGATTTCACATCCTTGAAAATGGACTCCACTATCTTCCCTCTTAGTGATGTTATGTTAGTATCAGCACTGTACTCAGTTTTCTCCCTCCCTCTTCTTTCAAACAGTCAGGTTACATTTGTCATTCTTCAATCTGGAGAATTATTTCAGAAACTGCACAATTTTGGATAATGACAAGCAATGATCTATTATTTTCAAGACCACTTCCTCTTGTGTCTTATGATGTAGATCAGGCTGTGGAGATTTATTAGGTTTCTGTCCCATTCATTTCTCCAGCACTATTCTTTTATTTTTAATAATTTCCTTCAATTCTTCCTTCCCAAAAAAAACAGTTTCCCCAACATTTCTGGGGAATTACTTATGTCTTTTTCTGTGAAAACATGAGTAACATTTATTTGCTCTGCTCTTTCTGTGTTCTCCATTGTCAATTCTCTCATTTCAGACTTTAAGGAGCCAACATTAGTCAATGTCATTTTTTTTTCTTTTTACAATCTTAAAAAGAGACTGTAAGAGCTTCTATATGTCTCTTGAAAGTTTGTTCTCATTTTCCATTTCCCTTCTTCATCAACATCTCGGTAGTCAATTGTTTCCAGTCCTCAGGTTTGGTCATTTTTCTTGCAACTTTATATGATCCTCTTTTGGATCAAATGCTATCTTTAATTTCTTTTGTTGAACATAGTAGGTCCACTTTTCCTGTTGCGTTATTTAACCAAAAGAAATACATAACTACTGTAATGAATGCATTTATTCCATAAATATTAATCCTTGCCAATCAATTGCTGTGCCTTGTAATGAGGTTACACAGTCTATTGCAGCCAACTCACCACTTATACCTCCAAAGCATCTTTTGTTTCGATTTTGGATCCTAATTTTGGATTGGACTACTTTCCTTCTCACCCAATGAAGGATTCTGTAACGTATGGTCACTTTTTTTGAAAGGACCCCTCACAAGATTATTAATAAACCCCTTCTTATTACACAAAATCAAATCTAAGATTGACTATTTCTAGATGCTGGTCTGAAAAGATCTTGTACACACTGCAGGAATTCATCTGCCACTGTATTATTGCTTATGTGATTTGTCCACTCTGTATGTAATTTAAAATTACCCATGATTACTGTCACACTTTTGATCCATGCTTCTGCAAGTTCTTATTTACTGCCATCCCAACTTTACCACTGTAGTTTGCAGGCCTATAGACAACTCCCAACAATGCTTTCCACTGTTTATTTCTTCTTAGCTCCATCCAGACATCAAGATTTCCTGCAGCTAATATTATTTCACTCTATTGCGCTGATTTCATCCTAATAATGCTACCCTATCATCATTTCCTTTCTGCCTATCCTTCTAAATGAGTGAAAACTCTTAAAACTTCTCATGAATAACATGGAATTCTATCCTACAATAACATATCTATTGACTAAAGTAATATTTAAATTACTCTACAAGGTAAATAATTTCTACCAAAGTCCTTTATAAAGTATTTTGATTTAACCAACTCTTGTAAGAAACATTTGTGACCTTTTGAGAAAATCAAACTTTGAGCTGAATCTATCCCTAATGGGCCATCTCCTGCTTCATTCACAAATGTCCAGTCAACCTGTGTATTCAGCTTGGTGGGGAGCAAGCCATTCAAAAAAATTACTTTGTACAAAGGGACTCTAGCAGAAAAAGGACCTCATTCAGGCCATCTCAAAACCATGGATCACGCTGTGATCGTGTTTCGGCATGTGAGAAGTGCGAACTTAAGAAATTATTCTTTCCTCAGGCCATAGGAGAGACACCAAAGAAGCAGGACCCCTAAGTGGGTCCTCTTTCCCTCTCTCTCTGCCAATCCGACCAGTGTGAACCCCACCTGTTGTTTGACCATTTACATGGCATAGGCACAGGTTTAGAAAGCAACCCAACAGCTGCTGCCTCTGGAGGAAGATATAAATCAGCCATCAACAGCTTTAAACCATATCACCACCGAATCCTGGGGGACCATTGAGCCCAGCCTGAAACCATCCAAGTCATCAATCTACAAGGCTACATTGACTTTTAATAAAAGTTACATTGACTTTTATTGAACTTCTCAAACATTTTATTTGTCTTCCTACTTGATAAAGTAAACCCATATGTGTGTATACCCATGAATGCATGTGTGTGTGACAGGAGGAATATTTTCATTATTTTTATTTGGTTTGGTTGTTAAGTGCAACAAATACCATTGTCTTTTAGCAATTTACAAAGAAACTTGTGTGTGTTCCAGTAACAGTTTCTTTCTGAAATTTACAAAATCTTCCTCAAACATTATTGATCTGTATTATTGTTCAAGGAATTTTCTCTAAAATGTCTGACATTGTCCCTAATTCAGGCTTCCAATTTTTTGTTTATAACTTCTGGAGCCAGCTCATATGCAATAACTGTAACACTTTAACTGTTTCATAATATGCAGCTTATTTGTTAGTAAAAGTTGAATAAACCTCTAATGCTTTTCCTAGCTAGGATTGTTCATATTTCTTGTGGCCAATATGAGTTTGTTTTCTACATGTTAACTCCTTCCTCACTGAATTTAGGCACTAGGCAAATATTTCTTTCCAAACAGGCGACTGACTGTGTGGAGTTTGCACATTCTCCCCCTGTCTGCGTGGGTTTCCTCCGGGTGCTCCGGTTTCCTCCCACAGTCCAAAGATGTGCAGGACATGTGAATTGGCCGTGCTAAATTGCCCGTAGTGTTAGGTAAGGGGTACATGTAGGGGTATGGGTGGGTTGCGCTTCGGCGGGGCGGTGTGGACTTGTTGGGCCGAAGGGCCTGTTTCCACACTGTAAGTAATCTAATCTAATCTAGTAATCTAATCTAAAAATCAAACCAGGAGTTATATTTGATCATCATCAAATCTACCTGTTACTCCCTGTTCATTCAATCAAAGCCTTTCTCTATGCCATTCAAATTTCCTACCTTCCCCTTCTTTTTTTTAAATTCTAATTTGCTTTTATTTTGCATTTCATTTTTCTTCCCTTTTCAGCTAAAGGAGATTTTCACTTTTTTCTAAATCATTGCTTTATTTGTTTCTGAATTCTGCCCATTTCGACTTGTATTTTTTTAAAATTTAGATTGCCTTTTCCTCCTTCAGGTCTCAAATATTGAACCAATACCTCAAATAATGCTGCTTTTATACCACCTACATTTGACCCTATCTCTAAATTTCCTACCATTCCTCTTAAGTAAATCTTTGTTAACTACTGCAATCAATTCAAAGACAAGACCGCCCTTTGAGGACAGGTTCGGAAATTGACTGTTAGTGGAAACTCCATCTTGGTGCGTGCTCTGGAAGTGATCGCTAATTAATTCCAAGCTGCACAGAATGGCCTGCAAATTTGCAAAGCCTGATGCAAGTTAAAGCCACTGCCAATGTTGAGCTGGACAGATGACCCAACAATTTATTTTTGTCATGATGATTTACATGCATTGATAAGCTGGACATTTCATTGCTGTCCTTTGATACGGTACTAGTATGTGATTTTGTGATCTGACAATGCTTTGGCCCCTGCACTGCACACTTATGGCCTCCTGTCACCACATGACAACACCTTCCATAACTTACTTCTTCTAAGTTTTTAAATTTCTGAGTTGGTATTAATATAATTTATTTTACATTTCATTTGATCATGGGTTGGAGGTGTTGCTGGCTAGGCCAGCATTTACTATCCATCTCCTGTTTCCCAGAGGTAGTTAAACATCAGTAAGGGTCTGGAGTCCCATGTAGACTTAGCCAAGTTAAGAATGGCACATTTCCTCCCTTGACAGGCATTAGTGAACCTGATTGTTTTTTTTAACGATAATCATTAGGGGCCACATGGTCACCAGGTCGCTAACTTTTAATCTCCGACATTCCTAAATTAAATTTGAATATCATCATCTTCTAATGGTAGCATTTGAACACAGGTTTCCAGAACATTTATCTCACTGGTTTATTAGGGAAAAGTGAGGACTGCAGCTGCTGGAGATTAGAGTCGAGAGTGTGGTGCTGGAAAACACAGCAGGTCAGGCAGCATCCGAGGAGCAGGAAAATCGACGTTTCAGGCAAAAGCATCAGGAATCTGATGAAGGTCTATTGCCGGAAAGTCGATTTTCCTGCTCCTTGGATGCTGCCTGACCCGCTGTGCCTTTCCAGCACCACAGTCTCACTGGTTTACTAGTCCAGTGAGAATACTGCTATGCCATCAGATGCTCACATCATGTGAAGGGAGATCAGAGAAATGCATAGTGTGTGAAAGCAGCTCCAGATTGGAATGCAGACTGAGACAAGTTATCAAGGAAGTAATAGTCGTACATTTGGAAAATCATAATTTAATCAAGCAGAGTCAGCATGGCTTCACGAAAGGGAAATTGTGTCTGACAAATTTCTTAGGGTTTTTGAGGAAGTCTTAATCGTTGTGATATTGGGGAACTTTAGGATGTGTTGTTTTTGGACTTCCAAAAGGCATTCAACAAGGTGCTTCACAAGAGGATTAAGTCATAAGATAAAAGCCCAGGGATTGGAGGTAGGATATTAGTGTGGATAGAGAATTTCTGATGAAGGGCTTATGCCTGAAATGTTGATTCTCCTTCTCCTCGGATGCTTCCTGATCTGCTGTGCTTTTCCAGCACCACACTTTTCAATTCCTGGATACAGAATTGGCCAATTGGCAGAAAATAACAAGTGGAAATAAGAAAGTATTTTTCAGGTTGGCAACCTGAATCAGTGCTGGGAACATGTGTGTGTGTGTATTAGTGACTTGGAGGGAGGGAGCGAATGTACTGTAGCTAAGTTTGCAGATGGAACAAAACAGGTGGAAAGGGAAGTTGTGAGAAGGATGCAAACAGGTTTTAGAGAGATATTGGTAGGGTAATGGTCAAAAAGTTAGCAAATGGAGTATAATGTGGGAAGATGTTAAACGCATCATTTTTGAAGAGAGAAAAAATAAGACTTGAATAGAGAAAAGCTGCAACACGAAGGGACTTGTGCATGAAACACAGAAAGCAAACATATAGGTAGAGCAGGCAATCGGGAGGGCAAATGGAACATTGACCCTTATTTCAAGGGGTTTATTCTCTAAGAATAAGGAAGTCTTACTGCAACTGTACAAGGTACTAGTGAAACCTCATCCAGATTACTTGTAGCATTTTGGTCCCCTTAACTAAGGAAAGGTATCATTTCACCAGAAGCAGTTCAGGGAAGTTGCACTAGGATGATCTCTGATATGGAGGGATTGTCTTATAAGCAAAGATTGAATAGCTTGGGACTCTACTGTCTGGAGTTTTACAGAATGAAAGGTGATCTCATTGAAACATTTGGGGTTCTTAAGAGACTTGACAAGATAAATGCTGAGAGGAAGTTTCCCCTCCTTGGAGAGTCTATGACCAGATGGGCATAACTGCAGAATAAAGGGGTGCCAATTTAAAAGTGGGATGAGGAGGAATTGCTTCTCTCAGAGGGTTGAAGGTCTTTGTAATGCCACAGAGTGGGGCAGAGTCCTCATACATATTTAAGGCTGAGACAGACAGATTCTTGATCAGTCAGTGAATCAAGAATTATGGGGAAAGTGCAGTAGAGTAGACATGAGGAATGTCCAATCAGACGTGATCCTACTGAATGACAGAGCAGGCTCAAAGGGCCAAACAACCTTTTCCTATTTCTAATGATAATGTTTAGTCAGAACTGCAGATCTGTTCACTGTATTCTTCCACACCTCCCTGATGGTGGCTCAGTGCTGTGTGAATGGATGCAAATGGCTTGGTGATATGATCTGCTGTTCCAACACTCTTTCTTTGCAAGCTTATAAAACTCAGCAGGAACATGCAGCATGCTGAGATTCTGCCCTGTACTTAGAACAGTATTGTCAACCATCAACACTGCTGCTCCTTATGACTGATCAGTGCTTCATCTTTTGCATCCTCATCAATATCTATATCTCTTGCCGTGACTTTAACTGCTCTGGTGCCTCCTTCAAGTAGCAGGAATTACGGTGCTCAATTATGTGGTACTCTCTAGGTGCAGCTGGTGGTTCACTAGGTTTTCTACTCCTATTGAACAGAGAGCAGATGGCATATAATGAATAGATAAACTCATTTTGGGTACTGCATGTAATTGCATACATTATTATGCACTTGTGTACAATCAATGTGTATGAATTTAGTTGTGTAACAAATGATGCAAGTCATAGGTTATCTGATTAACATGGCACATAATATTAGTTTCTTCTTCTCCAACCTCCACAGATGCAATAGCTCCCCACATCATTCCCCACCATTGTTTCCTCATGTGCTGTGAGTGCCTTCAGATCTGGAGGTTTATTGTTTTATTCCTCTCTGTAGCCTATGATCAAGAGTGGAGGTTTTCTGTTAAGCTTAAGAGCAGTGGGGATTAAAATATAAGGGATGCATTTCCTCTGAGGTTTGGCAGAGAGGCTGCAGAATCACAATGAAAACTGTATGACACATAAAGTAACCACAGATATTCCTTCCTGTCGTACATTTACTTTCTAAACTCAGCGTTTACCATTCACTTCGTGTAACCCTGCTATTTTAAATGCTTCCTAGCATTTCCCTTCTGTCAGTACTGCAGTTTTCATAAAGTAGCAGTTTACAAGATGGACATATATTTTATGCTCCTGTCCAACAATGTCAAAGCCTTACCATAGCCCTTCACTTTAACTTGTGCACATCTTCTGGAACAACTGACAAGTTCTCTGAGTTTTCTGAAGAGAGCACTGAAGCTGTCATGCTTCTTCAATTCAAGTGTACTAAGAGCTGTCCTCTACTCCCCAAATTATACATGTAATTGCACACACTACACCCAGTTGGATTTTCAGCATAGTCCAGATAAATCGGGGTAAAATGTTTCATTAGCTGCTGCAAAATGCTCAACATGACTGACAGATGTTTTTTGATTGTCATTAACAAACAGATTTCTTATACTCAGTACTCTCCAGCCTCACTCTGTTTTTATTGATATTTCATTAAATGGTCAACACCCCACTGTCCAATAATCTGAAACATTTTTCTGATCAGAAAAAATGCTTACACCAGGCAATAAGGCTAATTCTTTTGTAAATTTAAGAATATGTGTGCAGTTTCAAGCTTTAATTTAGTTACTTCCTACACAGTTAAATGTATTCAATGCCTGAAGGTTTATAGCTAAAAGATTATTTTAGTTTAGGACAATTTTATTTTTAAAAAAAGCTCTCTTCGTAGTGCTCTCAATTCAAAACAAAATCCTTTGGAAAATTATGGGATTCTTTGGTGTGGACAGAAGCTTAAATTAAAGATTCCATTTGCAGAGTAGATGTCATATTATAGTGACTTCAAATGTTTCTTGATTAATACGATTGCTGTCTTGATGTTGCAATGGGTGATTCATTCATTTTAAAAAGGAGAACAGCATGTTAGCCCTGACCAGATGTTCTCTGCACTTTGTTAAATTAGTCTGGGAAAAGAATGATACTGGTACTGTTAGGAGCAAATACACATTCCAATCAAACACTAGGTGTCTTGTCAGTTTCTGTACAAGGGCCACTGGAGCATGAGAAGATTTTAATAGAGTACCCAGGTCTTCATCATAAATCAATCATTGGATAAGAGAGTCTTTTAAAGAATTAGCTAGAATTGTTCAGTTTGATGAATTTCATATTGCAAAGGAGGTTTAATGATAGGTTCATGAAAGGTCACTGTTTCTCTTTTTAGCCCAGAGGCATATTTCAATATGTGCAGCTTCAGGAGAGCCAGTTAGTAATACAGAGTGTGTGAGTGGACATCGGATTAAGAACTATTACTGTAGGTATTGATTAGCTTTATGCTCTCGGTTACTACCTTGGAGAAATCAAAGAAAGCAGAGCTTCTTGTCAGCTCAACTGGACTGCCATTGCATCATGACATAGTTTTATCTTTGTGAAGCTTTTTATTCCCCGCTGATGTCAGTGTGGCCAGTATCCAGTCACATGCAGAACTTACAGCTGACACACAGGGGAGGCAAAGTAAAGTACAGAGACAGCTGGTGTCCTAGGCTGCTGACTTTCCAGCATTCCTCTTTTTGCCTCCTCCTTGTGACCTTTGGCAGAGTTAAGTGCCTGTTGGTTTTGGCTGGCATATGCCTGAACATATGACAAGTCCAAATGAGTTACTTTGTTGATTACAGCAATATCTTCTTTGTACAGTGTGTATGCAAAACGACACCAATCTCCAATTGCAATGAGTGGGTCACCACTCATAGTATTCACTACTGTTGGTAAGTCACCTTTTATCAATGAAAAAACTAGATTAAAGAGTTTGGGTATATTCCTGATGTTTGAATGCATAATGCCGCAATTATGATGTTTATAAGATTATCATATTTTGGGACTGTAGCTTTAAATTTAGCGTGACTGAAGGGAGTCATGTGACCTGGTGTGGAGTCTGCCTGACATTAAGCCTGGGTAGTTTGACTGTTAGAAACTAAATGAGGGCATCGATTATTTATAGAGATGAAGGTGCAAGATGCCCGAAGGCAATATTGCAGTCTCTGAGTTTGCCATGAATAGACTCTGAGTCTGCCATTGTCCCAAAAAGGGGTTGGATGTATCATATTATAAACAGTTGTGCTGTAAGCTGCCATTTATTTTGTAACTGAAAGCAAGTTGAGAAAAAGAATAAGTTAATTAGAATTGTTGCCTGGTTGCAATGTTGAGGTGTTTTCTTCATGAAGAGGACAGAGGAAGACAGGTTTGAGATCAGGTTACAGGCTTCCCTAATGATTGCATCCACCAATCCCAGGAGATGATGGATATATCCCAGGGTGGAGGTCACGTCTGGATTGACTATCACCTGCTCTAGATCTAGACCCCATTTTGTGAGCTGTAATCCTGTCCACAGATGAATAGCATTGATCTGACATTGACAGTTGTTCTAGCTTTTGGTAGACTCTTGTTTCTGTTATCTGGTCATTTCTTTTATCTTCTGTTTTTTTACCCCATGTCTTTGCTGACTAGATGTCTCCAGGCACCCAGTCAGTAGTGAGCACTTCCCAGGCATTGTCTCCAATTCTTGTCAGCTTGAGGCTTTGCATATGACATCCCTTGTATTACAGGCATGGGAAATCTAACAAGCTTGCACTAAAAGTTGGCACACCATCTAACAGTCTTTGGGCATGTGGTCATCATCCATTTGGCTCATATGCTCCAGCTGATGGAATCACCAATGATTCATGAGAGCAAACACGTTAGAGATCCCAGTAAGTTAGGATATTTCTTTATTTAGCACCCTGTGTTTCCAGGAGATACTCTGGAGTCACTCGAGGTAGTGGAGGTAAAAACATTTCAGCCAATTGTCTTGGTTTGTCATAATTGTCTGCATTTCAGTCTCCTTGTCTAAAGAAGGATGTCCTGGCCTCAGAGGGAATGCATCAAAATTTTACCAGACTTATTTCTGAGATGGCAGAACTGATGTATAAAGAGAGACTGGATCAGTTGGCACTATATTCAGTGGAATTTAGAAAAATTAGGGATGAATCTCATAGAAAACTATAAAAATCCAACAGGATTAGACAGGATAAATGCAGGAAGGATGTTTCTGATGATGGGGTTTGTCCAGAATCAGGTGTCACAGTCTAAGAATACAAGGTAAGATGTTTAGGACTGAGATGAGGAGAAATTTGTTCACCTGGAGAGTGGTGAGCCTGTGGAATTCACTGCAACAGAAAGTAGTTGAGGCCAAAACATTGAATGTTTTCAAGAAGAAGTTTAATGTAGTGATCAAAGGGTATGGGAAGAAAGCAGGAACAGGACATTGAGTTTAATGATCAGCCCTGATCACATTGAAGAGTGGAACAGGCTCAATGGGACAAATAGTCTAATTTTTTCGCTGCTCGTTGGATGCTGCCTGAACTGCTGTGCTCTTCCAGCACCACTGATCCATAATTTTGCTCCCATCCTATGCATTACAATTTTATGCACTTTAAAAGATATTGATTGAGAATGTTGAGAAAATCTTTCATCATATAATCATATAGTTATACAGCATGGAAACAGACCCTTCGGTCCAGCCAGTCCACGCTGAACATAATCTTAAAATAAACTAGTCTCACTTGCCTCCTCCTGGCCCATATTCTTCCAAACCTTTCCTTACTAATGCAAAAGTCTTTTAGAAGTTGTAATTGTACCCACATCCACCACTTCCTCAGGAAGTTCATTCCACATGTGAGCCACTCTCTGTGTAAAATCATCCTTTCCTGATCAGATGTTTTGTACATTTCACTTTGAGGATGACCATTTTTCTTGGATTGGGTGTTCACACCAGGAGTCATAAGTCAATGCTGTAATCATGACAAGGATGCAGTTCAGAGTGATACATCTGCTGATGATGAGATCTAGATGGTGCCATCGGTGTCACCTCAGATGTCTTCAGGACACCTCATGACAAGGTTGTTGTTTAAAGTTGTTATACATCAGGAAAAGTTCATACTAACAGATAGCACCAGCAATCTCTGTCTATTTTTGCTCTTCTTGTCAAATCCCTAATATCCTACTCATGTTGACCAACTTTTGTAGTCGTTATGTACCCTAATGTTGAAAACCCATAGAAGGGACAGTCATTAGGTGCTGGGAATTCTATCGATAGGAAGTTTCTCGCAGAATTGATCATTGTTATCTGGGGAGGAGGTAAACACATACAGATCAGGTTAACTGATTATGTGCATGTTGAGTAATGAAAAGCAAAAATTCTCTCTGAGCCTTCTGTAGGGCTTCATGTGTAGCATTACAAACAGCATTGAAGCGAGCAGGCTAACTGACTGGGGACTGCCAGCTTCGTGTGGCACTAGCTACCCAATGAGTCATGAAGAACTTTCCTCGCATCAGAATTATGTTCTTTGCCAATGGTGCAATTGTCTGATCTGACCTTTAATGCCATGCCAATGTAAACTGCAAAGCTTGATATCCTCTCTAAAGAGCACATCTGACTAAATGAAACCTTGAAGTGTCTGAGTATCAGGAGACCATTGATCTTATTATCTGACTGAAAGGATAAAACCAATACTGGCTGCAGCAGATGGCAGGAAGTTGTCTGATAGGTGATAGATTATTGGCTACAGTATTCCACATGGATTTTACTCCCTTAGCTGCCATCCCTCCCAATACACCCAAGGCACTGGGGCTACAGCTGGAGATCTAGTATGTGGGCACAGTGGTGGAACTTCTGCTATGTGTTTGTTGGTCATGGTCTCTTGTGAGTCTCCTGTAGTTAAGCTTGTATTTGTGAGGTCCACAGTTAATATGTATCTCACCACAGGCAGGCAGAGCATAACCTCCTCAGCGACAAGATCTATGTACAGGTAAACAACCCTTTATCCAAAATCCCAAAATCCGAAAAGCTCCAAAATCTGAAGGTTTCTTCGTGAAGTTTTTTTCTCATTAACAAGGTTATTTGGCATGCAAACGGTTAACCCAACTCCACACCCACTCGATGTGTGTCACGCAGATGCAATGTGGATGGGCATGATTCAGCACTGGCAGACCTCAATTTTGTCTCAGAGCCCATAGTACTTACAGTGAATCTGCTCATTGGTAAGATCTTTTAAAAAAACTTTTACCGTCAAACTGTCACTTATCCGAAATTCAAAAAATTCCAAATTCTGAAACCCAGCTGGTCCCGAGTGTTTTGGATAAAGGATTGTGTACCTGTACTGACAAGGAGCCTTATACATTCAGTGTTCTTTTCAAGTGGTTGTACTGCTAGACAGTGGTAAGAGCTAAAAACAAACGATGATGTGCAGACTAACCATGACACTCCAGTTGCCACACTGACACATTTGATGCATTACATCAAGCGTAGATGTACTAGACTTCCCCACAAGTCAATGAATCACACAGACAGAGGTTCTATGTGGTCAACAAAGAGAAAGATTCACCTAACTTTGTCAGCTTCCACAGCAAGATATGGAAGGAGACAGTTTCTAGTCAAAAAGCTGCACGCTGAAGGCTTCCACAGGTTCTAGCTGATTTGTTCAGGCATTTTCAGGAGGAGGAAGAATCCTCAGAACAGGTTTTATTGCTGGTGTAGGAATTAAGAAACTTTCTAGACACTGAGGAAAGCATCTAGAGATGGTCACTTGAAATTACTACTCAATGAAGTGTGAATAGAGGACCCTATCTGAAGCTAACTGTGAAATCACACAACACCAGGTTATAGTCCAACAGGTTTATTTGGAAGCACTAGCTTTTAGAGCGCTGCTCCTTCAGCAGGTGGTTGTGGAGGTTAAGACTATGCTGATCTTAATCTCCACAACCATCTAATGAAGGAGAAGTGCTCTGAAAGCTAGTGCTTCCAATTAAACCTGTTGGACTATTACCTGGTTTTGTGTGACTTATAACTTCGCCTACCCCAGTCCAACACCAGCACATCCAAGTCATAACTGAGAAATGTTAGCTTGAAGGACCATATTTCTGTGGACAGTTTGATCGAGGTTAAGTATTATAGGAGGAATATAGTTCTGAAGAAGTGTCAATGGACCTGATGCTACTAGATCCGCTGAGTTTTTCCAGCAAGGTCTGTTCTTGTTATGAGAGGAATGTTCCTTTTTGTAGTATAAAATTTAATTTGCCTACAGAAACGATGCACTGTTAAGGCTTTTATTTAAAAGAAAAACTGTTCCAGTAATAATTTTAAAACATAAGTTTGAATTTTTAAAAAATGTTTTGGTCTACATGGAGATTGTAATAACAATATTTGAGAATTGTACAAAATACATCTTTTTTTTAGATTGTGGAAAGTAAGAGCTTATGGAAGCAGTTATTTAATATAGTGTCTGATTCAGAGAGCAAACGATATCAGAAATTGTGGTGCATTGAGATATTAGATCGTATTGTATTTGTCAGATCACAGCTCATTGTCCTTGTTAGCTGCTGTGTTTTAAAGTTCACCATAAAACGTAAAATTATTTTCTTGGAATATCAAATATTGTTGTGGGGTTGAATATGCTTTTATTTTTATTTTCCATAAATGGTATTAATTTTCCTTTTAGATAATGAATTTGTTCCATTTGGATCCTGCTCAGTATTATTATGTGACTATTGGACACTCTTTAATTCTCAGTATCTAATGCTTAAGCAGTGTGGAGACAAGACATCTTTTCAACACAGAATTTCCAAAGAGTAAAGGACATAAACGTCTTTTTTATTTTCCTTTTATTAAATTAGAAAGATCAACAGTTTTTGCAATGAAGCACCGAAGATGTGAGCTTTTCCAAACCTAATGAGCAATCATTTTTGTCCGTGTACATGCTTTTATTTGAATTGCAAGAGATCCACAGTCTTAGCTGGCACATCAGTTTTTTATATGTGGAAAATCTCAGCATAGCATCATGTTTGCATATTTTTGTGTCCATGTCTAAATGAAAGTTTGAATTCTGAGTACTGTGAGCTGTGTGAGATATTCTTTGGGTAACAGATTTCTAGCAACTGATTTAGCTGATGTAGAGAGACATTTAAACTTTATTGTGCTCATTAATTCCATTTTGTGCACTTCACTTTGCTGGCTGTGTATAATTAAATCTGTATGATTGGCCTTTTATTCATCATACCCTCCATCAGTTTAATTATAGTGGATACTGTTCTGTCATATAAGAGCTACAATGAAACACAATTTATCTGTCATATTCAGGGTATTCTTTAAAGGGGCCTGCTAACTTCTGCAGGTATCTGTCACTCAGATTTACTGTGCAGCGTGGTAATATAAGCTATAATACTTCATTTGTCAACTTCATTGTTCTGCTCAGTTGGATGTGGCTTGTGAATATGACCAGGACGGATCATCTTAACCCCTTGCTCTGACACAGACTGATTTATTGGGCCCAACAACATTCATTCATATGTTGTTGATAACAGAGCATCTGGTTAGAATTTTAGACATTAAAACAATACTGAGCAGAAAGTAGTGTTGCCAACATTAGTGGATAATCCTAAGGTGTTCATATGGCACTCATCTGCTATAATAATGAAGGTATTAACCCATCTGTTAACAGCTCTGTTATAACAGCAGACAGAGAATTCTCATATCAATCATTAGCATTCATTGGCTAATATCAATACCCATAATTTCTGGCACGTTTTTTCATCTTACTTCATTCTCTAGAAACTATCTACCAATTAGTTTATCTTCTTTTTATGATTCACTCATGACATGTGAGCATTATTGGAAAAGTCAGGATTTGTCATCTTCCCTAGTTGCCCTTGAGAAGGTGTTGAGCTGTAATATTGAATCTCTGCAGTCCATTTCTTAATTGTAGGTATGAACAGAGTGCTGTCAAGAAGGAATTTGACTCAATAATAGTGAAGAAACATAGATATGTTTCCAAGTCAATGGTAACCTTGCAGAGTAAATCTTAAACATTTTGTTGCCACTTTGTGGCATGTTTACAGTGGTGAATGTGGTCCCAGTTAAGAGGGCTACATTGCTCTGGACAGTGTCAAGATTCTTCAGTGCAGTCCCAACCCAACCTAGTCCCACCTGCCAGCATCCAGCCCATATCCCTCCAAACTCCATATACCTATCCAGATGTCAGAGTCATAGAATCATAGAGATGTACAGCATGGAAACAGACTCTTTGGTCCAACCCATCCATGCTGACCAGATAGCCCAACCCAATCTAGTCCCACCTGCCAGGACCCGGCCCATACCCCTCAAACCTTTCCTATTCATATACCCATCCAAATGCCTTTTAAATGTTGCAATTGTACCAGCCTCCACCACTTCCTCTGGCAGCTCATTCCATATATGTACCACCCTCTGCGTGAAAAGCTTGCCCCTTAGGTCTCTTTTATATCTTTCCCCTCTCACTCTAAACCTATGCCCTCTAGTTCTGGATTCCCCGACCCCAGGGAAAAGACTTTGTCTATTTTTCCTATCCATGCCCCTCAACATTTTGTAAACCTCTATAAGGTCACCCCGCAATGTCTTTTAAATGTTGCAATTGTACTAGCCTCCACCACTTCCTCTGGCAGCTCATTCCATACATGTACCTCCCTTTGCGTGAAAACTTTGCACGTTAGGTCTCTTTTATATCTTTCCCTCACACCCTAAACCTATGCCTTCTAGTTCTGGACTCCCCCAACCCAGGGGAAAGACCTTATCTATTTACCCTTTCCATGCCTCTCATTATTTTATAAACTTCTATAAGATCACCCCTCTGCCTCCAATGCTCTATGGAAAACAGCCCCAGCCTGTTCAGCCTCTCCCTGTAGCTCAAATCCTCCAACCCTGGCAACATCCTTGTCAATCTTTTCTGAACTCTTTCAAGTTTCACCACATCTTCCCAATAGGAAGGAGACCAGAATTGCACGCAACACAATATTCCAACAGTGGCCTAACCAATGTCCTGTACAGCTGCAACATGACCTCCCAACTCCTGTACTCAATACTCTGACCGACAAAGGAAAGCATACCAAACGCCTTCTTCACTATCCTATCTACCTGCGACTCCACTTTCAAGGAGCTATGAACTGGCACTCCAAGGTCTCTGTTCAACAACACTCCCACGGACCTTACCATTAAGTGTATAAGTCCTGCTAAGATTTGCTTTCCCAAAACAGTACATCGCATTTATCTGAATTAAGTTCCATCTGCCACTTCTCAGCCCAGTGGCCCATCTGATCAAGATCCCATTATAATCTGAGGTAACCTTCTTTGCTGTCCACTACACCTCCAGTTTTGGTGTCATCTGCAAACTGTATGTTCTGTGTTTGCATCCAAATCATTTACATACAGGACAAAAAGTAGTGGACCCAGCACCGATCCTTGTGGCTCTCCAGTGGTCACAGACGTCCATTCTGAAAAGCAATCCTCCAACTCCATCCTCTGTCTTCTACCTTTGAGTCAGTTCTGTATCCAAATGGCTAGTTCTCCCTGTATTCTCTATGACTCTATGCATACATCCAGACTGGTACAGTGTATTCACTTACACTGCCCTCTACATGTTGGTCAGGTTTGGGAAGCCAGGTGATGAGTTACTCACCACAGAATTTCCAGTTTCAGACCTGATCTTGTTAGCCCCAGTATACATAGAGCTGGCTCAATTAGGTCTCTGCTAAATAGTAACACACAGAAAGTTGAAGGCATTCAATGGTTTTAAAGTTGACAATTGATTAAATCACAATGCTCCATTCCACTTTCGCATAAGTTTCGATCTGTTTGTCGATTACTGTTGACTGTCATTACATTTTGTCTCTTCTTTTTATGCTCTAGCTATACACATGAAGCTAAAAGAAAATTTGTACCCCATCAAATTTTCAGTTCCAGGCATTCAGCATTTAAGTGTTCATTTTGTGTTCATTTGTGTTCATTTACTTGATCCCCCAGAGAAATGGCTAACTATATGGGTCAGCCTGAATTCGTAGCATTCTAGCTTTTAAGTCAGAAGGCAATAGGTTCAATGTTCCCTTGAGAGACTTGCATTCATAATCTATGCGAGCATCAGAACGCAGTATTAAGAGAGTGCAGCACTGTCAGAGGGCCATCCTTTAGATGAAATATAAAACAGACACTCTTATGTGAGGCTGTAAAAGATCCTTAATATCAGTTGAAAGTGACCAGAGGAGTCCTCCTGCTGCCTTAGCAAATATTAAGCATTCAACTAGCTACAGGGATTAACTGCTGCAAAAACAGCGAGTGTGGAGAAACACAACAGGTCTGCAGTATTTATAGAGAGAAAACAGAATGAACATTTTGAGCCCAATGCCTTTCAGAATGGGTTCTGGTCACTGGACTCAAAATCTTAACTCTATTTTCAGTCTACAGATGCTGTCAGACCTTCTGCACTTCTCCACACTATCTGTTTTTGTTTCAGATTCCAGCATCTACAGTTTATGGCACTTATGATGTGAAGGTGCCGGTGTTGGACTGGGGTGGACAAAGTTAAAAATCACACAACACTGGGTTATAGTCCAACAGGTTTATTTGGGAGCACTAGCTTTCGGTGTGCTGCTCCTTCATCAAGTAACTAGTTACTTAATGAAGGAGCAGTGCTCTGAAAGCTAGCACTTCCAAATAAACCTATTGGGACTATAACCCAGTGTTGTGTGATTTTTTAACCTTGGCATCTATGTTAGAGCTCATTGTAGTTTATGGCAGCTCTTTGTGCAAAGAAATTGGGTGCTGTATTTTCCTACATTTCAACACAGTGCAGAATGTGATGGCCCCTAATGGCAGGTTTCTAGGTGATAATGTGCCTTTTCTGATGACTTCCCACTTATCCCTAACCTGGCTGTGATTAAGGGAAGGCGTGTAGCCAGTAAATGGTCACCTCCTTCCTGGACAATTTTCTGGCTGCTGGGAGGAGGCTAGGCAAGTCTACTTGAGCCAAGGGCAAGGGAACAGAGAGTACTCCCCTGGCATGCCTTCCCCTCTCCAAGATGAGTAGGTCTTTCATTCCCTCTATCCCAGAATCTCCTATGCTGGCCACTGTGTTTCTGTTTTCTACTCTTTTTCTTCGGTTTTGTTGGAGCTGTTGGCCAATAAAGCTGGCACTTCCTGTGCAGAAGGCCCATCTTTGGCCAATTTACCCTCCTCACAACACTAATTGGCAATTGGGCAGCCTGATGGAGCAGGGGTGAGTTATACAGTGTCCCATTTAACAGCAAAACAGGAAACCCCACCACCCATTAAATTCTGCCCACTGACCAGAAAAATATTTAATTGTCTGTAAAATATTTTGAGACATCCTGAGGTTTCCTTATCCACTTGCATTTCCACAAACAATGTCCCAAACAGTGATTATTGAGGGATAAACCATTGGAAGCAATTCTGAGAGATAGAATTAATTTGCTTGTGAGAGGCAAGGATGTATCAAGAATATTCAGAGTTGTTTTGTTAAGGGGAGGTCATGAGTGACCAACTTGATTGAGTTTCATGAAGTGATTGGATGTGTAGATAAGGTTAATGATGTAGTCTACTTGGACTTCAACAAGGCATTTGATAAGATCCTGCGTAAGAGACTGATAAGAAAGGTAAGAACCATGGAATCCAAAGAAATTTGGCAAATTGGATTCACCATTGGCTCAGTGGTAGGAAGCAGAGAGTAACAGTTGAGGGGTGCTTTTCTTACAGGAAGTCTGTGTCTAGTGGGGTCCTCACAGGGGTCAGTGTTGAGACCTTTGCTGTTTATAGTTTATGTAAATGATTTAGACTTGGATGTAGAAGGGTCGATCAGTAAAATTGTAGATGATACAAAAATCATTGAGGTGCTAAACAGTAAAGGAGACAGCCTTAAATTACAAGGTTAAAAATCACACAACACCAGGTTATAGTCCAACAGGTTTAATTGGAAGCACACTAGCTTTCGGAGTGCCGTTCCTTCATCAGGTGTTAAATTACAGGAGTTATAGATGGGCATTTCAGTAGTAAATGGAATTCAAACTGGATAAATGTGAGATAATGCACCTAGACAGGACAAACAAGGCAAGGGAATGCATGATGAATAGTTAGGATCCTGAAAAGCACCTAGGATCATCTTGGTGTGTATGACCACTGGTCTCTGAAGGTATCAGGAAAAGTGGATAAACTGTTCAAGAAGACATAAGGGATATTTGCTTTTATTAGCTGAGGCAGAGACTTTAAGAGCAGGGAAGTTATGCTGGAACTGTATAATACATTGATTAGGCCGCAGCTAGAGGATTGTGTGCAGTTCTGGAAACCACATTATAGGAGGGATGCGTTTGAACTGGAAAGGGTGGAGAGAGTAGTTTCTAGAAAGTTGCCTGGGCTGAATAATTTTTCATAAAAAGGGAGATTGGACAGAATAGGATTGTTTTCCTTGAAGAAGAGAAAATCGAGAGGGGGCATAATAAAGATGTCTAAAATTCTGAGGGGTATAGAAAAGGGAGGCAGGAAGCAATTTTTCCCCTTGATGGATGGATCAAAGTCCAAATGGGAATCTGGAATTCATTACCTGTAAGGGTGATGATGATGGTTTGATGTATTGTCACGTATACATAAATACAGTGAAAAGCTTTGTTTGCAAGCAGTACAGGCAGATCGTAATAAACAAGGACATACAGATCAAAGGGTGAAAAAAAAAACTTGGATTGACTGAGGCATACAGGTTACACTGCACAGGACATGCACAAAACAAGATCAACATCAACAAGATCAGCATTATTTGAACTTAGTCCATTCATCAATCTAATAATGGCAGGGAAGAAGCTGTCTTGAATTTGTTGGTGTGTGCGTTCAAGCTGCTGTATTTTCTACCTGACGAGCAAAGTTATAAGAGAGCATTACTGGGGTGCAATGGGTCTTTGGTGATTTGGTAGCCTCTCTGTGGTAACGAGAGGTGTAAACAGAGTTCATGGATGGAAGGCTGGCTTCCATGGTGGTCTGGACTGTGCACACAAACTTGCAGTTGTCATACCAAGCCATTATCACCCAGATAATATGGTGCATCTATAAAAGTTGGTGAGAGTCCTTATGGAAATGTCCAATTTCCTAACTACCTGAGGAAGAAGAGGCAGAAACCCTCTTAATATTTAAAAAATATTTACATGTGCACTTGCGATGCTAAGGCTTATAAGGCTAAGGCCCAAATGCTGGGAAATGGGATGAGACTAGTGAGGTGGTTGTTTTTGATCAGCATGGACATGATGGAGTGAATGGCCTTTTACTTTGCTGTAGATCACTATCTTTATATTTAAATTTATGGCTTCTGTTATAATATTATTTGTTAATAAATCTTGATTTCCTTTACAAAAATACTATGTGAAAATGCTTGCAGATATTGGATAAATTTACAATAAAAGCATTCATTTCATTTTCCTTCAGCTCTACATCATTTGTTGACATGTCATGTATTAACATTTTTTTGTACTTTAACAAATAAATGTTTCAAGTATGGCTGTAGGATGTATGGTTCTCTGACATTTTGATTCATCTTACACATTCAAACATTAAAAGTTTATCACAGATTTAGCATCTTGGTGTAGAATTGGTAAATCCCAGTGACTTGCATATAAATGAATACTATACTGGGAATTCTTTAACATTGCATATTAAAGTTTTTTTTTAAATAACAGGTTTCGTTTCATGCCAACACCTATCCTTCAATGAAAAGAAATCAAATATTAATTGAAAATGTTCACCTTTCATAATGTCGAGTTTGACTATTAATTTCTGTTCAGTATATGTATCCTGTAAAAGGCAATAATTAACAGTTCTTTTTACTCCTTAACCAAGAAGAGTTTGTGAAATAGACTTTGTTTGCAGCTGCCAATTTGGAAATATGCATTTTCAGGATTATTAAGGTAAAATGAAATGCAGTTGATTATTTTTGCTTGAAAGCATTTTAACATTTGATTTGGGATATTTCAGTCTCCTGTTTCATGGTCAATCGAAACATTATTCTCTGAAAAGGAAGAATCTGTAGTGTTACAGGGAAAATGATGCCTGCAGAAAGCTGGTACAATGGACCAAATAACCTTCTTTGTTCTAACAATTTAGTGATACTGTGAAGATATTTTCCATTCGATATTATTAAAAAGTATAGTTTGGGTGATAGCTGTCAGCCCTTCTTCAGGAATGAGGAAAGTTGGTCCAGCAGGCCTGCTGGACCAACTTTCCTCATTCCTGAAGAAGGGCTAATGCCCGAAACGTCGATTCTCCTGTTCCCTAGATGCTGCCTGACCTGCTGCGCTTTTCCAGCAACACATTTCCATCTCTGATCTCCAGCATCTGCAGACCTCACTTTCTCCTGATAGCTGTCAGCACCTTCCCATGTAACCGCAAAAGGTGTACCACCTGTCCCTTCACCTCTTCCCTGCTCACCATCTAAGAGCCTAAACAGTCTTTCCAAGTGAAGCAGCATTCGCGTGTATCTCCTCAAATCTGGTCGACTGTATTTGCTGCACCCAATGTGGCCTACTCTACATTGGAGAAATCAAATGCAGACTGGGTGCTCGCTTTGCAGTACAACTCCGGTCTGAGCCCTAACCCTCCCGTAGCCGGTTACTTTAACACAGCATCCTGCTCACACGCCCACTTGTCTGTCCTCGGCATGCTGCAATGCTCCAGTGAATCACAGCACAAACTGGAAGAACATTTTATCTTCACATCAGGCACTTTACAACTGGCTGGACTTAACATTGAGTTCAACACCTTCAATTTTGAACTCACTCCAATTCCTTCCCTCTCGCTTGTCTTTACTTGTTATATTCTCTATCGTCATGTGCTATTTCCCCTCTCCCCATCCCAGTAGGACCATCTGTTCTTCCCAGTTTGGCAGTTAGACACAACATTGTTCTTCCATTCTCATTACTTAATCTGCACTCGCAACACCCTTTCTCCCCTAGCATTCCACTACTCCCAACTATAGCATAAATGCTGGCCCCTCCACTCTTCATATCAGCTCTGATGAAGAGTCATCTAGATTCAAAATGTTAGCTTGCTCTCTCTCCATGGATGCTGCCTGACCCACTGTGATCTCCAGCATTTATTTCTTTTCAGTACAGATTCCAGGATCTGCAGTAATTTCCTCCTATGAATGTAAATCACTCTGGGGTTATAATTTCCTTAAAGTTCTTATACCTTTGTTATAGCGGTAAAATCATCTACACAGACCTGCCAACAGGTTGTATGGGCTACTCTGAAGCAGACATTCAAATTAGAAGCACAAGTAGAGTAGGCCATTCAGCCCCTTGAGCCTGCTGTGCCAGTCAATAACATTATAACCAATCTGATTACTTCACGACTCTACCTGACCGTGATAACTTTTCAACCCTTTGCTTAGCAAGAATCTACCCACCTCTGCCTTAAACATATTTAAAGACCGTGCTTCCACTGTCTTCTGAGGAAGAGAGTTCCAAAGCCTCACAATATGTTCTCATTATTTATCTTAAATCAACAACACCTTAGTTTATTGTGACCGCTGATTCTAGATTGTCCCATAAGGGGAAACATGCTCTTCACATTCACTCTGTGAAGATCCTGTAGGCTCTTGTGTATTTTAATCAAGCTATGTCTTGCACTTCTAATTTCCTAAGGATCCAATCTTTTCTCTTAAGACAATCTACTCACACCAGGTACTGGTTAAATAAATCTTCTCTGAACTGCCCTCAATGCATACATCCTTCTTAAATAAGATGAGCAATACTGTACTCAGTGCTCCAGATGTGGTTTCACCATTGCTGTCTAACTGAAGCTTTTTAATTCAACCCACAGTAAACAATAACGCTCTATTAGCTTCTCTAACTATTTGCTAAACCTGCATACTAATCTTTTGTAATGTTGCTATCATGTTGGCGCAGCCATAGAGTCATAGAGACATACAACACAGAAATAGACCCAACTCCATGCTGACCAGATATCCGAAATTAATGTATTCCCATTTGCCAGCAATTGGCCCATACTCCTTCCAGCCCTTCCTATTCATGTGCCCATCTAGATGCCTTTTAAATGTTGTAATTTTTCCAACCTCCAACCCCTTCCTTTGGCAACTCATTCCATACATGCTCTGCCCTCTGCCTTTAGGTCCCTTTTATATCTTTCCCCTCTCACCTTAAACTTATGCCCTCTCGTTTTGGTCTACCCTAGTCTTGGAAAAAGACCTTGGCTATTCACCCTATCCATGCCTCTCATGATTTTGTAAACCTCAAAAAAGTCACCTCCCAACCTCCGATGCACCTGGGAAAATAGCTTAATCGTTTCAGCTCAAAGCACCCAACGTAATGGTTCAGTGGTTAGCACTGTTGCCTCACAGTGCCAGGGACCTGGCTTTGATTCCAGGTGACTGTCTGTGTGAAGGTTGCATATTCTCCCTGTGTCTGCGTGCGTTTCCTCCAAGTGCTCCGGTTTCCTCCCACAGTCCTAGCAGGTTAGGTGGATTGGCCATGCTAAATTGCCCAGAGTGTTCAGGGATGTATGGGTTAGGTGCATTAGTCAGGGGAATTGTAGAGTAATAGAGTAGGGGAAAGGGCTGGGTAGATTGCTCTTCGGAGGGTCAGTGTGGACTTGTTTGGCCAAATAGCCTGGTTCCATACTGTAGGGATTCTATGATCTTTGTAAAACTTTTCTGCAGCCTTTCAAGTTTAACAGTATCTTTCCTCTAATAGGGTGATGAGAATTGAACTTCCAAAAGCGGCCTAACCAATGTCATGTACAGCCGCAACATGACCTCCCAACTTCTATATTCAACGTGATGACCAATAAAGGCAAGTGTATCAAATGCCTTCTTCACTACCGTGTCTACCTGACTCCAGCTACATGGAACTCTGAACCTGCACCCCAAGGTCTCTTTGTTTAGCAACGCTCCCCAGGATCCTACCATTAAGTGTATAAGTCCTGCCCTGATTTGCCTTTCCTAAGTGCAGCACCTCACAGTTATCTGAATTAAACTCCATCTGCCACTCCTTGGCCCACCAGCCCATCTGTTCAAGGTCCTGTTGTACTCTGAGGTAGCCTTCTTCACTACACCTCCAATTTTGGTGTCATCTGCAAACTTACTAAACATACCTCCTATGTTCGCAACCAAATCATTTATATAAATGGCAAAAAGCAGTGGACCCATTTATATAGTGAAATATAATTTTCCAGGCTGTACTCTTCAGTAGCAGACTGCAGACAGATGTGAAAGGAATAGTAGCAAACTACTGGGGATGCATGAGAAGGAATAATGTCTGATTCTTCCTCTCCTCACAAATAACTTCAGTGTGTATCTTAGCACTGTTTTGAATTATGACCATATAGACAACATCTGGATTCAAAGAGGTGTTGGGCATGGTACCAATCTAAAGAAGAAGAATGCAGAACAGAACTTAAGCAGTGATTCCTGCTTGATGTAAATATAGGCAGGAGTCACTGGTTTCTGGGTGTGGATGTTCCCAAGCTGTCCAGAAATATTATTCCTACCATCTGGAAGGAGGGGAGGGGCAAACCCCGTCATCTCATCAAGGCAAGATAGTGCAGCTGGTTTGGCAAGGTGACATTCAGAACATGCTTTCTTTCTTTTCAATGCATCCTGAGGACTAGCACATGCTTCACACTCTTAAAGCAACACTTTCACATCTCTTTACAAAGTACTATCAGCAGCTTTGACACTGCATCTATCATTGTGGCTAACCAGCACTCTGCACAGCAGTTATTTACATGCACAATCTGAGAAACCATTTAACATTTTAATGGCTTCATATGCCCACATCACTTACTTCACCTCTCCCATGTCACTTCTATCATACTGTCATCTTTCCCTGTGTCCTTAACCACTCTCTAATGAGGTCCTGTGGTCATCTGGGACTAAGATGACTTTACTTCTTAATTCCAAGTAAGTAATCTCACCCATTCTTATCATGTACCTTCCTTTTTCTGTAGATAAACCACAGTGCATTAAGGTAAGCGAGCAGAAGAGGAAAATGTCGAGGAGACTTATTACTTAGATGCCACCCAAAGATTTCTTTATCTTCCCTGGTTAGGAAGGAAGGCCTAATGTTAAAGAAAATTGAATTGTGACAACTGTCTGCATATTGAGAGCTGCCCTAGAGGACCTACTGATTGTTATTATTGGCTATCTAGTGATTAAGAGAATGGAATTCATTTCTGTTTCAGTGACTGTATAGGAATGTTGTGATCTCTGATTGATGAATCAGTTCTCCTTCATGTTGAATACTGCTTGGAAGAAATACTGATGATTGCTATGTCACAAAATGGATTCTTGGTAGAGATTTCAATGTCCAATCACCAAGGTTGTCTTCGCACCACAACTATGATTAAGATGGCTAATTCCAAAAGAATGTAGCTTTGCACAGAATTTGTTTGTGGCAGATAGTGAGAAAATAAACAAAGGGAAGAAAACCTACTTGACCTCACTGACACCAATATTCCTAGATCTGTTTATGAGAATGTTTGTAAGGGTGACCATTGTGGATTTCATGTGGAAACAAAGTTCCACTTTCCACCGTGTTGTGGGACACCATTATTGCACTAAACAGGATAGATTTAGAAAGGTCTACTATCTCAAAACTACTGTCTCATCCAGGAGCACTGTGAGCTACCAGCCACAAAAGAATTACATTCAGCAATGATCTTACATTGTGGCATATTCCTCCTTCAATCATTACCATATAGCCACTGGGTGAACCCTCACTAAATGATTAAATATGTTAGAAGCAGCATCTGATCTAGCTAAAAATGAAGTGTTCCTGGGCAAAGCTATGTTGCACACTAAATAAGATGCTTTAGACAAAACCAAGTGATCTTATGGATAGATGTTTATACATCAATATTATTATGGATAGTTTTTCAAAATATTGGAGAGGGCATCATTTTATTGAATGGTGCAAGCTATTGAGGGGCTGAATGGCTGACTCTTTCTCCTAATTCTTACGATTTTACATTCTTAACTCACATCTGATAGATGTGTATTAAGCTCTGCAATCTGACCACATGAAGTTGTGAGTGGTGTAGGGGACAATTAAACAGTTAATGAGAGGTGGAGGCTCTAACATTCTCATTCGTAAGGGTAACAGAGCCCAGAATTTGGTTGAAAGACAATGCTGAAGCATTTGCAGCCACCATTAGCCAGGGGTGCCAAGTAGATGATCTAGCTCAGCCTTATCCACATGGAATCAAAGCATAGTTGAATACTGGATCTAGCAAAGGCCCTCACAATATCCTGGTTGTGGTGCTAAAGACTTGCGTCCCAGGCCAAGCTGTTCTAACATTGACATTTACACAACAGTATGGAAAATTGCACAGATACGTCCTGTTTAGTAACAGAAGAATCATACAGCACTGAGGGCATATTTACATCACATTGACGGCAGCATTTGTAGTGGAGGGGGGCTCATGTTAGCTTTCTGAAGGCAATTAGGTATGGATAGTAAATGCTGAACTAGCCAACACTGCTCAGTGGCATGAATAAATTTTTAAAAATTAGAGCAATAGGGGATCTAAGATGGCAGCAATCTGAGAAGATCACACTGCTGAGCTTCACATCGCAGCAGGAGCAGGACAGTCCTTTAACCCATCCAAACCAGGTCATCAGAATTTCTTGGGTGTTGGAAAGATTGTGAAGCCCCAAGAAACATTTAAAAATTGACTTACCTGTATTTTCAGCTGTCCAGAAATGCCTAAAAAGGGAGGAGGAGCATCTGAGGCCAGGCCTGCAGCACAGCCTGCAGCAGCCTCAGAGCAGATTACTCTCCAAGACCTGGTGAACCAGCTCTCGAAATCTCATGAGATGTTGGGGAAACAGATTGAAGATAAGCTGGGTCCAGTCTCTCTCATGCTACAGAAGCATGAGCAGCAGCTGGGAGACCTGGAGAAGAGGATGGATGAGGTGGAGCACAGGGTCACAGTGGTGGAAGCTGATGCCAGTTCATTCAAGGAAGAGATCCAAGCCCTGAAGATGCAGGTGCGTAAATTGCGTGACTAAGTGGATGATCTTGAAAACAGGGGCAGGAGAAAAAACATTCGGATCATCGGTCTGCCTGAGGGTAAGGAAGGTGAGCGGCCTGCAGAATTTGTTGAAGATTGGCTTCCGAAATTCCTTGACTTGGTGACTGGCATGAGAGGATTGAAGATAGAGAGGGCTCACCGGGTCTGGGTCAAAGCCCTCGTCCTTTCCTGGTATGGTTCCATCATTACCGGGATAAGGAGAGAGTCATGGAGGCTTCTAGACTCCAGGGGAAGGATCCAAAGGCCCTATTTTATGAGGGGTCTAAGATCATGTTTTTTCAGGACTTTTCAGCGGCAGTGATCCAGAAACGAAAATCGTATGGTGGTGTCAAGAGAAGATTGAAGGAGCTTGGGATTCAGTACTCCCTGAGATATCCGGCAGTGCTTTGGATCACCTTAGATAGATCCATGCATCTCTTTGACACATCGGAGAAGGCAAGAGACTTTGTGACAAACTAACCTAAGTTAAACAATTGTAGTATGTATAAATATCATTGCTCGGGTATGCGTTTATCATTCTGTAAAAGAAATGGAGGAAATCCGGTTGGAGCTTTGTTTTCCCCCCTTTTTTTTAACCTCTATTCATAATAAATTGGTTCAAACTATGTCTGATGGTGGTTAAGATGTACATTTTAAATTTCTAAAGTTAGGACATACCAAAGGATGGGTGGGGTATTTATTCCCCCTTTTCTTTATAAAAGATTTTTTAAATTCATATTGATATTCTATGGGGTGTTTATTCTTTTTAGCTTGTGTTTGCGATGCGGCTCTAGCTGGGAGAAGTGAAGGTGGTTGAGATGGTTAGATGCCTATTAAAGGGCAGTTCGGGATGGGTAGTTGCCCCCTCTGGGCAGGGAGTGAGTTCCCCTACTCAGCGCTATTGGTGTTTTATATGTTGGCTTGTTTTCTGGTTTTTGTTGTTTTTTATTTTTAATAATTTTGTATGTTTGTTAAATGTTGTGGTTTTAGTTTATGCAGTTTTAATATTTGGTGGATCATGCGACAATAAGGCTCAGCAATTTGTGGTACGGTTTCCTCCTCTCTGGAATTTAAATGTAATTACAGAATATTATGGCTAATGATCTGATTAAATGGTGTACCTGGAATATCAAGGGAAGACACTCACCAATTAAGAGGAAGAAGGTACTCTTGAGTCTTAGAAAGGAGAAGGTGGATATTGCTTTGTTACAGGAGACACATCTGGATGACAAGGAGCATCTGAAATTACAGCAGAATGGCTTTGACCAAATTTATTTTTCATCATTTAATACCAGAAGTAGGGGAGTGGCTATATTGGTTAGGAAAAATCTCTCATTTAAATTGTTGGAATGTGTTAAAGACACATACGGGAGGTTTGTAATTCTTAAAGCCTTGATAAATGGGGAAGAATATGGCATTTTAAATGTTTATTGTCCCCCAGCTCATCCTCTTAAATTCTTGGTAGATGATTTTTCTAAACCGATAAGTCTCAAATCTCGGCACATCATTATAGGGGCAGATTTTAACTGCCTCATGGACCCCACAATAGACAGGTTGCCGAAAGTTCCCTCAATACTCTCTGCACAAACTAAACAGTTATTGGGTTTGTGTGGGGAATTAGGATTGGTGGACATCTGGAGGTGTCTCTACCCTATAGGTAGGAATTTCACGTTTTTCTCCAATCTGCACAGATGTCACACGAGGATTGATTTTTTTCTGACCCCTGCAGTAACCCAGGATCTGGTGGCATCCTGTACGATTGGTAATATTGCCATCTCTGATCATGCTCCAATGTACCTCATGGTTAAGATTAAGGATGTTATAGTGGATTCAAGGTACTGGCGAATGGACCCCTTTATTCTCATGGACAGCAAGTTTGTGGAGTATTTCTCTCGGGAATTTTGGGCATTCCTAGACATCAATATAGGCTCGGTTCATAGCTCACCTATTCTCTGGGAAACTGCCAAAGCTTATGCCAGAGGGTTAGTTATTTCATATTCCACCAGTAGGAAGCGGCAGAAGGGTGAGCAGCAACGTCTCCTTGAAGCACGGTTGAAGGCAGCTGAGAAGGCCTATTTTGACAGACCCTCGTTGGTCAAACTACAGAGGATTACGGCACTGCGGTCTACACTAAATTCCGTGCTCACGCAGACGGCAAAGAAGGAGCTGGTTTTTGCAAAGCAAAGGTTATATGAGCAAGGTGACAAGCCACACAAATACTTAGCATACCTTGCCAGAAAGAGAAGTGCCCCACAAACCATTACAGCGATTAGGGAAGGGTCTGGGAACCTAACATGTGATTCTAAAAAGATTAATGTTGCATTCCAGAGATTCTACTCTAAATTATATCAGTCTGAGAATTGTGAGGAGGGGCAGGCCAAAATGGAATCCATTTTTAGAGATCTGAAGCTCCCAGGTGTGACTCCCGAACAACAGTCCTTTCTCAATGCCCCATTCTCAGAGCAAGAAGTGGAGGAAGCCGTGAGGCAGCTTCAGAGTTGAAAGGCGCCTGGTCCTGATGGACTTCCCAGTGAATTCTATAAGGAATTTATAAGTATACTGTCAGGCCCGATGCTGAATAACGTTAGGAGGCTGCTTGACGTAATTCAAGCATGCCAACAGCAGTCAATACAGGGATTGGTGATTTCTTTCGATGCAGAGAAGGCATTTGACCGAGTTGAGTGGCCGTACCTTTTCTATACTCTAGACCGGTTTGGTCTGGGTGAAGTTTTCATAAGATGGGTAAAGGTTCTCTACAGCGTACCTCTCGCTGCGATCATTACCAACGGGGTATGATAAAGCAATTTTAATATTTCTAGGGGCAGCCGGCAGGGCTGTCCCCTTTCACCATTGCTTTTTACGTTGGTGATTGAACTGTTGGCAGAGGCCATTCGTGGGGATCTCAATATATCAGCTCCAGAAGTGGGGTCAAAATTACATAAGATCTCGCTGTATGCAGATGATGTTCTAATTTTCTTGACAAATCCAGCAGTCTCAGTGCCTTGCCTGATACAATGCATTCACGCATTTGGCACTTTTTCAGGGTATAAGATTAATTTTGCTAAATCAGAGGCTATGCCTATGGGTGGTCTTACAAAAGAGTTGGCTCTTGAGAGTGACTATAGATTCCCATTTAGATGGTCACAGGGGGGTTTTGTGTATTTGGGCATATTCATTACACCAGTTCTGGATTGGCTGTTCAAAGCCAATTTTACTCAATTATTTGAAAAAATTAAACAAGATCTCCAAAGATAGGAGGCACTTCCAGTCTCATGGTTGGGTCGGATAGCGCTTATTAAGATGAATATTCTCCCTCGCTATACCCTATACGGGTATGCCGAGTTTTCAATCAGGAATGATAGATTTAGGATTTAAACGTTGGGCAGCTAGGGGTATATCTTGCATGGGTGATTTATTTGAGGGAGATGTAATGATGTCCTTCGATCAGTTAGTACGGAAGTACGAGTTACCTAATAGAGACCTCTTTCGTTTTTTTTCAAGTTAGGGATTTATTCAAAAAAGGACCACACTTTTGATTGATCCCTACAAATCTGACATAGAAAGAGGGGTACTAAGGGCTAAGAGTACATTCTCTGTCAGTACTCTATCACCAATTGGGGGGTGCCACTCAGATGAGTCTGATCGACTCTGCAAGATGTGGGAAAGAGAGCTGGGTGTTGAAGTTTCTTCAGAGGCATGGGAGGATATTTGGGAGAATGCAAGGAAGACATCAATTTGCAATAGGACCCATGCTTTACAGTTGAAGATTCTCCACAGGGTCCACTTAGATTAGATTAGATTAGATTAGATTAGATTAGATTACTTACAGTGTGGAAACAGGCCCTTCGGCCCAACAAGTCCACACCGACCCGCCGAAGCGCAACCCACCCATACCCCTACATTACCCCTTATCACCTAACACTAAGGGCAATTTAGCATGGCCAATTCACCTAACCTGCACATCTTTGGACTGTGGGAGGAAACCGGAGCACCCGGAGGAAACCCACGCAGACACGGGGAGAACGTGCAAACTCCACACAGTCAGTCGCCTGAGTCGGGAATTGAACCCGGGTCTCTGGCGCTGTGAGGCAGCAGTGCTAACCACTGTGCCACCGTGCCGCCCAAGACCGTTTGTCAAAATTTAAACCAGGGGTATCTTCAGCTTGTCCCAAGTGCAAGGTCTGTACGGGTACTCTTACCCATTGTCTTTGGTTTTGTGACAGGCTTCAAACATATTGGAGTGCTGTGGTGGGTGCAAGGAGAGGATTTTAGGTGTAGGGGTGGAGAAGGACCCTATTTCGCTCCTTTTGGCCCTACCCATTGTATTTCCTGCAGACTCGCATAAGGCAAAACTTTTCAATATTCTTACATTCTGTGCAAGGAAGAATATCTTGCTAGGTTGGATATCAGAAAACCCCCCAGGCCTGTCGGGTTGGCGGAAGATTGTTATGGAGCATATTCCCTTGGATGTTCTCACAAATATGGTACACCACAAACTGAGAATTTTTACAAGACATGGCAACCCTTTTTGGAATACCTGGACACAGATTTATCTGCCACACTAACAAGGGCTTTTATATAGCCGTAACGATTGTGTTTCATGAGTCCAATATCCAGGGAGGAGGAACTGTGAATGTATGAGTGTTTGTTTGGCTGGGCTGAGTTATTACTATTTATTTGTTTGTCGTTAGGTATTTATTTAGTTAGTTAAATAACTAGTTTAGGTTTTTTTTAAATTTTATACTTCTCTATATATGTTTATACATTCGTATAGGAGGGTGGGTTGGGGAAATTTTTTTTATTATTTGGGTTTAGTTTTGTACTATTTTTGTACTGTTTTGAATTGCATTGTTTTGTATTTGTTGTAATATTTAAAAATCTATTTTTTCTTAATAAATATATATATTATATAAAAGTTACAGTAATAGATTGTAATTGTGTGAAATAGCTATATGAATATTTTAATTCACAAATTTTATATGATATCCCACTTCTTTCAATATGTACCTCTGTTTCTTAAGTTGTCAGCAACTTCTTTCTGACTGGCAGTGTTTATAATATGCTGGGGCTTTGTATTTTCTCTGTTACTTGATGCAACGGAAATGATCAACTAACATAGCGACCAGACAATTGTACAGTCAGAAAGCTCCATGACCTCAGAACACTCACTGGTCCAATCATAACAGGTATTATGGCTATATTTTTGAATATGGTAATATGTATGTGGTAATTTCAACACAAAAGGCCATATTCTAACTTAATGAGGTGGGTATTGATTAATCAGGAAGTCAGTGTTTGCATCTAATGTTAATTATTCATGAATATTTCTATTGGCTTTCATTTTTTTTCTCTCCAGGAAGTAGAATGTTAAGACCTTACACATTCTCACAGAGTATTCTAATCATTTTAAGAGATTGTTGATGAGACACTTAGGGCCTGTATGAGCTGCTAATGTCCTCCACTCTCTGATTGCTGGCAAGGCAAGTTGTTGTGTTGCCGAAAGATCATCACAAATTTGAAGAGGTGACTTTTGTTTGCTGTTCTTGAAATGTGGCCATTGCTGACTAGACCAGCAATTACCTCCCACCACTAATGACCCTGGAGAAGGTGGTGGTCAGCTGCCTTTTAAACAACTGCAGTCCATAGCCATAGGTAACATGCAAGGAAAGTCATTAATGAAGCAGTAAAGATGATTTGAGTCTTAGTCTTTGCCCTGAAGAACTCCTGCAATGATTAACATCCAACAACCACAGCCAACTGGGTCAAGGCTATACTGACACCAGAAATTGAATGATCCTGGTGAAACACAAGCTGAGTTTTAGTGAGCAGGTTATTGTTAAATACAGAATGTCCTGAGCAACTATCATATTGTTAGGTAGATGTCAGTGTCACAGCTGTACTCGAACAGACTGGCTAAGGGGCACAGCTAATTCTGGAGTACTAGTCTTTAAAGTTTTGCCAGAATCTTTTCAGGGCTCATTATCTTTGCTGTATCCAGTGCCATTATTCATTTATTGATGTCACATGGAGTGAATCAAATTGTCCTGGCATACTTGAGAAGGACTGTAGAGTTTAACTGAAAAACAATTGTATCATTGAGTCCTGCTGGTATCCCATAACCCTGTCCTTTGAAATATGCAATTGAAAATTTATTGGTTCATGGAATATTGCCTCCCACAAATGTTTTAATCACCAGGACCAAATTTTTTTTTTAACTTTAATGGTTTTTCTGTTAATTTGGGAGCTGTTAGTTGTCTCCATGTATTCATCACTTATCAGCTAAATCTTAATTAAGATTCCACTGTACATACAAAGACTTTTTTAGATTTACATGTCCTCAAGCACACAGAATCTCCAGCACTCCCTCAGTTCAGTTATGAATCACCGCATCTTATTAGTCAGAATGTGTTGAATTTGGTCAATGAATGTTTTGTTCATTTCAATACTTCAAAGACCATTGCTTAAAGTTGCAGCTTGTTTGTGCTGATTTTGTCAGTGCTGTTCACCACAAATCAATGATAGTGCAAAAGTTCACTGGATTTAAAGTGCATGCATAATACACCATTGTAATTTTCTGTTAATTATTCCTGTTTGTAGGCCTTAAAGGAGACTAAATAGAAAGCCCTTTCTAAAGCACCAGTACTAAATACGTTTTTCGTATTTTTGAATCTTTAAAACTCCTCTAAGTAATGGAATAATGTAACTGGTGAACAGTTCAGTCCTGCTTTTTAAATTGTTTTTAGTTCATTTTAAAGCAGATTACTTACGGGTGATGGATCAGACACTTCCAACTTCTGTAATTAAACACTACACCATTCTTAAATATATGAAGAAATATTGTTTAAAATATTTATTTTTAAAATTACCCTTTAAGCACAGACTCTGAAATAACTCCATGGAGGCTGGCATCCTGTCACCAAGTCACCTGTTATTTACACGTGGGGAGTCCTTGACACTGATCCAGCCCGCCCACAACCTCTGACACTCCTGTTTATGTCTATCAGCCAGGACTCCTTGACTGAAGCAGATTAACAGCCCCAATCAGGGAACTCATATTATATGAGGTTCAGTCACTACATCCGTCCCTCTCTGAATCTGATGACATAAGCCTGTTCTTTTTCTTTATAGCTCCTCCTTATTAGCACGGGGTTAGGTTCCTCAAACACTGTCTCCCATATTGGCGGTGTTTGACACACAGAGCTCACTTCTTGCACTCAGAGCATCTTGGAAGAAATTTGTTATCCTCATCAGGTAGTAAAGGCACTGAAGCTGCAACATCTGCCATTTATATCCCAGATTCCAAGGTATCTTCAACACTTGACAGCTACAGTTTCCAGAAAAGTCAGAAAGCCAGGCACGTTTTGCTGCCACAATGTTTGTGAGTTTGAAGCTTTCATATGGTCTACGTGCTTGTTCTGGACCATCACACCTACCCGAACTTTGTACTTCACTGGACCTGACCTCACATCAACCATGCTTCTTACCCATGCAGGGCCATTCTAATAATTCCTGCAACCAACTTCATCCCCTGAAGTAAACTATCTCTCTCACTTAGCAGTGTTTAGTGACCATCACTGCTGTTCCTGATGATATTTCACTCTCCCTCCCAGATCCGAGAAACTCAAATTTGGTGTGGAGTCTCCTCCCACTGCTGGAGCTATCTTTGTAGTTACATAGGATGTGGTCTTATGACCAAATAGGAACTGGGACAGTTTGGTATCAAGTGAAGCTGTAGACTGTTTCTTTAAGCCTGCCTTCAAAGATTGGACTGCTCTTTCTGCTAGACCGTTGGATGATGGATGGTATGGAGCTGTCCTTATGTGATAACTACAATTTGACTTTAGAAAATAATCAAATTCCCTGCCTTTATCTGGGATCAATTCTTCCAGGAGTCTGTGTATTGCAAAAGATGCGCGCAGTTTTTCAATTGTTATCACCATATTTGGTAAATGAACTCTATGCATGTCCAGTCATTTTGAGTGGACGTTCACAATGACTAAGTACATTGATCCCATGTACGGACCTGCATAGTCAATGTGTAACTGAGTCCAGAATGTACCGGGCCATTCCCATGAATGTTGGTGGTTAGTTTTGTCCTTGTTAGCATTGCCACACTAACTAAACTATGTCTGCATCGAATTCTGGCTACCAGACATAACGTCTTGCCAACAACTTTATTCTGGAAACCCCTGGATGACCCCTGAAGGATCTGCCAGTGACCCTTGCTCAGGACAATCAGTCTTGCTCCCCATAATAAGATGTCGGTCCTCGTCAGTGATCTGGTTTCTCTGGGTCCAAAAGGTGCCTTTGGTATCCCCATCACCACCAGCTGTTTCAATTTTGCCAGGACTGGATCTTTCTGTGTCCAAAGTCAAATATTGTCAGCTTTGATGGGAAGTGTGTCCAGAAAAATTAAAACCATTACGGACTCCACCAGTCGTGGTGTATCTGCCAGCAGGAGGCAACTCAATGGATCTGCATTTGCCCATTGCCAACAATGTTCCAACTCCTAAATATATGTATTTAGTATTCAAGTCCATTGCTGAATTCAGCCTGAAATGATGGACGGCAATGTCTTGTGCTCTTTAAGTAGCCCTAGCAGGAATTTGTGGTCCATTATTATTATACATTTACATCTGTGAAGGTATTGGTGGAATCTTGTGACACCAAATATGAACATCAAACCTTCCTTCTCTATCTGCATGTATATATGCTCTGCATTAGCCAAAGTCCTGGACACATATGCTATTGGGCATTCCTCTCGTCTGGGCCACCAATGAGCTAATACTACCTCAATGCCATATAGGAAGGCAAAACATGTCAATATTAGATTTCACTTGGGATCATAGTGTGCCAGCACCTTCGAGGATGAGAGCTGTTGCTTCACTTCCTTAAAGGCTATGGCTTGGCTACATGATCGTTTCCAAGGCTGATCCTTCTTCAAAGGTTGACGCAAAAGTGCCAGATTATCTATGAACTGAAATAACTCCACAATGGTCGGCATCTCAAGACAATGTCACCCCTTTTTTATATGTGGAGAATCCCTAACACTGATCCAGCCCCGTCAGAGCCAGGTCTCAAAGTGAACAGAACCTCTGGCACTCCTGTTTATATCTGTCAGCCAGGACTCCCTGATTTGACCAGGCTAGGAAACTCATATTCTACGGGGTTCACCTGACTGACCTCGTTGCAATCACATGTGCCAGTTCATACTAAGTTTTGAGGCAGGGTCACCAGACCTGAAACATTAACCCTGATTTCTCTGCACAGATGCTGCCAGACCTGCTGAGCTTTTCCAGCAACTTCTGTTATTGCATACTAGGTTTGAGTTCAGTGAGATGCAAGTGAGTTGTGAACTTAGGAAAACATATCTCTGAACCCAGAACAATTTTGGCTGTAAATTGCACGAGGATGGCCAATTATGTTCAAAGTGGAATTGCTGTGGCTGTTCCTACATATCCTGTAACTATAACTAATAGATAACACCTTTCATCTTTAATGGCTTTAATGTCTTTCATCACAATATTCTTTGTCTCCCTGTGACCTCTTCATTCAAATAAAACATCATACATCTCCTTTACTAAACCTGTTGAAAAGAATAAGCCAGGGTTTTTTGTGTGAAAAGCTCTTATGTTTCCAACAATATGTATGTTGCCAACATTTTGGAAATCACTGCGAGAGAGCTCACTTACAGCATCATGGGTTTATAAAATAAATCTATTGGGGACACTAATGCAGACCATGTTCACTGTAGACATGGATGAGCCGAACTTACAAGTTAGCATGAGCTCAATTTATCAGCATCATTTCTTGGCACTTTGGGCTTGTCAGTCAGAATATGCCAGGGTTACAATTTCAGGCACCAATAAGCAGTGAAGGACTGCTGGTTGGTCATTGGGCAGTCTTCCAGATGGGATAGAGACACTGGGCTTAAGTACCTTGAGCCAGGAATTCCTGGGGAGGAATGCATTCTTCAGTAAGTGCATATTTTTCACAAACAACATGGTTTCCTCTTTAACCGTGTTCCATTTAAATACTGCACAATTGAACATATTAATGGGCAGTTGCTTAATGTAAATCAAAGTCAGTGGTTTAATGGGCATTGCAGAGTCTTCTAGTCCTTGTTATACTCACTGCCCACATTGGACTAGTCAAGGCATCTTGGGCACCGATCTTTTATAGTTAACATTACAGGCATCAGGAATGTGGGTTAAATCAGTTACCCTCAATGATGATTAAAGTATCAGAAGATGGCATAACAGAATGTAAAGTCTAGCTCAAAGAATGAATAGCTTGTGAACTGGTGGATTGTTTAAAGTCCTGATATTGACAGCATGTCAGGAATTCTGTTTCAAACTGCCAAATTACAGATTTAACTGCAATGTATTCAGCTGCATATAAGAAACCATGCTGATCAGTAACATTGAATTTCCTAAGTGGACAACACTTAGAGAGTGATTGTGACAATGAAGACAAGAAACCATGGTGACTTGCCAAAAGAAGTATGTTAAGAGGTAATGAACAGTTATTCTAAAAGAGGCTTTCATTGTTAAATGTAGGTGCACAAGCTTTCTAGACTTTCCCAACTTGCCAGTGAAAGTGAAGCTAGAACACTTTGACAACAGAAGGGATTGACTGAACAAAAAAAGGCAAAAACAAGGCAAAAAAAAATTAAAACTACTGAGAGCTCATACCTGCTTCTCTGCTTAAGTGCAAGGATTTTGTTCACAATATTTGTTCAGAGGGGCTTTTACTATTTTGGAGCTGATTTCTAATACGATAGACATTTGAACATCTATTGTCACTTTTCATCTGTTACTTATCAAATGAGCATCTTTGTTACTATGCAGCTTCACTTTGGATCTTAGCTGAGGGCTGAGATCAGCAGAAGCAGCAAGGCTCCTGCCATTTGACTAGAAAGTGGGAATTAGCACAGAATTGCAGCATGCAGGAGGGAAGAACAGCAACACAGAGAACATAGTCATAGAGCTATCTAAGGCACAGCAGGAAGCCATTCAAATCAATAAAGTAATGTCAGCCCTATGTAGAGTAAGACCCCATCTAATGTCTCTCAGAAGTCATTACTTATCTTCACTCCTGCCATCCTCATGATTAGCACATTCCAGGTTGCAAAATCTCACAGGTTACAAGTTCTTCCTTACTTTCTCCCTGCATTTCTTGACTATATCTGCATTCCCTAGCATACCATCAGTTAGCATGAATAGTCTACATTATCCAAATCTGACATAATCTTATACTTCTCTGTCAGATCTCCCTTCAATCTTCTTTAATGCAACCTTGATTAGACTTGTTAAGACATGGACGAAACAGCTAACTTCCAGAGGTGGGCTGAGGATGACTGGATTGGACCAAGTATGGTATCAAGGCCCTAACAAAATTGTAGTAAGTGGGATGAAGAGGCAAACTCTCCACTGGTTCTGGTCATACCTGGCACAAAGGAAGATGGTTGCAGTTGTTGGAGGTCAGTCATCTCAGCTCCAGGCCATTTCTGCAGGAGTTTCTCAGGGTAGTGTCCTAGGCCCAAACATCTTCAGCAACTTCATCAATGACATTGCTTCGATTATAAGGCTATTTACTGATGACTGCACAATGTTCAGCACAATTCGTGATTCTCCAGACACTGAACCAGGTCCATGCCCAAAATCAACAGAGCATGGACAATACCTAGGCTTGGGATGAAAAGAAGAAGTACTATTCGCACTTCATAAGTGTCAGGCAATGACCATCTCCAACAAGGGAGAATCTAACATCATCCCTTGACACTCACTGAATTCAGTTTTTAGGAAGGACAAACAAAAAGGAAAAGGAGGTGGTATAGTATTGCTCGTTAAACAAGACATTAATGCAATAGTGAGGAAGGATATTAACTCTTGTGAAGTGGAACTTGTATGGGTACAGCTTAGAAACACCAAGGGGACAAAAATGATACTGGCGTTACATGTAGACACCCAAACTGCCATAGAAATTTTGGTGAAGGCATTACACAGGAAATTGGAGACACAATCGTTAAAGGCACAGCAATAATTATGAATTACTTTAATCTGCATGCAGATTGTGAAATCAAATCATTAACAATATTGCGGGGGGGGGGGGGGGGGGGGGATTTCTAGATTAATACATTGGAGAACCAATTAGAGAACAAGCCATCACAGACTGGGCATTGTGCAATAATTGTGACTCTAGGTCTGTGAGGCCCCTTTGGGGAAGAGTGACCATAATATGATGTAATTGCTTATTAAGATAGCAAGCGATGTAGTTGCTTCTGAGACTGGGACCCTGGATTTAAATAAAGGGAACTATAATGGTATGAGGTAGGATAAACTTGAGAAAGTTACTTAAGGGCTGATGGTGGGTAGGCAAAGACAAAACATTTAAAGAGGGCATGGAGGAACTGCAACAGGAAAGATGGCCTGACCATAAGTAGCAAGGGAAATTAGGATTAACATTAGATTGCAGGAAGGGGCACATACATTAACTAAAAAAAAAGTTGCAGACATGGTGAGTGGGAGCAGTTTAAATTTAAGCAAAGGAGTACAAAGGAATTGAAAAAGATGGTGAAAGTAAGAGTACAAAAGTAAGTTTGTGTCGAAGATACAAACTAATTGTAAAAGCTTCTATAGGTAAAAGATTAGTGAGGACAAATGTAGGTCTCTTATATGCAGAAACAGGGGAAGCTATAATAGAGAACAAAATCCATGGGCCCCGAAAACATTCTGGGAATAGCACTGAAGGTTTGTGCTCTAGAACCGGCCATGCCCTAGCCAAACTGTTCCAGTACGAACAACACTGACATCATTGTGGAAAATTACCTAGATGTGTTCTGTCCACCAAAATCAGGAGAAATACCACCAATAATTATTGCCCTATCAGCCTACTCTCAATCATGAGCCAAGTGATGTAAGGAGTCAGCAACGGTGCTAGCAAACAGTACTTGCTTAGCAATAACCTGTTCACTGATGCTCAGCTGGTATTCTTTCATGGCCACTCTGTTCCCAACCTCATTGCAGCCTGAGTCCAAATGTACACAAAAAGGCTGAACTCTAGAGGTGAAGTAAAAGTGACTATTCATAATATCAAGGGAGCATTTGCCTGTGCCATCAATGAGCCCTAGCAAAACTGGAGTTAATAGAAAGCTCTCCACTAGTTGGAATCATACCTGGCACATTGGAAGATGGTTGTGGCTGTTGACAATCAACTATCTCAGCTCCAGAATTTCTCTGCAGGAGTCTGTCAGAACTGTAGCCTAAGCCCAAACATCTTCAACTATTTCACCAATGCTTTTTGCTGCATTAGGTCAGAAGTGGGCAAGTTTGCAGATGTTTGCACAATGTTCAACACCATTCATGACTCCTTAGATACTGAAACAGCCCATATCCAAATGCAGCAAGACCTGGGCACCATCCATGCTTGAGCTGATAATATGCTGAACAAGTGTTAGTCAACTAGACAGAATCTATCCATTATCCCTTGACATTTAATTGCAAAATCTCTCACTATCAACATCCTGGTGGTTACCATCCATCAGAAACTGAACTGGACAGCCTTATAATTATTGTGGCTACAAGAGGTTAGAACGTTTGCAAAGGCTCAGCCCAAGTGCAGAGTTACAGGAAGAAGGTAGGAGAATGATTTTAGGTGATTTGTTCATTTGAAGAGCAGACACTAAGGCTGGAATGATTTCCTCACTGTTGTAACAATTCTGTTCCATTGACCCCTCTATTGTTAACTTCTTGGCTTGTGTACTAGTGTCACTTACAGTCCCATCATTCCTGACCAAATCAAAAATACCTGACCTCGTGGAACAAATTGTCTTGATAACTCTCCCCTCACTGATGTATTGCAACATTACAATTCCAGCTTATGAACTCTGACCCAAAGGCTTGTTGAGCTGTGGACATCTACCACAGATCAAGTTGCCATGGATCCTATTGGTGTCCATAACTCCTTGAATGCTACAGCTACAATACATTGCCTGCTCTGCCATCCTTATTGGGCTTTATTAACCAATTCTGCTTCAAGTTTCAAAATATCACTCAATTATTATGTGTAGTTATATCAAGAAGTTTAATCAATTAACCAATGAATTTAATGCAAAACTTAATTCTTTCGACTTCAAGTTTAAAACTATTGCCTGTATTTGGAGGGATAAAATCCCAAAGTGACTGAGCAATCAATTACCTTCCCACCAAGTTAATATCTTTGAACAGTCTGAAAACTAGAGGCTAACAAAAGTTATAAATAACAGCATTGCCTTCCCCTTCTGCACCAATTTCCCAGCAGCACCGAATTCCCAAGTTAGTATTCATCCCCTATTGTCTCTATTCTATGTTCGAAACTCAGAGTGTAAAATCTATTATTTAGTCCTGTTTAGGCCATCAAACCACATCTGGCAATGGATCCAGGTCATGGCTGCACACTCCTGCTGCTAACATTTTCAGCACTCAGTGGTTATTCTGCAATGAGTAATTCACATCTTCACCCTCCCAAGCCTGTCCACCACTTACAAGGCACCAGTCAAGGGGTCTGGTGAAATGCGTCCCACTTGTGCAGATTAGGATAGCTGCAAAATTACTCAAGAAACTTAGCACCGTGCAGGACATAGCATCCCATTTGATTGGCACCCCATCCACCACCTTAAGCATTCACTCCTTCCACCACTGACATAGTAGTAACAGTGTGTACCATCTACAACATGCTTTACAACATTTTAATAGCAACGTCCAAACTCATGTTATCATTTATTAGAACAAGGATATGACATATGGAAACAATATCATGGCAAGTTCCCATTCAAGTTACATACTATTCTAACTTGACCTACAGTGTCACTGTCATTGAGTCACAATCTTTCATATACATATGAATTCGGAGCATCTGTAGGCTCGTCTACTCCTTTAACCTGAAACCGTATCATTTACCTATTCACATGAACTGCAGCAGTTTTACACAGCTCACCCCAACCTTATTAAGACAGACAGGAAATGCTGAATATACTCATGTCCAATGAAAAATAAAAATAATTTCCCTTGTTTTCTTGCTCTTTGAGAGGCATCTCTTCGTACTGTTGCTAGACAATAGAAATATCCTTTAGGTTCTTACACACTTGCATCATGAGTGGCATCAAAGGTGTCATTTCTGAACCACGGTGCAGTTCTGTATCACCTTCACAGGCCTTTAGTTGTTATCAATGCACTTTTTCTTTAAATAGTGGAGTCGAATCAGATTCATGTGTCTGCATTAAACTCATCCATTCTATGAGCAGTAAACCTAAAGTCAGATGCAAACATAGGGGCTGAGCTAAAAAGGCATTGATCACCATACTGATTATTCTTCCAGGTCTGACAGTGTCTGTGGACAGACACAATGAGTTAATGTTTTGAGTCCAAGGTGATTTTGGAGTATCAACCAATCTGAAGAGTCACATTAGACTCTAAATGTTAATTCTGGTTCTCTCATCACTAATGTTGCCAGACCTGCACTCTTAGATCAACAGCTTCCTTATATTTGCTTTTATTTGAACAGATTCTTCCAGGTTTTACATTTGCTATTGGATTTGTCCATTCGCAACAGGTCAGAAAATTAGTCCTGCTATCAGTGACTATAATGCTTCAGATTGGTTAATAGTTTAAATGAACAAATTTGCACTTAAGATCCACATTTGCGAGTATCAAAGCTGAGAAAATAATACTTTCCATTCCATTGGATCTATCCAACATAATGAGTTGCAAACAAAATTATTTTTTATTGAATGAATTGTATTTGTACACATACAACAAATCTGCTGTTACTTCTCTTTCAATTTGCTTGAATCATCTAGTTTTGAGAATTCCAGAGGTGTAGTCAATGAAATTTGGCATGATGTGTGGACTAGATAAATACTTGTTACTCTGCAGATTCTGAATCTGAAATGTACATACTTCTGCCTAATGCCTTGAGAGGTTTGCTGATAGCACTTTTCCTCTAAGGAGTCTACAAGGACCTTAAGACCTCAGTCAATCAGAAAGCCTGACCCTTAGCAGAAAATTCAATTGACTGTTTCACTTAAAATCTCAATAATAACTTGTTTTGTTGCAAAATCTATCAAAAAATTAACTAAAAATCCTATAAGATGCAATTTTTGATTAAACGTTCTGAGTAACTTTACTAGCTGTGTTAATATATGCTGATTAATCTTTTGTCAAAAGAACAAACACTTCAAGTTACTCAGATTGATGGTTTAAATAAACGTAGCTGTGTTAATCTGAAAACAGGCCCTGTGATACTATTTACATTCTGTATGAAAAGGTACGCTATTTGCATAATTTTGGAACTGTGGGAGCAACAACATTTGCATGGTGACAGCACCATTACAAGAATATGAGCTTCTTCAATTGTGAACTGATGATGCACATAAAGTGATCTTTTGTATGGGAAATAGCTTCTTGCACCTGATCTTCCAAAACATTAAAAACATATAAACAGTATTGATCTGTACATCAACACAAGACATTTGCAAGAATAATTTAAAAAAAAAGTCACAGACACCTCTAGAACTGAATCACACAATCTCAGAAAGACCAGAATTGGTTGACTCTTTCAAAAGTGCTTAATTTGTTTAAGCATATGTATTTGCTCATAAAAATTTACTGGGATGTGGGAGTTCCTTAAAAACATCTATTTCCCTTAAATAATAGTGATTTTTTTATGAAAAGAAGAGTTAATATATCACTTCATTGATCCCCAACTATAACCAACCAGATTGTGAGACTGACCGACTTTTTAGCAGGTAGGCTATCAGCACCAGGCCACAGCCAGAGAGCAGAGAGGAGGGAGTAAGGGAATGTAAAGTTGGGGAGGGGAGCTATCAGAGACCATATTAGGAAGGCGGGGACAGTGTAGATAAGAACAACATTGTCAGCATCAAGGTACACTTCAATAAAACAAGCAATTCCACGCCCCTCTCACTTTTCTCAGCTAAATTAATTGCTTATAAACATCATATTTACTTGTTTTTATTATGGTTATGGCCTTCCTAAAGAGGTTTGTAGCATATGCATGCAACAAGCTAAAAAAGGATGAATGTTTCAAATTCACCAGAAGGTGTACACTGGCTTCGAATGCAAGAACAGACCTATTTTCAAAATTTACTCAACTGAAACTATGAATTTTTTACTCGCAGACCTGACTAAGATTACAGCAATGGTATGAGGCTTCTTTGATTTTACTACAAGTTCAGCCACCAGATAACTAGTCTCTTAAGCTTTATATGACATCCCCACACACATCTTCTGGGTCTGTTTGATGTTTTGCTCTCTCAAGATGTGATATACTGGATGCATTCATTCACGAAAGATGGATGTTTTACCTGGAACAGGTGTCTTATCTGACTCGGACCATCACAGTGTTTGCCAACTTCTCTGTGCAGATAGATATTCAGGTAAGGAAGGAGCAAGTGGTATCTCCTGACCATGAAAATCCAAAGACCAGAGAACTCTCATGGTACTTACTCGGAACAGTTCTTACTTATTTCTTTGGGTTCAGATATTTGATCAATTGAATTCGCAAACAATGAGTTTCCTTTGAAAAGAAAACTATCCCTTTCTTCTTCAAGTTTATTCAAAACTTACATCAGTGGATTAATAAAAAGGAATTCCAAAAATATTGAGCTCAAAATCTACGTGAATGTGGAAACATATCCAGGCAGACAGAAAGGCCTGTTCAACAATTACATGCCTCTTTACTTTATATGCACAGTTTCTTTTCACCCCAGAGAAACAACCCTCAATCATTACATAGTCTCAGAGTCAAGGTTTGGGCCGGTGCATGTGTTTTCCATCCTCTGAGCCTGCATGGTGACGATTGTCTGTATCAGAAGACTACGCAACGTGGCATTGCTTCCTGAGAATTCCACAGCACACTTTCCACGTTCCTTTACTTCTCTTAGTGCAGCGTAACTGCATAGTTCACAGTCCAAAGATGTGCAAGTTCATGCCAAATTGCGCATGCCAAACTGCGCATAGCATCCAGGGATATGCAGGTTAGGTGGATTAGTTATGGGAAATGCAGGGGGAGTGAGTATCGGTGGGCAGCTCTTCAGAGGGTTGGTGTGCATTCAACAGCCTGAATGACCTGCTTCCACATTGTAGAGATTCTATAATTCTATAACCTCTCACCTTGCTGCAGAATCATGAGAGTGCAGTAGGTATTCAAGATAGCCTACAGCACTAAAAAGCAGCCTGAATTTCTAAAGAGTCTGGTGTATTCTAGCTGCAGCATGTGTTGGAACAGGCTGGGAAAGAACATCTGAGGAGAAGAACACTAAAAAATAATGCAGCAGGACAGAAATCATGTTCCATGGTTTTGGGAGAGCTTGGTATAGCAGCTGGACTAGAGGAAAGTGGTTGTCTATCCACTGAAGACAGTGAAACACTACAAAGATAGGGGAGTAGATAGCTGACCCAGTCAATATTTATGGTGTGGAATAGTTACTATATGAAGCCAAGTTCAAAGATCTCACCTGTGTGGTTAAGGTCTGTGAATGCTTCTTCAAATCCCATTCTCACAAATAAACAAGTGGATTTCAATATTATTCAAATAATCATCACACCTTCAAACCTCTGATCAACTTGAGCCTTCCATTACACATATTACACTTTCAGAGCACAGGAGCATTAAGAGAAGTAAAGGAACATTGAAGACATGCACTAAGACAGTGACAGACACAAAGGTAGCGCACAAGGTGGTTACCAATGCTTTACAAAGGAAGCAACTATTACCTTGGCCATGGTAACACAGGAGGAAACGCCATCATTAGAGACGTTCAAAATTAACGAGGAGGTGGTCTTGGATAAGCTTGGATAAGAGTTGTCAAGGTGCCAGAACCAGATGAAATGCATCCAATGCTATTGAAGGAAGCAGGGCATGAATGATGGCAAGATTAGAAAAGCGTATGTTGATAGTCCAGGCTTTTTGGTTTTAAGAAAATGGATGTGTTGTGTCTCTTGAAAAGTATCAAGGTAGATACGTCCCCAGGGCCTGATGAGGTCTATCTCAGAATACCTAGGGAGACCAGGGAGCAGGTTGATGGGGCTTTGAAAGAGATCTTTGTGTCTTCTTTAGCCATGGGGGAGGTCCCAGAAGATTGGATAATAGCCAATTATGTTCCTTTGTTTAAGAAGGGCAACAAGGATAATTCAGGAAATGATAGGCCGGTAAGCCTTACATCAGTGGCAGGGAAATTATTGGAGAAGATCCTTATGGATAGGAATTACTCATGTTTGAAAAAGAATTTTCATTAAGAATAGTCAGCATGACTTTGTAAGGAGCTCTTGTCTCACAAACGCAATTGAGTTTTTGAGGAAGTGGTGAAGATGATTGATGAGGGTAGGGCAGTGGGTGTTGTCTACATGGACCCAGCCTATCATGTGGGACCTTTGACAAGGTCCCACATGATAGGCAGGGCCAGAAGATGAAGTCACATGGGATCCACATTGAATTGATAAGTTGGATGTGAAATTGGCTTGGGTCATAGAAGAAAGGTAGTTGTGGTATGGAGGAGGGTGGTGTTTTTCTGACTGGAGTTCTGTGATCAGTGGAGTTTGGTAAGGATTGGTGCTGGGACCTCTGTTGTGTGTAATGTGTATAAATGATCTGGATGAAAATGCAGGTAGTCTGATTCATAAGTTTGCACATGAAAATTGTTGGCATCCTGAATAGTGAGGAAGGTTATCAAAGGACACAGCAGAATATAGATTAGTTGGAAGGTTAGGCAGAGAAATTATAGGAGGAGTTTAATCTGGATAAGCAGGAGGTGATGAATTTTGGGAAGTCAAATACAAGAGGAGAGTATACAGTAAATGGCAGGACCCTGAGGAGCATTGAAATACAGAGGGATCTTGGGGTGCAAGTCCATAGCTCCCTGAAAGTGCCAACACAAGTGGGTAAGGTGGTAAAGAAGGCATACAGCATCCTTGCCTTCATCAGTCAGGGGACTGAGTATAAAAGTAAGCAAGTCATGTTGCAGTTGTATAAAACTTTATTTAGGCCACAGTTACAGTATATTTGCAGTTCTGGATGCACACTATCAGAAGGATGCGGAGGCTATGCAGAGAATGCGAAAGAGGTTTACTAGAATGTTGCTTGGATTGGAGTGTATTAGTTATAAGGTGAGGTTGGACAAATTTGGATTGATTTACTAGATTGTTAGAGGCTGAGGGGTGACCTGATAGAAGCATATAAAATTATCAGAGTCATGCACAGGGTGAATAGTTGGAGTCTTTTTCCCAGGGTAGAAATGTCAAGGGCATGCCAGCTCTGAGCCAGTGTGAGGCAATGCTGATGGAGAGAGAGGTTGAGAGTATGCATATGGTGGTGCATACCACTGCATGTGTATCTCAGAATGGAGTGAGAACAGCCTTCTGAGGTACATTGCACATCATGGAGATACCTGTGATCCTGGGTAGATTCAAAACTCAAAGGGTGAAATTTCAGTTGGACTCCACATGGGATAACTCTGAGCCAAAGGTAGTCACCGAGGAATATGATGTGGCTGCAGAAGTGAGTTTTAGTAAATGAGATTAGAGAAATTAGAACTGTTTTCCTTTGAGAGAAGAAAGCTTTAGATTACTGCATTCAGTTGTGGTCTCCCTGCTATAGGGAAGATTTTGTTAAATTTGAAAGGGTTCAGGAAAGATTTAACAAGATGGTGCTGGGACTGGAGGATTTGAGTTACAGGGAAAGGCTGAATAGGTTGGGTTTTTTTTCACCTGTAATGTTGGAGGCTGAGGGGTGACTTTGTAGAGGTTTATGAAATAATAGATCAGGAGAATGGCTGAGGTCTTTTCCCCCAGGTGATAAAGTCCAAAAGTGGAGGGCATAGGTTTAAGGTGAGAGGGGAGAGATTCAAAAGGGACCTAAGGGGCAAAGTTTTCACACAGAGGGTAGTTTGTGTATGGAATGAGCTGCCTGAAGAGGTGGTGGAGGCGGGTACAATCACAACATTCAAAAGGCATCTGGATGGGTACGTGAACAGGAAGAGTTTAGTGGGATATGGGCCAAATGCTGGCAAATGGATCAGTTTTGGATATCTGGTTGGCATGGACAAGTTGGACCGAAGGGTCTGATTCCGTGCTGTATAACTCTATGATTCTATAACTCAAAGAGGAGACTTGATTGAAATTTTCAAAATGATGAAAAAGCTTGACAGAGTTATTGGGGAGAAAATCTTCCTCCTTTGTGAAAGGATCAAGAATTAGTGCTTGATGATTTGAAGTTCTTTGGAAAAGAAGTAAATGTGATATGAGAGAAAAAACTTTCTTAATGCGATTTGATGATTTGGGTCTGGAAAGTATTGCCTGGAATTATAGGAGAGCCTATTTCAATCAAGGTATTCAAGAGGACATTAAATGATTATTTAAATAGAAATAATATGTAAAGTTAAGGGGGAAAAGTAGAAAAATGGCATTGAGCCAGAATGGTCATTCAGAGAACCAGTGCAAACATGGTAAACCCATGGTCTTCTGCACTGTAAACATTCTATGATTAGTTAAGATTTTTTTCTGGAAAATCAGGTGGTTGGATTCCTGACATTAGCTTAGAAAGGTTTTTTTTTGTATTGCGGTACTTTTTCATGCTATATGTTATAAGATCTGTAGGGTTGTAAGAGAGGGAACAATGGGTCTGTTGTTGAATGGGGAACTGGAGTGGTCACACATGTGACAGTCCAGCTGGAAAGAGGATGTGTTGGTAGGTTCCTTTCTTTCATTAATTGAAGTACCATCAGGTGCCAATTTTAATTTCTTTAGAAGTTGGTTTTCATTTGATTATGGATAAAATGTGACCATTGATAAATGGACAGTTGCATCAGCATTGTTAAACCTTCTGAATTGGCAGGAAGCAGGGACACATCTCTCATTCCTTTATCCTTACCTGCAAGCATAATTCTGGGAAACCTCATTTATATTCATTTTTACCACAATGGTGAATGGAGGAAGGGAGAGATTAATTCAGCAAACTGGATTTGAAGGAAGTCTAATCCATTATTGGACATCTAGGATTAGATTCCCTGTCCATTGGATACGAACGAAACTTAATTATCATGAGACCACCATGGATTGAATACAAGCACTTTACGTGAACAGGAACCAGGTGGATGAAAGCTGCATTCTAGATAATTTAAATAACTATTGTAACAATTATATTAGAAAAACAAACCGAAAACAAGATAACATTTATATGCAGCCTCTTAGATCCCATAACAGTGGGAATTAATGTTGAGGTACACAAGACTGTCAATGCACAAAATGCCAGTTTTCAAAGACACTTACCAACCTAAATCCAAAAGACACATTTTATGAAGTAGTCCGAATGATTCAATTTGGGTGCTAACATTAATTCAGTTTTCATATTTGCTAAATGCCTTAATGAACCTTTTTAATGCTCAGAGCTTATAAAAAGGAATGCAATATTGTTGTCTATACTCTTGCAGTTATGTATTTGTGTATACTGTTGAGAACAGTCATCTTGATGACTCTGTCAAATGCTCAGTGAAAACTAGGGCTATGTTTTGTGGAGCCTGTTGGAACAGGCATGCTGGTTCACAGACTTGAAAAATCACAGAAGCCGCTAAAGGACAGATTCCTGGCAGCGGAAAACAGCTCCCTGTTGTCCCAATGCTGAGAAGGCAGGCAACCTACCCAGGAACATTACGTATTCAAAGTTGACCACTTGCATGCAACTTACAGGAATCATTCTTTCTGTACCCCTTCATCTGGAGGGATTATCACTGCACAGAGACAATGTGCTACAGTAAAACCAGTGCAGGTAGCCCAGCAGCAGCAATAGGAGGGAGCACACTGACAGGAGTTCAGGAAGCGGCAAATGCAGGCTGTTGACCTACGTGAACCAGCACCAGGATGATGTGCTCTAAATGTTGGGAGACAATGCCTGAAGAGACTACATTGTCTGGAAGAGACCACCTCAGAACTATGGGCCTAACGCAGGATGACTAACATTGATAGGAATATAGTACCTAACCTATGGGTTAGGCGGCACGGTGGCACAGTGGTTAGCACTGCTGCCTCGCAGCGCCGGAGACCCGGGTTCAATTCCCGCCTCAGGCGACTGACTGTGTGGAGTTTGCACGTTCTCCCCGTGTCTGCGTGGGTTTCCTCCGGGTGCTCCGGTTTCCTCCCACAGTCCAAAGATGTGCAGGTCAGGTGAATTGGCCATGCTAAATTGCCTGTAGTGTTAGGTAAGGGGTAAATGTAGGGGTATGGGTGGGTTGCGCTTCGGCGGGGCGGTGTGGACTTGTTGGGCCGAAGGGCCTGTTTCCACACTGTAAGTAATCTAATCTAATCTAATCTACTCGAGTGGCTTTGAAGGTTACTGCAACTTTTAGCTTCTGTACAGGTGGTTCCTTGCAGTGATTGACAGATGGCATAAGTGACATCTCTCATCGCTGCATGAAGAAAGTGGCATTTATTTTGTTCTTCCATGTGATGTGTGCATCACTGGCTAGGTCAGCATTTATTGCCCTGAAAACAATACTGCAGTCTATCTGGGCAGCTATAGCTGCAGTGTTGTTAGGATGGCAGTCCCAGCATGTTGACTCTGCAACAGTGAAGGAGAGAAACTTGCAAGTAACAGTGCCCCCAAGCATCTCTTGTGGTTGTCCCTCCAGGTGGTAGAGATTCCACGATTGGAAAGTTCAAAATCACACAACATCAGGTTATAGTCCAACAAGAAACTGCATTAATCTATGTAAGATTCTGTAAATCGTTTTTTTAGATTGGAATCAGTCTGACCATTGTGGCACAGACAGTCTCAGGCAGGGCAGCCCACACCTTAAATGCATTATCTGGGCCGACATGACACCAATTGTTAAAGTTTGCTTGAGAATGTAACTTTTAAAAAAGTTTGCAATTTACATATAAAAGAACTGAAACCAACATGGTCATTCAAAAAGATGAGAGACTTAGCAAACAATCCAATATTGTTTTCAATATATAATTTCAGCTACATCACACTGTAAACTTTTGCTATAAATTCTCCACAACCACCTGATGAAGGAACAGTGCTCCGAAAGCTAGTGTGCTTCCAAATAAACTTTTTTTAGATTAGATTAGATTACTTTACAGTGTGGAAACAGGCCCTACGGCCCAACAAGTCCACACCGACCCGCCGAAGCGCAACCCACCCATGCCCCTACATTTACCCCTTACCTAACACTACGGGCAATTTAGCATAGCCAATTCACCTGACCTGCACATCTTTGGACTGTGGGAGGAAACTGGAGCACCCGGAGGAAACCCACGCAGACACGGGGAGAACGTGCAAACTCCACACAGTCAGTTGCCTGAGGCGGGAACCGAACCCGGGTCTCTGGCGCTGTGAGGCAGCAGTGCTAACCACTGTTGAACTATAACCTGATGTTGTGTGATTTTTAACTTTGTACACCCCTGTCCAACACCGGCATCTCCAAACCAAGATTGGAAGATACTGATAAGGAGCTGAGTTGTTGCAATGCATCTTGGAGAAGATGTGGGGATCAATGGTGAACAGATTGAATGTTGAACGTAATGGATAGGTTGGCAATCAATTGGCCAGCTTTACCCTGAATTGTGTTGAACCCTTTTGCGTGTTGATGGAGCTGCATCCATTCAGGTAAGTGGAAAATATTCCATCACACTCCTGACTTCTGTGATGTACGCAATGCACTTAACTGGAGGGCTTAGATGCCAAATAACCAGGCAGTGAATGTGATAGGAATGAAAGTCACAATTGATTTTCTGAATGTTCAAGGATTGATCCTGGAAAACAAGGGGTCTTCGCAAATGGCTGGTGATGGCCATCAAAAGACCTTGTAGTGAGGCATAGGAAAGGTCTAGTATTAATCATGGCACAACAATGAACGTAATACAGCAAGCAGTCAACCAGCTGAAGATGCACTTCTGCTTCACTGATAGTCTGGGGGCTGTTCTCCAGTGAAATTTCTCCAATGAAATTTTTACATGTAGTCATGGTCTGTATGATCTACAAAACATCACCATGCAGTGGAATGAAACATCAGCTTAGGGGATGTAGAGGAGTCAGTAGATTTATCTGACAATAAAGACAATACTGAAATGGAAGGTGAGTCATAGCGGTGAGCTATATGGACAATGTGACTGGAACCGCCCCCTCCCACACTCTCCAGTCTGAAGCAGATATCCTGAACCTTGGCACTGGCCAAGATATAAAACCTTCTGGATTCTTGTCTTATGCTGCAAGGACAGCGTCAATCCTTCTGACTCTTCAGGTTCCCCTACTACCACTACATTCATTTTTGCCTCCCTCACGAGAATGACCTCCTGAATCATGGTGAGGTGGGATATTGATTCCTCCATCCTCCAACCTCACTCTCATTCAAATGAACTGAAAGTATCTTAAACCAACTGGACAATTGCAAAGGCTGAGTGAGACTCCTCCACCCTTGCACTCTGGTTCCTGTAACCTGCCTCACTCATAGTTACACCCTTCTTTCCCTGGCCAATGATCCAACCAGAATCCCTTTTATTAACAGGTGTGATCACCTACTAGGTCACCTACCGTTCAGGTAACTTGACCCCTGATGTTTCACACATGCTCAGTAGCTATTCTGAGAGTAAAAGTAAAACTGACCTTTTATTTTACATCAAGTAGCTTATGCAACTTTTTTGTCCCTTTAGATAGAAACTTAAGAAATCTGAAGATAGCTAGCTTGCTGTAACCCACTATTGGCTAATTTGTGTCTGGGAATTTTTATTGCTTCTGAATCTGGCAAGGCTAATCTACCCATCAACAGTGATGAGCCAATTAAGTCAACTAAATTACCTAATGATGGCAATACCTGGAATTTCCCAAATGACAGGCAAGCTCTTTGATGCTGAAAACTGGTCAACGAGTGGGCCAGCCTCCTGGCAATGGACTGGGAGGTCATTGATGTCTCATGGAATTTAACCCGATCCCACCCGGCTTTGGGATTAGTTAGGGTTTATGTCTCCAACTGCAGCCGGTTCTCCCTGCATAATGACAATGTGCCAATTTCTTATTTTTATTCTTTGAAAAGTTCTTCGTAACATGGCTCCATCTTGAAACATCTTCTCCCACTACTCCAATCAGCAACACTGCTGATCTTTCAATATGGTGCTGTTTCCCATCGGGCCTCCAGCCTTGTAATCCTGCCTTACATCCTCAACTGGATGGGGCTCCAGAACTGATTGCGCCAAGGCTGTCTCTGTGAAAATCATTCTCCAGGTCCTGGCACCTAATATGTGCATTCCTGAGTATATTTCCTCCTGACGCAGGATTGCAACCTGGACGAGAAAATTCAGATTTAACCTTCAAAATTTTATGTCCCACTTTGTATGGATTTCTCAAAAGTTGGGACTGCTGAATTAAAAGTAAGTAAATGGGAGGAAGCTTGAAGTATGAATATTGAATGAGAATATGAATTTAAAAAATTTAAGAATTGAGAAGCATCATATTTAGGAATCAGTTTGTAAATTAAGTAAATTCCATCACAATGGATAAACATGATTCATTCTCTGATTATAATCTCCAAAAGTTTTCATTGTTTGAAAGTAGGTTAAAACAAATGAGTTCATACTTATTTACCCAATATGATGTAATTTGCATGAGGAGACACATTATTTTAAATATAGAGTCTAGGTGACACAAAGGGAAAACATCAGAACTGAGCCTAGACATAGGTATTGATTTATGCATGTTGGATCGGATTTGTGAATGCTTGAGTGCTTAATATCATCACTGAGCACAAGGTGGAAATGTTACATTTTCTCCAGAGCTGTTAGCAATTATTTTATTATGGCCATAAATGCTTTCAAAAAATTTGAACTGGGTTCATGCCAGCGAATTATGGGACATAATGTGAACATTTTCGTTCATGCTATTGGCAGATTTTAAAGAATACGTGAGCTCAACAATTATGGCTGGAAGATATTTTATTCTGTTTTTTGAAGAAGACACTTGGAAAAAGACATTTCTCAATTTTTATATTTTCTATTTCAATGTGCAGGTTAGTGCTTGGAAGGTATTTATTAATTCAGGTACCTCACATATCATTCCCACTACTCTTCAGAATCATTTCAAAATTGAAACCCAATAAATGGCTTTGGAAATAAACTATCACTTCTGCACTTCAGCCAGCATTGTTAGAGCAAATAGCTTTGAGATTGCCAAGATCATGCAGCAATGGCTCCTCTTGGCAGCTTAATTCCCAGATATTAATAGCTGGCAATGCCCACATGCATTTTTCCACTTCTGTTATCAAAATATTTATCAAGAGTTTTGCTTTCTCATTTTTAAAATGCTACTGCTAAAACAACATTGTTTCTCTAGAAAAAGCTGCTTTAAACATATTGACTGTACACGTTGTTTGTCATTATAATCCGTAACAAGAGACATCTCATTTTCAAAGTCAATAACAATTATTGAGGCTTCCTTGTATTGCTCCAAGTGTTCTTTAGGTAAATTATACTTTAAAGTCACTTTGTAGCATAGACTAAAAAAAGACAGATTTTGTCAATGCTTTTCATCTTACACTCATTAGGGCAGTTTGCATGAATTGCTAACAGAAAGAGAAAACAACAGCTATAATGTATTTATGCTCTGCTTTCATAAAGTATAAATGTTTCCTCTTTAGATTGGTAATTCTTACAAACTGTCCCAATGGATACAAGGATGAAAGACTTGGACAAAACCTTTTTGCAAAATATTCACATTGTACTTTATAGTTGTGATCAATCTTTGCTGCAGAGCATTAATGCTGACAGCACTGTGGTCCTGTTCAACAGCACACGAGGTCAACACTGTATGAAGGAGGTAGTAAGAACTGCAGATGCTGGAAGTCAGAGTCAATAAAATGTGGCACTGGAGCAACATAGCAGGTCAGACAGCATTGGAGGATCAGGAATGTCGACATTCCAGGTCAGGACCCTTCATCAAGCTCTTTCATAGCTATCTTACCTGCTGTGTTTTCTCAGCTCCACACATTATCAATAATATACTAACTTTGGAGTGGCATGATGGCTTACTGGTTAGCACTGCTGCCTTATAGTACCAAGTGCTCCGGTTTCCTCCCACAGTCTAAAGAGGTGCAGGTCATGCTAAATTTCCCAGAGTGTCTAGGGATACACAGGCTAAGTGAGTTAGCCATGGGAAATGCAGGGATAGGGAAGGATGGGTCTAGGTGGGATGATCTTTGGAGGGTTGGTGTAGGCTGAATCGCCTGTTTCCACACTGTATGGATTCTACAAGATAACATGGTCAATATAATAATTGTGAATAAATGTTCAATGTAGTGAGCCACTCAGGTTCTCCCATTTCACAGCAGAGATAATTTATGTTTGATCTTGGGAAAGCAAATCTTTGCAGGACTTATACACTTAATGGTAACTTCCTAGAGAGTATTGCTGAATAAAGAGACCTTGGAGTGCAGGTTCATAGCTCCTTGAAAATAGAGTCACAGGTAGATAGGATCGTGAAGAAGGTGTTTGGTATGCTTTCCTTTATTGGTCAGAGTATCGAGTACAGGAGTTAGGAAGTCGTGTTGTGGCTGTACAGGACATTGGTTAGGCCATTTTTGGAATATTGCATGCAATTCTGGTCTCCTTTCTAGTGGAAGGTTGTTGTGAAATTTGAAAGGGTTCAGAAAAGATTTGCAAGGATTTTGCCAGGGTTGGAGGATTTCAGATATAGGGAGAAGTTGAATAGGCTGGGGCTGTTTTCCCTGGAGCACCAGAGGCTGAGGGGTGACCTTATAGAGGTTTATAAGATCATGAGGGGCATGGATAGGGTAAATAGGCAAAGTTTCTTCTCTGGGGTGGGGGAGTCCAGAACTAGAGGGCATAGGTTTAGGGTGAGAGGGGAAAGATATAAAAGAGACGTAAGGGGCAACGTTTTCATGTAGAGGGTGGTACATGTATGTAATGAGCTGCCAGAGGAAGTGGTGGAGGTGAGTACAATCGCAACATTTAAAAGGCATTTGGATAGGTATATGAATAGGAAGGGTTTGGAGGGATATGGGCTGGGTGCTGGCAGGTGGGACTAGATTGGGTTGGGATAACTGGTCAGCATGGACGGGTTGACCGAAGGGTCTGTTTCCATGCTGTACATCTCTACGACTTTCTATGACTCTATTGATTGATCATAAAAATTAAATTTAGCCTTTGTCACTATTTTTTGTGCATTCTTGTTAAGTAGCACGTACTTTGAACAATACCAATCAGTTATGTTTGTGTATCTGCTATTTTACAAGGACCAAAAAAAAACCCAGCAGGAATTCAAAGTGGCCAGCCTTTATGAGTATGATTCATTGTATTTTGATTCCATTTAAAGGTGGCAGCATGGGGTGCATACTTTCCTTCTGAAATCAAGTATACAAATTCACAGGGTCCATTTTAATTTGACACATCTGTAAATTTGATACAAGCCTCAGTTAGCTGTGATTCTGTAAATAAAAATGAAGCGATACGATTCAATCCTGCCTGTATAATGAGAATAAATATGACATCGGAAGCCAGAACCTCCTGGATGTTAAAGGAGTTTAAGTAAAACAGTGAAAGGAAGTTTATGACATTTGTTAGGTTTAAAAAAAAAAGTCAAAAACCAGGCAAAATAGAGAGCACATAGGGGAAGATTGAAAAAGAATATTGTCACAGGAGAGTGAGAAAAGGTTGTTGGCTAGATAACGGAAAAACATTGAGGAGTCACGTGGTCAGTAGAGTATTCAGCTTTGAACTTACGTTTCTTGCCAACAGGCTGAAATGAATGCCAAGGGGGCCTCTTGAGGTGTGTATAGTGTGGGGTTTGATGGCGGTGTTGCTTCTGAAGGTCGACGGGAGCTGGTTTAGACATTCTCTTCTTCAGCCTAGTGATTAGCCTGCACTCATTCAGCACAAGTCTCTTTGTCACCAATCAGATCAAGGACATCTGTGCTATTAGCATTATTTCCTCAACCCTGAAAATTCTCATCTTCGCCACACAAAATTTGGTTCCTTTATGTTACTGAACCTTGCTGATCATACAAAAGTAATGTTAAGTACCTGCACAATTAAATAAATCACTGCACTCCAACAATAATAGAAGAAATATTGACCCATTAAAATTGCAAATGGCATGAACAGTCTTTTAAAATGCATTTATTAATTAGAATTCTATAATTATTTTAAACAAATAGAAAATGGATAAAATAATCAGAACTTACAACTAATTTTCTCAGTGACAGCCCTTGACAGCAAGGAGCTCTAGTGAAGCTAAAGGGAACGGCAATCAGTGGAGAAAGTTCATTATTGTGGCTGGAATTATACCTGGCATAAATGTCAACGTTTGTGATTGCAGAAGCACCTTCTGTTCAAGAAGGTGATCCATTAACATCTTCCGAAAGGAAACTGTGCTTATTGGTAATGCCCACATTCTATCAATAATGAATTAAAGACATTAAGGAGTAGGAACTGGAACTTTTTAAGCTTAAACAGCTTTGAGATCCAAATTTATCCAAATTCCTCTGTTCCACGAACGCCTAAGAAATGTCTGACACAAAAATGGAATTGAGCTACTTTTGAGGTTTGTGGGATGGTAATCCATAACACAAATAGCCACAAATTCAATACCAGCAACGGAAGCCTGAAGAGGTTAAATCGTTAGTTTATTTTTTTCAGCTATGTCTAACCAGAGAGAAGCAGAAGAAGTGGGATGACTAAAATCCAGGATAGAGCAGGATATCAGCATTTGCTATTGGTTACCATTCCTTGATTGTGCAGTTGGTGTGTAAGCATATACACAATATAATGCCAGTGAACCATGCTATCCTGACAACCTCTACAACTCCTACAGCCTTGTGCCAATCAATAATTCCCATCATGTTTGAGCCAAGACAGCACAACACAAACAACACACACAACACTTGGTAAAAACACTGCATCATTCTACACTTGGCTCATGACTTCCCTCTATCTCCTGACCACCTTGGGCTGTGAATGTGCAGCAAGAGCCACAAAGCCATCAGGAATATCATGTAGCAGACAACTAAGATTATGAGACAATGGGATCATTGCATTTAGCATTTGGAGAAAACCCACCATTACATAATGGACATATATCTCAATTGGTGATGCTGTGTGCTCCATGTCCTTGGTCTCAAGGGGGTGCTGCTCTTGCCTACAGGGCTTTGGCATGGATGTTGGGAGAAGAAAGTGGAAGGAAGGACATCTTGGCTCTAGATTTGCTTTCAGCTAATTGGACTCTAGTTCCCTAGAATGTCACATCGCCGTAGTTTCATAATTCCTTACCTTTCGATTCCGCTGTGAAGGACTGTTGTCCCATTTTCTTGGCTATTAAGTCTTTCATCAGTTAGAATGGAAGTGCAAGTTTCAGTTGATTAATATGTAAATCTCAGAATTTTTTTCAAATCACTGTCCAAAGACAACTTAGGTTTTATCAATATGAAGGTGACATCTCAGGTCAGACAATGCATTTTAAGTGTGAGCCCGTGTTTCGAGTCTGTTTGTGTCTCAACCCGGAGTCAGACTTGTTTTATTTCCAAAGTAGGAATTTATAAAATGTTACATTAACTGACTCATTCTCAGTGAAGCCAGTCCTAAAGGACCCCATCACAGTAATGCAATTCACCATCTTCTTCAAGGCGATCACGCAATGCAGGTATGCCTATCCCAAATTGATACACTGCTGCTCCCCATGCTGTGTGTTACCTGAAGAGGTTTTACAGCCTCCTGCCAGGTGTGATTACAATGGGTGGTCAGGTGATATAGAGGCGTGGCTTGTAGACCACTGTCCTACACACCTCCAAACCTGCCCCTCCTATATGATAGATGGGGAAAGCAACAGGTAGCCCAACTACCTTTAGGCCTATTGAGGGCCTTAACTAGCCACTAAGGCCTAATTCCACCTTCATTATCCAATCAGAGGAGGCTTGGGAAAGTGGCCATCCTGTGTTGTCGCCAACATTAGTGAAGAGGAAGGTTGGAGGGAGGTACCTTATGTGTGCATCATGTGAATGGCCCTTCAAGTTCATTCCCCACACTTTGTGCCTCCCTCATGGCCTCCAAAACCAGAATTCCCTCCCCACCCTTTGGGTCCCTGAACTCTTTGCACCCAAAAGGACCCAATTGGCCAATCAGATTGTCCAGCTTAAAAGCACAACTTCTTTCCCCTGACAGGCGGATGTTCTACTCTCATAGAAACATAGAAAATAAATGCGGGAGTAGGTCATTCAGCCTTTTGAGCCTACTCTGCTATTTAGTTTGATCATGGCTGACCATCATACTCAGTACACAATTCTTTGATCCCTCTAGTTCTAAGAACAATATCTACTTCATTCTTGTAAACATTTACTGTATAAACTGCAACCATTTTCTGTGGCAGAGAATTCTATAGGCTCACCATTGTCTGAGGAAGACATTTCTCCCTATCTCAGTCCTAAATGGCTTACCCTGTATCCTTAGACTGTGACCCTCATTCTAGACTACCTGATCACTGGGAACATCCTTCCTGCATTTGTCTTCTTCACCGCCTGCTTCATCTGCATGCTAAATTTTGGTGACTGATGTGCAGGAAAACCCAAGTCATATTGACCCTCCCCTTTCTCAATCTTTCACTATTCAGATAATCATCTACCTTTCAATTTTTTCTCCCAACGTGGATAAACTCACATTTATCCACATTTTTCTTTATCTGCCATGCATTTGCCTGTGCACTTGACTTCCTTCAGCTTGTTAGGACTGCTTCTAGCATATTATTATTGAGCTGCAAAGGCAATCCATCCACTTTTCAACTGGATGTCAATCAGTAAACCCAGCTGTAAGATCAGAGCATCGTCCTGTAAGACAAAAGGGGAAAGCGTTGGTGGGTACATGGTAATCTGTTTGGATAATGTTCCTATCATAGGCGAATCACTGGAAGTGTCTATGAAAGCTGCAAGAAATGGATGTGAGGCTGGTAGCATTAGCAATTCTGTGAGGATGAGTAAAGCATCTGAACAATAAAGTATGAGTATTAGTTGCGGCTGGGCATGTAACGTATTGAGAGAAAGTGAGGACTGAAGATGCTGGAGTATCAGATCGAAAAGTGTGGCGCTGGAAAAGTACAGCAGGTCAGGAATCCTGATGAAGGGCTTATGCTTGAAACGTTGACTCACCTACTCCTCGGATGCTGCCTGACTGCTGTGCTTTTCCAGCGCCTCATCTTTCGACACATGATGTATTGAGCATTATGCAGTGTTGATGGTGCAATAGGTGGGAGATATCATTTCACACTGCATCCACTGACCTTGACCACTCACATGATGTCATTGCACATTTTCTGCCACTGCAACTAGATCCTTAATGGCAGACTCAGGGAATTCAACCCAGTGGCCACGTCCAACTCTCCCTTTGTAACGGGTGCCCTGAAGGGCACCAGTACATCTTGAAACAATTTGTCCCTTGCTTCTCATTTTGACTTCCTGTACCAAATTTGCATTACCATAATCAGAAAAGCCTGATGTTCAAATGAGAACATTACTCTTCCCCTCAGAAATGTTTAAGGTAAGAGTTTTGCACTTTAATTCCCCTCCTGTTTAAGTGGATCAGACTGCCTTTAAGTTGTACTGCCTACCTTTAGAACTTTCTACTTACACATGCGGGTCCCCTGCTGAACTTTCAACCCAATTTGCACTGAGTCGCCACAGTTAGATTGTTGCCTGCCTCACCTCATCCAGGCATAGAGGCATACCATCTGGAAACAGGCCCTTCCACCCAACTTGTCTATGCCACATGGAGTCATTAGACATCACAATCCTTGCGTCTATTAACATGCCTTTCTGTTTTGATAAACCACCTGACAAGTTAAACAATGAAGAAATTACAATCCCTGCCTACCAGAGGCTGTGCAAAAACAACAAAAATAGAGGAAAGGTTGGGAAAGAGGGTACAAATAAATCAAAATGGTCTTAGATGGGGAGACAATGTCCTCCAGCCTCACAGTGCCCACCTCTCTCTAAGTGCATTAAGGATATTTCAGGACACCATGGACTCTCTCTCTAATGACAGTCGGGTGCAAAAATAGCTGCAGAAGAGTCAGGCTGCCAGGAATGTGAAGACCCCCTCCATTGACCACTGCCTGCTCCTGTTATGGCTGTAATAAGCCTAATCCAACTTTTACTTCAGAGCCCCTTAATCCTGTAAATGGGGATCTATTGCTTGTTTCAAATTCCATCACAGAATTGGATAGTGATGAGCAGGGCAAGAGTTAAACTCAGCCTTTTCAGTCTTTGTTAGCCACGTCAATTTAACAAGCGCTATCAATCAACAAAAGATGGTTTTTAGAAAGGCAAAATTAAAATAGGTGATATCCAATAGATTCATGGAAAGCAGGAAAGCTGTTCCAGCTCCACAGTTGTCACTGCTGTCACCCTATCTCTGTAATCTGCTCCAACCCTGGAACTTTACCTTTGGGCAGATGCTTTGAGACAATTACTAAAGTCATGACAAGAGCCAACAGCTTGTGTGTGAAATGTTAATGGGGCTTTAGGCCCGAGGTAGAATTTTGGGTCGAAACAGGCAGACAGATTTTTTTTAATTCCCTCAAAATTCTGAGGAAACATTGAACACAACTTATTTAAATATTGTTCAACATGATATGAAAATCACATTAATTAAGCAATGCAAGGGCACATTAACTAAAATAATATTTTGGGAAATTTTACTGGTGTCTTGATTTGTCTGCCTGTACTTTTCTAACTGAAATTCAGCATACAGTTTAACTTATTTGAAATAAGATGATGTAATTATTGATTGTTTTGACTGTATAATTTCCATAAATTTGCTTTTGATTTGAATTATCTGTAGTTGATTATAAGGGAGCCATACGTTTATTGGGATCAAGGTTGCTCTTTCATTGGTATTCACGTGAAGTGGTGAGTGTGTTCTAATCCCTGCAACACATGGTAATTTTTTCATTCTCTCCGCTTCCACCTGTTCCACGGTCCAGTGGAGGACTGCAAATCCTATCAGGGGACTGCAGCATAGCCGAGCCTGTTTCTTGGCTCAAGTCCATCACATGTGCAGTCAGGCTGTGAGTGTGGAGCCAGCTGCTTACAAATGATCGTGTTATCAGATGACGGATGGCTTCATATCAGGTGTTTAAACTGACGAGCCGACCCATCTGGTAAATGATTCTGGAAGTCTGGCCTGCTTGATGAATGGATAAAGTGACAATGCCAATCAGCACAACCCCTATAGTCTCCACTAGATGCTGCATAACCTACAAACAACTACATCTTCAGCATCGTTTTTAATAAAAAAAATCTTACTGTCACACAACATGAACTATTTCCGAGCAGTAACTTGATGTGACATATGATACTGACAGAGATCAATTTAATAAGCTTAAAGTTCCACATATTCTAAATGTTTCACCAGCAGCAGCAAGCACTGGGGAATCAAGTGATAAAGACTGTTAAAAAGATAGTCAGATGATTTATTTTTCCATAAAGAGGTTGGCCTGTTCAAAATAAAGAAAGATGAACTCTCATCTTATATGCCTCCCGTGAGCAATGTGGTCGACTCTTTAAGGCCCTCTGAAATGGCTTACCAACACATTCAGTTGTATCAAACTGTTGCAAAGCCTAAAGAAAGGAATGAGTCTGGACAGAACACCTGGCACCTGGTATCTGACCTCTGACACAAGGTCATTCTTCCAGGGTTTGGGGCAGGTGGTAGTGAGGACATTCTCCTGGCGATGGGAGGCCAGAGGCAGGTGGGTATGAAGATGCTCTCCTGGCAATGGGAGGACAGAGGCAGGTGGGTATTAAGATGCTCTCCTGGCGATGGGAGGCCAGAGGCAGGTGGGTGTTAAGATGCTCTCCTGGCGATGGGAGGCCAGAGGCAGGTGGGTATGAAGATGCTCTCCTGGCAATGGGAGGCCAGAGGCAGGTGGGTGTGAGGATGCTCTCCTGGTGATGGGAGGCCAGAGGCAGGTGGGTGTGAGGATGTTCTCCTGGCACTGGGAGGCCGGAGGCAGGTGAGTGTGAGGATGCTCTCCTGGTGATGGGAGGACAGAGGCAGGTGGGTGTGAGGATGCTCTCCTGGTGATGGGAGGCCAGAGGCAGGTGGGTGTGAGGATGCTCTCCTGGTGATGGGAGACCGGAGGCAGGTGGGTATGAGGATGCTCTCCTGGTGATGGGAGGCCAGAGGCAGGTGGGTGTGAGGATGCTCTCCTGGCGATGGGAGGCCATAGGCAGGTGGTTGTGAGGATTATCTCCTGGCGATGGGAGGCTGGAAGCAGGTGGGTGTGAGGATGCTCTCCTGGTGATGGGAGACCGGAGGCAGGTGGGTGTGAGGATGCTCTCCTGGCAATGGGAGGCCGGAGGCAAGTGGGTGAAGATGCTCTCCTGGCGATGGCAGGTCGGACGCAGGTGGCAGTGAGGACGTTCTCCTGGCAAGGGATGCTGGTGGCATTGCTGGAAAAACACTGTCCTAGTGATGGGCAGCCAGCGGACAACAAATGCAGTCTCCCATTATTTCGGGCATGTGGCAGCAATGGGATAATTCTCCCAGCAACAGTAATGTTCCTCCAGCAGTCAGGGATGGCGGGGGCAGCAGCAGTAGACTCTTCAAGATGGTGGCACCAGCAAGACAACATTTGCAGCCTAAGCGGGACCTATGGCCTCGGTGGCAGCCTGGCTTGGTAGCAGAACCAGGGACTCTTGGTTGCAGGGCAAGTGCAGGTTCAGTGGTGTCAGTGAAGTGGGACCAGTGGTGAAGAGATGGTGCCTAAAGTGGAGCGACTCCTACATTGGTGGGTCCGGCAGTGAGGCGGTAGGGATGTTCCTTGAGGCTAGGTGTCGGCATGGACTGGGTCGGAAAGACTGACATTCTGAACTTTTTACTTCTTTATTATTCTATTTTATTCCTTTGACCTATAATGCTTGACTATTTATTTCTAATTGTTTTTGTTTGCTACGAATTTGATCTTAAGTATCTTTACCTTGGTACCTTTGTACCTAAGATGGCTCCGTAATGCAGCGACTGTAAACCTTTCACAACACATTTGATACATGTGACAAGAAAGCTCACTAAATTCAATTAGATGCTGGGAACAACCCTGATGACCCCACAAAATCCTCATTCCTCACATCTGAGGGCTAGTGCTAAAATTGGGAGAGCTGTTCCAAAAACTAGGCAAGCAACAGACTGACACGGTCACACAAAATCATTCCTCACAGACAACACCCAGACCCCACTAAGACCCTTCAGGTGTGAGAGTGGGGAAGTGCTTGGAGTGAAGTGCTATCTTTCTGTCTTTCAGATGAGACATTAAACTGTGTCTCCTCTTGCCATCCCGGCCTGACTTAAAATATCCGATGGGGTGAAGGGGTACAAGAGAGCGTCGTGTGTGAGCAATGGGAGTGAGTCAGTGAGGGGGTGTTGGGGCTTATGGTTAATATGTCTTACTCTTTAATTGAACGGTGGAGCAAACATTCTAAAGCTAATGACACACTTCTGCTCCTATGTCATATGGTCATTTGCTGTTCTGATCATTACAATGGGGACAAGGTCTTATTGCATTATGGCAGACAGTTTAAACAGCTTGCCTCAGTACCCGACAGTCTCTGTGACTTTTTCCCAACTCCTTTCTCCGTGAGGCAAGAGGATTTTCACTACGGTGTGTGCAGGATGCAGCCAGGACACATGAGCCTGAGGAAGCAGTTAGGAAGCAGTCACAGAGGTTGGGAAGGCTCTAACATCCACTCTCCACCTCAGGGGTAAAAATCTAAAATGATCTACCAACTAAGACCTAGAAATAGTTCATGGCACAATCCCAAAGTAAAAATATTGGCAAATTTATATGCAGAAGTGAGGCAACTTTCAAACTGTAGAGAAGAAAAAGGCAGGAAAGTGGAGCATGCTATGTGAATTTAGAGAGAAAGGGAAGGGGAATCAAAAAAATCCTTAAAATCAACGATGATTACTAAAATGTGAATGTAATATTATTGTAAAATATGAAAATATATCAGGAATCAGGAATATTTATGAACTGTAGATTAAGTAGCTTTTAAAATTTATAACTTTTCACTTTAGACTGCTTTAAACCAATCTGATGATTTATATTAAAGACTGAAGTGTCAAATAATCAAGGAGTTAAATCTGATATAGATCTGGTGTTTATTGTGGAGCTGTTAAGACAGGCCATGAACTGCATACAAAAAAATACTTTTTCCTTTCATAAGAGAGGCTACCAATATCTTGCGTTTACTGGAAAAGCATAAACTTATAATTCTGCATTTCAGCATCATTGAGGGAGAATTTAATGCAAGCGATAGGGGTTTTGCCTGTCAGTGAAGCGTTGATGAGAGATTCGCATTACCCTTCTTTTGGGGCAGGCCCACCTCAGGCACCTGAACAGGCAGCTGCAGGCCACCCCATGGATGAAGAATCCTGGCTGGGAGGTCGGCCTGGTGAGAGCCATTGGTTAATTGAGAGGTTGAAAGCGCTTCCTTGCTCAATAACATCACCACGTAGGGCATGCTGCTGCCCATAATGCATCAAACTGAGGCCTGACTTCCTGAGACGCCTGGGTCACAGAGGGAGGGATCTCAGGGTGAGGGTTGTAGGAGAGGGGGTTCAGCAGCAAGGCCTGGAGGTTGGCCTCATTGAATGCCTTTGAATGAGGAAATGCTCCACCAGGAAAGCCCATTGGGCTTCCCACACACCAAATTCCAACCCTCCTCCACTTATCACTTCTAGAATAGCAGCAGAGGAAGGATAAGATCCTTAGGAAAGGCATTATTGCTAGACTTAATCAAGGCAGAGTCAGGAAGGCAATGGGGGCCTCACACAGTACCTATCTGCCTGAGTAAGTGCCCTCCCACCGAACCTGCCTAGGGGAGAGGGCATTAAATTTTAAATTCCACCCATTGTATCCATATGGTCTGATTTTTCACAATAGTTCATATAGTGACAATCCAGTACCAAACTGATGTGTTCGTCTTAATATCCCATCTGTTCTTTTCACAGAGCAAGGAGAATCAATTGGTTTCTCGTGCCAAGGATGTCAACAACAACTGTTACCATTTACACTTGCAGTAAGTATCAGCTTAGATACAGACACCTGCAATCTTTAAAACTAAAAAGAAAAGCATAATGTGAAGTGGATGGCAGTAATGATGAAGAGGGACAGACTGATACAAACCAAGTATAGGTCAATGGTCTGCTATGCTAAGTGTTATGTGTTGTAGAGATATGTAAGCAACATAAATCCTCCTACTAAGATGATACTATTAAGTAGTTTTTTTTAAAACCCATATACATAGCACTGGAAGATGAAATGAATAGGTTGACTCAAGTAGACATTGGCAACTTCCGTCTGTTTAGAGAACACAGACAGGCAACCATGAAGGAAGATCACAGTTGCCCACTGTTCTACATTAAGTGAGATTATGGAGCTTCAGCTGTGCTGTAGCAAGGAGCAACCATATGCCAGTGGCAGTTCTCACAGCCCTACTTAAGTAACTGCATTTAATGTATTGACAAGTAATGAATCCAGGGTGATTTGAACACATGAGACTTCTGGCATTGATGAAGGAACAGCAGAGGAAATCACAATCAGGCAGAAGTAAGCCTTACGTAACACACACAGATGGCCAATTTTCTGAGGGGCTACCAAGCTGGAACAGAACTTAAGAGCAAAATTTTTGAAGAATAAAAAAAAAGTTCAAGTTGATATTGTAATAGGCAGAGAGAACAACAAATATAAATCACTGAAACAGCATGTGCAGTGACAACACAAGCAGTCCCTGACAAAAAAAAAGGACATTACACTTTTTATTGGCTGTCACACTGTCTAGTAGTCAGGATTTGTATTTAAAATTCAGATGTACTACTGCACCCTCACACAGTGCTGCAAATCTCAAATACACATCTTGCAGTTTGCAACACTGCTAGCTATTCAACTATGACAGCCACATCATTCAAATAGGTTTGCATGATACTCACTGGCACACTTCCCTCTCTGCTACAAGAGATGGCACACAACCAGAGGGAGCAGAACTACAAGGGGACAGTCATGCCTACATGTGCTGCTGAGGACTCAGATGAGGACTGAAACAGATCAGGCCCCAAGAGAAGGTTTATGGTATTGTGTTCATTCGCTCACTTGTGGGATATGGGTGTTCACTGGCTAGCCAGTATTTATTGTCCTTCTAGTTACCATTGAGATGGTGGTGGTGAGATGCTTTCTTGAACCTCTGTAGTCCACGTGCTGTGGGTTGACTCATAATGCCATTAGGGGTGGGTGTTCCAGGAATTTGATCAGTGACAGTGAGGGAGCAGCGATAGGATGGTGAGTGCCTTGGAAGGGAACTTGTAGGTGGTGGGGTTCCCATGTTCTTCTACATGGTGATGGTTGTGGGTTTGGAAGGTGCTATCTAAGGATATTTCACGAGTTTCTGGACACAATGAGAGGCTTGTGCATGGAGAGACTCTGTCGGAAACAGGTGCTGACAGCATGAAGAGGTCTGGCACCAACTTAGCAGATTGCTTTATGCAGAGCTTGGATCCCACCCATTTAGTATGGAAGCAATGATCCACTCTGTTTACACATTTGTGGACACGACTATGATTCAGTGTCTGATGGCTGATGTTACAATTTCCATTGCAGCAAAAGCAGTGAAAGCTGTAAAAGCCAAGGCTGTTCATACGAGATCAACTCTCTGCCATTCAAAGTTGAACTTCTACAATCATGGCTTTGGGTGGCAGTGTTCAGACAGGCTTGCAGGGTGGCAAAACAATGTCCTGTGATAGGTTAGGCAAGTTTTTGAGGCTCCTGCCCAGATAGTGGCAGTGATTAAAGCAAACAGAAACCTGTTATTCTCTCAGGAAGACAGCGCTCACCTTCCCATCTGTGCCACTGCTACTATGCATGGTAGGTATAGGGAATGCTGGATCACTAAAGAAATTGAGGTTATAGTTAAGAAAAAGAAGGAAGCATATGTCAGGTATAGACAGGATAGATCAAGTGAATCCTTAGAAGAGTATAAAGGAAGTAGGAGTATATTTAAGTGGTTAAGAAAAAGAAGGAAGCATATGTCAGGTATTATCAGGATAGATCGAGTGAATCCTTAGAAGAGTATAAAGACAGTAGGAGTATATTTAAGAGGGAAAGCAGGAGGGCAAAACGGGGGCATGAGATAGCTTTGGCAAATAGAATTAAGGAGAATCCAAAGGGTTTTTACAAATATATTAGGGACGAAAGGGTAACTAGGGAGAGAATAGGGCCCCTCAAAGATCAGCAAGATGGCCTTTGTGTAGAGCCATAGAAAATGGGGGAGATACTAAAAGAATATTTTGCATCAGTATTTACTGTGGAAAAGGATATGGAAGATATAGACTGTGGGGAAATAGGTGGTGACATCTTTCAAAATGTCCAGATTACAGAGGAGGAAGTGCTGGATGTCTTGAAATGGTTAAAGGTGGATAAATCCCCAGGACCTGATCAGGTGTACCAGAGAAGTCTGCGGGAAGCTAGAGAAGTGATTGCTGGGCCTCTTGCTGAGATATTTGTATCATTGATAGTCACAGGTGAGGTGCCAAAAGACTGGAGGTTGGCAAACGTGGTGCCACTGTTTGAGAAGGGCGGTAAAAACAAGCCAGGGAACTATAGAACAGTGAGCCTGACCTCGGTGGTGGGCAAGTTGTTGGAGGGAATCCTGAGGGACAGGATGTACATGTATTTGGAAAGGCAAGGACTGATTAGGGATAGTCAACATGGCTTTGTGCATGGGAGATCATGTCTCACAAACTTGATTACGTTTTTTGAAGAAGTAAGAAAGAAGATTGATGAGGGCAGAGCAGTAGACGTGATCTATATAGACTTCAGTAAGGCGATCAACAGGGTTCCCAATGGGAGACTGATTAGCAAGGTTAGATCTCATGGAATACAGGGAGAACTAGCCATTTGGATACAGAACTGGCTCAAAAGTAGAAGACAGAGGGTGGTGGTGGAGGGTCGTTTTTCAGACTGGAGGTCTGTGACCAGAGGAGTGCCACAAGGATCGGTGGTGGGTCGTCTACTTTTTGTCATTTACATAAATGATTTGGATGCGAGTATAAGAGGTACAGTTAGTAAGTTTGCAGATGACACCAAAATTAGAGGTGTAGTAGACAGCGAAGAGGGTTACCTCAGATTACAACAGGATCTGGACCAGATGGGCCAATGAGCTAAGAGGTAGCAGATAGAGTTCAATTCAGATAAATGTGAGGTGCTGCATTTTGGGAAATCTTAGCAGGACTTATACAGTTAATGGTAAGGTCCTAGGGAGTGTTGCTGAACAAAGAGACCTTGGAGTGCGGGTTCATAGCTCCTTGAAAGTGGAGTCGCAGGTAAATAGGATAGTGAAGAAGGCGTTTGGTATGCTTTCCTTTATTGGTCAGAGTATTGAGTACAGGAGTTGGGAGGTCATGTTGCGGCTGTACAGGACATTGGTTAGGCCACTGTTGGAATATTGCGTGCAATTCCAGTTTCCTTCCTATCGGAAATATGTTGTGAAACTTGAAAGGGTTCAGAAAGGATTGACAAGGATGTTGCCAGGGTTAGAGGATTTGAGCTACAGGGAGAGGCTGAACAGGCTGTGGCTGTTTTCCCTGGAGCGTCGGAGACTGAGGGGTGACCTTTTCGAGGTTTACAAATTATGAGGGGCATGGATAGGATAAATAGACAAAGTCTTTTCCATGGGGTTGGGAAGTCCAGAACTAGAGGGCATAGGTTTAGGGTGAGAGGGGAAAGATATAAAAAAGACCTTAGGGGCAACCTTTTCACGCAGAGGGTGGTACATGTATGGAATGAGCTGCCAGAGGATGTGGTGGAGGCTGGTACAATTGTAACATTTAAGAGGCATTTGGATGGGTATATGAATAGGAAGTGTTTAGAGACATATGGGCTGGGTGCTGGCAGGTGGGACTAGATTGGGTTGGAATATCTAGTCAGCATGCTCAGGTTGGACCAAAGGGTCTGTTTCCATGCTGTACATCTCGATGACTCGATGACTCTATGACTTTATTTACTTCTCCAATCTCAAAGTGTGCAGTCTGTAGCCATGCTTGTAAGGTCAGAGTTTCACAACATTGTCCTCCACGGTCATTTATAATGTTCTAAGTGAAAGTCAGTAGTTTTTGACTACTCATGCTGCAGCCACTTGGATTGTGCTATGTAGGAATGCTAGGCTGAGACTGTAAGGAAATAATCATGGGGAGTTTGGTGACCTCTGCATGTAATTTGGCATGATTGTAATTTTGAATTTGAGTGTTTATTTGGTGTTGGCTTTTATTTTGTCATTTTTATCAGGTGAACACTGAAACAGAGGAGCATTAGGGAATTGGGATTGAGATTTTTAACAGCACACTCGGATGAATCCTTGATGAACAGATCTGGCAGAAAAGACCAATCCATGATGCCTTATCCCTTCCCTTTCCTTCCTTCATTGTGCAGTATCTCACACCCACTGTGCTGAGTATTACAGAACTTGTCCAGTGTAATTGAGACAGTTGAATCATATTTTCAGCCCCACTGTGTTTCAAGTCGTGCTTTTATTACATGCATTCCTCAAGCATCTGTGTGAAGTGCATATGGCCTCATCAATGATGTCTTCAGTCAACAGCCCTGGTTGCCCAGTTATCATCCTTGGGTTTGCTGCAACATCAGAAAGGTAGCTACTGCAACAGCCTGCATCATGGCTCATACTAGGGTATTAGACATATCTGCGTGGCTTGTTTTGGGATGTTAAGGGACTCAAATCTCTTTTGATTCTCATAGCAGAATTGACATGCAACTCACTCAAGGTGCTATGCACAAAGTCAATAGCACCCTGCAATATGGAGAGGCCTACAATCCTACAAGGCCACATGTTTTGTCCATCTGCATTTCTCTGGCAAGTGGGAAAATTATTATACCTTGCAGTGACCTCCTGTGTACAATAGTAGATGGCAGATTGGGAAATGCTGTGAATATCTCTAGCCCCTTCCGAGGAGGAACCAGTCAGTTAAAAAATCATTGCCGTAATTTTCTTCACATCGATGAGTGGGACAGCCCTTCCCAGAAATTGTGATATACCTTTAAATGCTGGAGAAAAACACAAGCCTGCAGATAGGGAGGCACAGAAATACTTTTGAAACCACTCAGCCTGATTATTGGTATGATGAAGCATGGCTCACTTTGATTTTGTTGTGCTGTTGTATCTTTGTTTCAATCAGATCAATTTGTTCCCTTCTGTTCAATTTCATCTTTATTGTTGTGCTGTTGACAATCAAAAGACTTTGGCCGGACGAAGGATGCACATTTTCAAACTCCTGCCTCATCTTGGCACAAAGAAAATGGCCAATTTCAAACTTTTTTTTAAACCAACAGGATGTGCAGCTGCTCAGGAAATCCTACCACTCCCCTCCTTCCAACGCAGCACATAAATCATGCTGAGAATGCATTAGAATTATGTAAATATGGATACACTAGAAAACCCAACATGCGCTGTCAGTATGAAAAGCTCTGGCAGTCGAACCCACAAACAAAGGGTAACTGTAGTGCGAACACATCTTGGGAGCTGGTGGTGTACTTCACCAAATTCTGTGATCTCTGACCCTATCGTAAGCAACTTTTAAATAGGATTGTTGTAAAAGCTTATATCTTTTTTGTGGTTGGATACCTCTGAAATATTTTTGACCCTGATTTTGTGCCATAGAGTCTACTTCTGATCACTAAATGAAAAATATTATAGAGTAGGTAAAAGTAAAATTAAAAGGTATGTTGCCAAAGTCATACCGGACTATAAAGTTGCTTCCTCATTAAAGCGAAATGACTAATGGTGATTTAGTCTGATGGTCACCATTCCTCAGGCAAGGGGAGAGGTAGGGAAGGAGAGTCCTTCATGGTAACCTCAGTTTGTGCAGGAATCAAATCCACACTGTTGGCATCAACCTGAATCGCAAAGCAGCCATCCAGCTAACTGAGCTCACTGATCCCAATATTGAGTAATTAGTGTGAAGTAAATTCAGAGTACTATGAATTGAATGAGCAATCATGGTACCAAGTCATGAGTGCACATTCATAAGTCTCTCCATTTTGGAAGAGGTGATTCTACAGTGGAATGTTCCCAACGTAAACATAAGTATTTAATTTTCCATCCGTTTAGTTTCTTAACAACCCATCCTATGACATTTAAAAACAACCTGAATTCTTATGTAACAATGTACATGGCTTCATCCTCATCCTAAACAAAGCTTTCCCAATACATAAGTTTGACACTTCTGTTCGGCAGACTGTGTTACATCATATCAATTTAGAGTATGCCACAGAGATCAGTGCTGGGGCCACAATTATTGACAATATATATTTATGACTTGGATAAGGAGTGTGAATGTGTTATAGCCAAGTTTGCAGATGACACAAAAATAGGTGGAAAGGCAATTGGTGAAGATGACACAAGGGGTCTGCAGAGGGATATGGACAGGTTAAGTGAATAGGCAAATATCAGGCATATGGGAAAATGCAAGGTTATGAGCTTTCACAGAATGAATAAAGGAGCTGAATATTCCTTAAAGGTAGAAAGACTGCAGAAAGCTACATAACAGAGTGAATTGGGAAGGAAAATGAAATGTTAGGTTCTATTTTAAAGGGAATGCAGTATAAAGCTCATTTGCTAAACATACAAGGGCACTATTCAGGACTCAGCTTGAATACTGTGAACAGTTTTGAGGCCTTTATCTCAGGAATGATCTCGCAGGCAATTCAAAGAAGGTTCAATCGGCAGATCCCAGGTATGGAGGGACTACCTTATGAAGAAGCTTGAGTAGGTCGGTTTGGAATTTCGGAGAATGAGGTAACCCTTTTGAAACATACAAGATTCTTAAAGGAATTGACGGGTGATGCAGAAAAATTGTTCCCCTTGAGGGACAGCCGCAGACCAGAGGGCACCATCTCAGAATAAAGGGTCACACATTTAAAACAGAGATGAGGAGGAATTCCTTCTCTTAGAGGGTTCTGAATCTGGGGAATTCATTGCCACAAACAGTTGTTATGGTTGGGTCATTAGGTATATTCAAGGGTGAGATAGACAGATTTTTAATCAATAAGGGAAATGAGGGCTGTGAGTTAAAAGTGAAGTTGAGGATTATTAGATCAACCATGATCTCATTGAATGGCAGAGCAGTCTCAATGGAATATTATTTTGTGTAATCCCATGTTCACTAAGAACTTAATTGAGACTTCCTAAATGCATTTTCCTTAAATAATAAATAATAAAAGAAAATGCTGGAAATATTCAACAAATCCAGGTGGCTACATCTGCGACGAGAGAAACAGAGTTACCATTTCAGGTCAGTGGTCTTTCAAAAGGTTATTCAAATATGTTACTAGACCTTCTGAAATGTTTCCAGAGTTTTCTATTTTTAATCTTCAATGCATGCACAATACTTCTATTTTTGCATTCCTCATAAATTTGTCAGGTTTGGGGAAGAAAATATCACCACAAGTGGTTGTTTTGGATTCCATCTCAAGCTCCAAAGTAAAAAACACAATGGATCAAAACTGTCTGGTCTCTGGATCATCAGAGATTGAACATACAACCAAAGGTACATGCCAGAACGCTATGGAAATCCTGGCATGCAGACCGATGAGGGAATTGACTGTGCCAAATACCTTCTGATGGCAAATTTCCCTCATCTTTGGACTCTCCATAACATGTCTCTGACTCTGGGCTACAGTTAGAGATTTTGGGTCAAATCTGAGGTACTTAGCTAAATTGTTACACTGTTAATGTTAGATTGGGCTGAATTTTCAGAAGAGTGGCAATCCAACTTTTTAACTGGAAAAGAAAGATGTGTGTTTTTGGCAGGAGATTCTGATCACAGACCCGCAGAACTTTTGAGTAGTAAGGCAGGGCAGGTGACTGAGCTGTCAATGGGACAGCACTTTGGGGCCAATGATCACAATTCTATTAGTTTCAAATTGTGATGGGAAAGGATAGACCAGATATAAAAGTTAATATTCTAAATTGGAGGATGGCTAATTTTGACGGTAACAAGCAGGAACTTTCAAAAGTTGATCGAGGCCATCTACCTGCTCATGCACCTAGCCAACCCACCTACCTATCCGCTCTCCCAACTACCCATCTCATTCACACACATTCACCCACCTACATTCTTACCTAACTATCTCACCTACTCATCCAGTCACCCACTTACCACCATCCAAACTATCCATTCACTCACTCACTCACTCACATACCACCCGTTCACCCACTCATCCATTCACTAATGGTAAATTACCATGATGCAGCTCATGCCATACAAAGCAGACAAGTCTTGCCTTCCCCTCTGACAGAATTCCACAGCTGTGCTATGCATTCTTTTGACACCTAGATCAAAAGATGGACTGCAGCATGAGTTGTGAGAATGTACAGACATGGTGGAAATCTGCTCAGTGTTGGTCCAAAACCTCCGAGTAGTGGCAATGTTCAAATCGACTGTACAGCCCAATCCTAAATATCACATGAAAGGGACTGAACATTAACAACACTGTGATTGTAAAACTGTGCATAAACACACCATTTCCATTCCAAATGTAAAACAAATTATCATAAATGTATGCCCCTACAGCAGTAGTTGTTTTGACAATTACATTTATCTCAGGAGAGATAAGACCTAATTGCATTATCATAGATTCATGGCTGATTGTCAATTTTTTTTCCGTTTAACTTCCCCCCCCTTAGTTTGATAAAATGAAGGTGCCATACGCTATTTGAATTCAATAATACCCTGATGGATGATACATTTTCCCAACAGACTAACCACCAGTACAAATACTGAATTAGGAATGATAGACCATCAATCATATCTGCTTCAAACAGTTGTGAGTCTCGGGATCATTTGTTATACATTAAATCAGTTTGAAAAGATATTCACACTTTAGTAATTTAAAAGTGGACAGTCTTTGGCTAAGTAATATGTTACTTTATTACTGCAGAAAATAATATTTTAAAACTCTAAATTACACTTAATAATGCTTCATAAATTATTCCTTTTCTACTGTACCTTTTCTAAAAATAAGTTATCACATTAAGTTATGCATTTTGCTAATGAGTTATTGGTGTCATTCATAACATAGGATTTCTATTATCTGTTTTATGCAATGAAATGCATATTGGTGTTATGAATGATAATATCACCTTTACCCTTAGAAGTATGCTTGAACCTTCTCTTGGCATGTTCATGGCTATGATTCCTGAAGAAAGACACAAGACTCTTTTTTAAAGTTCATCTTCCATTGACAGTCAAAAAGGATGACACAACAATATTTCATAGTTTAAGATGTTTACTGTAACAAATTATGAAAAACACTATCACCTAACCACTATTTCTGCAGATAATTTAAACATTCTAAAGTACGGAAAAGACCATTCTCATTTTGTAATTACTAGAGATCACCATGTCTATGCAGTCCTTACAGCAGACTGTCCACAATTGCTTTAAACTTCCAATGGGTTGCACTTTACTCATTTTGCTGAGTAGTAACTTTGAATGAATTGCTCTAAGCACTTAGTTTTCATTGAATTTCCCAAATCCACTACCGACAATAATGCCTGCTCCATTGAAACATCAGGTGTTATTTTCTTCCCGCTCTCTTTCCCATTCTGCCCAAAGGCTTGAGTCAATGAAGTTTTTGTTTTAACTTTTAGCACAGCCCTTATCCTTTATTGTCAAAACTTTGCTCTTTTCTCAGAAAGTCTTATTTAATAATTTCAGTTCTTCCTTCAAAGGAAAACACTTGACTATTTCATTGTCCATTTAATAGTCTAGGCAATCATTTATAATACAGTCTTTTGAAATTATCTTGAAATAATGTATTCAAGAAGTTCATGAAATGTATAGGGATTGATGCTTTCACTATTTGTAATCAAACTGAAAAAATAATGTCAATATCCAAAAGTTGCTGTTTCGCCCAAATTTCTGGGGATTTCACCAATCTCCAGCCTAAGTTGGAGATGAATGTCGGGAGAACACTGTGGAACATTGGAATAATGTTCCATTTCTCTCATCATGCAGGATGTTGATGACAGTCATGTCTCGTAAACATAAGACTTGATTGAGCATAGACTTGGTGTTATTCAAATGGAACAGACTGAGGTGGTCAACAGGACATATGACATATTGGTTTCCTGTGGACTGGAACACAGTGTGATAAATGCAGTCTTGAAGGTAACAGGTGAGAGCTGACTCATGGAGGTTTGACGAAGGCGAAATATTCTTAAGATATGCTTGACTGCCTTTAGGGATCTGAATCTACTTATGAAAAATTTCTCTGAAGAGATTAATTAGATAAAAGTAATGTGTCTAATAACATCCATCAACCTATAGATGGAACACACTTTGTGCACTGTCCTTTCACTGTTTAAGACTTTCATATAGGAACCCAAAAACAGAACTATTTGCTCGAATGGTATCATTGCACTTAAATGGAATGTGTCTTGGAGGAAACTAAAGGAAATTGTGGAATACCACAGGCCTTCAGGCAATGGATATAAAACTCTGGAGAGATGTACATATGCTGCTGACTCACTGTTACTCATTTACCCATTGCAAAATAACTTGCAAAATCTGTTGCCATTAGTGGAAATAAAAGGTCAGAGTATAAATGTTGGTATAACAGTTTGGGGGAATTCTGATTTGAAATTTGAAGCTATTTTGAAACGTCATTTGAAATTGACTCAAAAATATTCAAAAATGATCAGCAAGAATTTTATTCAGAAAGAAATCTGAACATGTAACAAAACAAATTTATTATTAAATGTGTTGTCACCTATCACTGATAGTTATGAGCTTGGATTGCTATACTTGCAACCATCTTCTTACGCTATGCCTGAGCTCTACATTTCTAGATTCAGGTTCTGATACCAGTGGCTTTAGAAATGTACAGTGAGCCTTCAGTTCAGTGTAATCCTTGGGGGAAGCCAAGCCACATCCACATTTTACAGAACTAGCTGTCTGTTCCAGGAACTGTCCCAACGTTTAAGTGAAAAACTACAGAGAGGAGATAAGCATGTAATCTAAGTGGGTGATGGAGTTGGGTGGCAGTTATGTCAGAGAAGTAGGGGGCAAAGGACGAGGGAGAAGGTAGCAGTGGGTGATACAGCAGAGGATGAGAGGGTAAGGTGGCAGTAAGGTGAGGTCTTACGGTGTTTACCAAAAATTACAGCAGATTTTAATCTGCATAGTATGGCCCAATTCAACTTCCCTACTCCTAAAGCCTTGATATATGTCTTTTGTTACCTCTAGAATTAATTGTTCCATTACAGTCTTGACAGATCGTCCACATTCTATTCTCCATTAACCTGAGGTAATTCCATATTCTGCTGCCTGTCTCTTAATTCACACCAACGTCTGTTCAACTATCAGCCCATCATGCCCACCAATTCACTTTGGATTCCAATCAAGCAGTATCAAACTTCAATATGTTTCAACCTTAATTTCAAATCCATCTATGGCTTCACTGCACTTTTTCTCTGTAAACTCTTCCACCATTTTGGATATTTCTCTACATGAAGGAGTGAACATCTCTGATTTTAATTGGTTCACCATTGCTCACCCACATTGAACCAAATTCTGACGTACTCACACTGTGCACACTCCTTAATAATCATGCAGTTTAATATTCCTTTTCTTATATTGAACTGGGATGAGTCACTCTCTAGTTTAGCTTCCTGCTACAGTAATCACTATCTGATTAGGCTTTTATTCAGGGCCCTATTCAGGTTAAGGGTTTCAGATGATTAATGGTAACAGCTAGTATCATCTGCTGTCTGTTTAATTATGCCATCTTAACTTACTTAAGTGAGAAGCTGACTCTTACCCTGACATTGAACTTGAAAAATATTTACCAGTTGAATTTCCACTTGGAACCAAATTTTGAAACAGACACAAATTAAAGAAAAGCAAGTGCTTGAGAAACAATAGGTCTGGCAGCATCTGTGGAGTTAGAAACAGAGTTAATGTTTTGAGTCCAATGACTTTTGAACACTGTTTTTATACCTCTTACACAGTTAGATTTTTAGATTGGATTACTTACAGTATGGAAACAGGCCCTTCGGCCCAACAAGTCCACACCGACCCGCCGAAGCGCAACCTACCCAGACCCATTCGCCTACACCTAACACTATGGGCAATTTAGCATGGCCAGTTCACCTAACCTGCATATTTTTTGGATTGTGGGAGGAAACCGGAGCACCCGGAGGAAACCCACGCAGACATGGGGAGAATGTGCAAACTCCACACAGTCAGTCACCTGAGGCAGGAATTGAACCCGGGTCTCTGGCGCTGTGAGGCAGCAGTGCTAACCACTATGCCACCGTGCCGCCCCTGAAGTTCTGAAGAGTATCATCTCTCAGAGTGTAGTGGGTTCTACGACACTGAATACATTTAAAGAGGAGATAGATAGACTGTCAATTAGTAATGGGTTGAAGGGATATGAGAAGCGAGCAGGAAGGTGGAGTTGAGACTGCAATGGGATCAGCCATGATCATATTGAATGGCTGAGCAGGCTCAAGGGGCTGAATTGCCGATTCCTGCTCCCAATTCACATGTTCTTACCTAAATATCAAGGAAGATTTTGACTTTATCTAATGTTTTCTTTGGTTGTAATTGATTCTGCTTGCCTGAAACTCACCCTTTGACCATTAAAATCAGGGTATAAGGATTTGCTCTCAGCAGAGTGGACCCATTTTCTCCTTTTCACATCTAACATCTGTTTTTACACATACCTATTTTACATACCTATCTTCAATTTACAACTATTAGCTCTCTGTTTGTCTTTTGCTATGGGCACCCTCACCATCTGTTCCACTGTCTCCTCCCTCCCTCTTACCACCTTCATACAGCATGGAAACAAGCCCACCAACTTTCAACAACATAAATCACCATTTTCCAAGTTCTTTCAGTCCTGAGGAAGACATGTATTAGACTGGAAATGTTAGCGCAGGTTTTTCTCTCCACAGATGTTGCCACACCTGAGTTTTCCCAGCGTTTTTCTCTTTTTTCTTTCCAACTCAATCATGTTTATTTAGCACTACTCCTGTATTCAATGGAATAGATTCAGGGATGATCCAGCCATTCAAGGATATGCATACACAAACTTATTTATGGTACTGAAGGAGGCTATTCACTCCCTCAATCATCATGGGTAGCAAGTCTCAGACCATTACCCATCACTGCTTCAAAATAGTTTTTCAAAATCCTTACTATACCTCTTGGCCAAAAGCTTAAATCTTTACATCCCTTTTCCTTGTATTGTCAGCCTTGGGAACATTTTTTTAAAAGTCTACCTTATCAAAGTTATCATAATCTTATACAAGTTTATTAAATGTTTCCTCAATCTCCTTTTCAATGTGCACAGCAGCTCCAGCTTTTCCAACATAATGTGAAGTTTGGAACTATTTGGGTGAACCTCTTTTAAACCCTCTCAAGGACCCTCTCAGCCACTCAGAAGTCTGCTGATCTAAAACTGGGTCTCATTTTGACCTAACCACAGCTTTCTAAAGGCACAACCATACTTTGCTCTGTTTGTAGTTAATACTTCACACTTGTCTGTTTTAAAGTGCATCGACTACTTGCCTAACCATTCTGCTAGTCAAGCTACACCTCTCTACAATTGATTTGTACCATTTCACTACTTGCCAACTTCGAATTTCTGTCCATTATTGAAATTTGCACTGTATTTCCATTAACTAAATCATTTGGAGATGAAAGTTAGGTTGTGCTCCTAGAAAATGCAACTTTAAGCAAAACAACTTTAAGTGAATCATGATTTTCCACAGGAACCAATTCCAAAATTAGTCTCCTTTGGAAGTGTTCTTGCCTGAACAAATGTACAAATTGAAATATTACATTGTACAGTACTTAGTTGAAATAACTTGCAAAATAAACTAAATCATATGATATAACAACAAAACTACATACATTCAAATTACTTCACAGTCACATGTTGCTGTTATGTACAGACATTAATATGACTTCTGTCTCACTTTTTTTTGTGTGTCTCTCACTCTGCCTTTTCCACTCCTGAATCTCTGCCTCATTTCAAGTAGATGTCTTAATACTGATTCTTTGGGGAACACAATCCTCCAGTCTGAAACATAAACCTTATGATGACTTGCTTTTTTCCATTTTTCATCCAATTATTTTATCCAAACTGACAATAATCCTTTTATGGAATAAATATCAATTTATTAACCAACCTTTTATATTGTCCTTTATCAAACATTTACTTAAAATTGATAAGGACAACATCCATTACATTACCTTCATGAAAAGATTCAACTGGAGACCTCTTTAAGCATGATGAGAATTCCATGAATTAGATTGCTCAGGCATGAGTTGCATATGCAAATCTCTGCTGGTTATTGTAATTAACTCAAATATCAGCAAGTGTCTGTTTTTTCTTTCCACCCATTATAGCTTAGACTCCAGTGAAGTACTGTTGGTCATTACCAGAAGTAGAATTTTACTCCACTATATTCTGTAATCTCATGACCTGGTGCATACCACACGTGACCATTATCATCAAGTCAAGAAACTGGTCCTACTTAAATGATGAGGACATACTTGAAACGAAAGTACCAATCTGCTAAAGGTACAGCGCACGACTACATGCATGCCAATGAAGAGAAACAACATGCAATAGACTGAGTGTTATCCCACATTGCTGGATCTATTCGTGCAATTGGCTGGCTGGTTTGTGATGTGGTGTAATGTTAGCAGTGTGGGTTCAATTCCCACATCACCAGAGGTTACCAATGAGGGATACCACTTCTCAAACTTTCCCCTTGTGTGAGGCATGGTGACCCTCTGGTTATACCAGTCATCTCTCCCAAATGAGAGAGTAAGACTACGATAACTTTACCTGTAAGTTTGAGGTAAGGGAAAGGAGATGTTAGGGAAAAGCTTTTTCACCCAGAAGATGGTGGAAATCTGCTAATTACTGTCTATACGAGCATAGAGACAGAAACCCTCCTAACCGTTAATGATGTTTATGATGCCACAGCATGCAAGGCTTTTGCGGTAAGTACTGGAAAATGAGATTAGAATAATGAGCTGGTTGTTTTCATTGTTGCAGACTTCATTGGCCGAAGAGCTTTTCTCTGTGCCCTGGATCTTTATGAATCTATGACATCAAGATTGAATCTGAGTTGAGAAAAATCCTAGAAATGCTCCTTCCAATGCACCTTTGTCTGCCCTTTGTCCTCAATGAGAATAACTCGATTCTGGGTTTTCAGTGGAGTAGCTCCTTGGGTGTTTATGCTGTATATAGCCTTCACCTTCCATGTACATGAATTCTTCAGCATAGTCAAGACCATCTATGTCCCAAGACCACATGGCAGGCAAATTAACAATGAATTAAAGAAGAAAACTCAATTGGCATTCCCATCCTGAAAGACGGTGGATTCCAGCACAACCTCAGCAGAGGAAACATTTAAGAAGTATTTAGATGAGCACTTGCATTGCCACGTCAGACCAAGATATGGACCAAGTGCTGAAAAACGGAATTAGAATAGGTTAGGCGGTTGTTTTTGAGCGGTGTGCATTTTATGGGCTGAAGGGCCTTTGTCTGTGCCATAAATCTCAATGACACTATGACACACAGGTTAAATCTTGAAAATCCTACCACATTCAGTTGTTAACAATGATTGATGTCTCTACTTCATCTTATTAGTTGCTCAGAACTGAGCCAATCAGAACCATCAGAACTGAGGATGACTTTAGCCCTCTTCAGAGTTGTGAATTATGAGATGACTGCATAGTTCAATCCCCACTTGCAGTAATAGGTGGAACATGTGGTTTTTCAAGAAGCAGGTGGATGAGATGCTCAGCTTTTCACAAACTCCGTCTCTTCTGTTTCTGTTTAGCCTCTACCTGGACTAAGGTGCCAGCCAACAGGTCCTTAGTTGGCTGGCACCTTAGTTGATGTTTCTTCAACCCTTTGGGCAGTCTTAGGGTAAAGGTTTCCATGGATTGATGGAGATATTGCATTGTTTCAGGGAGGCTTTGGGGATCCATTGACACATTTCCTCTGCCCTTCTGGTAAATACTTGCTATGATGAGCTCAGAGTAGAGAACTTGTTTGGGAAGTCTTGTGCCAGGTACCTGAATGATGTGGCGCAGTCAACTCTGATTGACAGTAGCCAGTGCCTTGATGCTGGTAATGTTAACCTGAGAATGGAAACTGATTCACTGTGACCAGCGTCTTGTTGCTGGTGATGTTAACCTGAGAGTGGAAACTGGTATTGGAAAGCCTGTCCTGCCACTAGATTTTGCAAAGACATAATTGGGGATATTTCTCCAGGGATTTGAGATGTCTGCTATACATTTTCAGGTGTCTACAAGGCAGATAACATTGCTGTCCAGTCGACTATAATCTTGGTGCTGGCTTTGAAGGCTTTGTCATCAAACACTTTGTCCATCTGATGGCCAAAGATTGTGCCGGCCATTCCAGCAATGTTAAATGTCATTGTTGATCTCTCCCTTCAGTAAAAGGAGGTTCCCAAGGTATGAGCAACTGATCCATCATTGTCCGGTATTATCTGGTGGATCTTGAGAGTTGAGCTATCCTACAGACTAGTCAAAATGTTGTCATTCTTGTGCAATCATACCTTTCAGACAATATCACAGATATAACCTATCTAGGTATACCTTACCCCACTGAAAAGACAGACACACAAAGAAGAACAAAGAATAAGGAAAATTTACAGCCCAGGAACAGGTCCTTCAGCCCTCCAAACCTGTGCTGATCCAAATCCACTGTCTAAACCTATTGCCCAATTCTAAACGATCAGTATCCCTCTGCTCCCCACCTACTCATACATCTGTCCAGAGGCATCTTAAATGAATCTACCATGCCTGCCTCTACTACCTCTGCTGGTAACGTGTCCAGGCACCTACCATCCTCTGTGTAAAGTACTTTCCAAGTGTATACCCCTTAAACTTTTTACCTTTCACCTTGAACGTGTGACCTCTTGTTACTGAATCCCACACTATGGGAAAAAGCTTATCTCTATCCACCTTGTCTATACCCTTCATGATTTTGTAGAGCTCAATCAGATCCCCCCCATCTCCTTTTTTCTAATGAAAACAATCCTAAGCAACTCAACCTCTCTTCATAGCTAGCACCTTCCATACTAGGCAACATCCTCGTAAACCTTCTCTGCACCCTCTCCAAAGCGTCCACATCCTTTTGGGAATGTAGCAACCAGAACTGTACACAATATTCTAAATGCGGCTGAACCAAAGTCTTGTACAATTTTAACATGACCTGCCAGCTCTTATACTCAATACCCCATCTGATGAAGGCAAGTATACCATATGCCTTCTTGACCACTCTATCCACCTGTGTAGCTATCTTCAGGGTACAATGGACCTGAACTTCCAGATCTCTCTGCTCATCAACTTTTCCCAAGGCTCTTCCGTTTACAGTATAGTTCGCTCTAGAATTAGACTTCCCAAAATGCATCACCTCACATCTGACATTTCTCCGCCCAACTCTCCAGTCTCCTGTATTCTTTGACAGTCCCCTATGGTTTCTGCTACTTTACCAATCTTCATGTCATCTCCAAACTTACTGATCAGACCAACAATGCTCTCTTCCAGATCATTTATGTATATTACAAACAACAGTGGCCCTGATCCCTGTGTAACACCACTGGTCACCTTTCTCCATTTTGAGAAACACCTTTCAACTACTACTCTCTGTCTCCTGTTGCTCAACCAGTTCTTTATCCACCTAGCTAGAACACCCTGCACATCATGTGAATTCACTTTCTCCATTAGTTTACCATGGAGAACCTTATCAAACTCCTGACTAAAGTCCATGTATCTGATATCTACAGCCCTTCCTTCATCTATCAACTTGGTCACTTCCTCAAAGAACTCTATTAATTTGGCATGGCACAATCTCCCCTGTACAAAACCATGTTGCCTATCACTAATAAGCCCATTCTTTTCCAAATATAAATAGATTTTATCTATTAATACCTTCTCCAGCAACCTCCCCACCACTGACGTCAGGCTCACTGGTCTGTAGTTACCCGGAATATCCCTACTACCTTTCTTGTACAATGGGACAACATTAGCAACCTCCAGTCTTCTGGCACCTTGCCTGTGTTTAAGGATGCAACAAAGATATCTGTCAGGGCCCCAGCTATTTCCTCTCTTGCCTCCCTCAGCAACCTGGGATAGATCCCATCTTGTCCTGGGAATTTGTCCACCTTAAATCCTTTACCTATCCAAAATATCTTCCCTCCTTATGTCAATATGATCCAGAGTAAACAAATTTCTGTCTCTAATCTCAACATGCATCATGTCCCTCTCCTCAGTGAACACTGATGCAAAGTAATCATTGAGAATCTCATGCATTTTCTCATGTTCGACACACAACCTTCCTTCCCCATCCTTTAGTGGACCAATCCTTTCTCTTATAAGAATAAAAGGCCTTGGTATTCTCCTTAATTCTGCTCACTAAAGTTATTTCATGACCCATTTAAGCCCGCTTAATTCCTCGTTTAAGATTGGTCCTATTCTCCCGATTCTCCAAGGTCCATCTGTTCTTAGCTGCCTGGACCTTATATATGCTTCCCTTTTCCTCTTGGCTAGTCATACAATTCTCCTGTCATCCATGGTTCACAAATCTTGCCTTTCCTATCTCTTGTTTTCAAAGGGACATGCCTATCCTGCACTATCTTTGAAAGCCTCCCACATATCAAATGTGGACGTCCCTTCAGATAGCTGCTCCCAATCCACATTTCCCAGCTCCTGCCTAATTTTGATATAATTGGCATTGGCCCAGTTTGGTACTCTTCCCTTAGGACCACTCTGATCTTTGTGTACGAGTATTTTAAAACTTACACAATTGTGGTCACTATTCCCAAAGAAATTCCCCACTGAAAATTCTTTCACCTTGACTGGCTCATTCCTCAACACCAGGTCCAATACGGCCCCTTCCCTCATCAGGCTATTGACATATTGCTCCAGAAAACATTCCTGGATGCTTCTTACAAATTCTGCAACATCCAGACGTCTGACACTAAGTGTATCCCAATCAATATTGGGAAAATTAAACTCTCATCACCACTACCCTATTGCCGGTACATTTTTCCATAATCTGTTTACCTATTTGTTCTTCTACCTCACGCTCACTGTTGGGAGGCCTGTAATACCGCCCCAACAATGTAACTGCACCCTTCTTACTTCTCAGCTCTATCCGCAATGCCTCACTGCTAAAGTCCCCTATAGTGTCCTCCTTCAGCACGACCGTGATATCATACCTGACCAGCAATGGAACTCCTCCCCCCACTTTTACTTCCCTCCCTGTCCTGTCAGAAGCATCTATATCCTGGATTACGTAGTTGCCAATTATGCCCTTCCTTCAACCAAGTCTGTGTGACCGCAATAACATCATATTCCCAGGCACCAATCCAACCCCTAAGTTCATCCACCTTACCCACTATACTCCTTGCATTAAAGTATATGCACTTCAGGCCACCAGTTCTTTTGCGTTCATCTGCTCTCTCCCTACTCTTCCCCTTTGTAATGCTAACTTCATGATCCTTACAATCTCTAGTTTCCACCTCACTGTTTACTAGTCTTCTCTTCTGGTTCCCAGCAGAAGGAGAGGCACAGAGTGATACAGCGGGAAGGAGTTACCCTGACAACTCTGGACTTCATGAAATTTCATGGTATGAGGTCAAATGTAGGTAAGGTAACTTTCTGCTGCTCACAACCTACAGCAGCAGTTCACAATCCCACCCCCTCAGGTGATAAGTCAGTGCTAATCTGTGTTGTACACCTTACAACTTGCAAAAGAATAATTGTCCACTGAAGCAGTGTTTGGGTTCTCCAGGCTCACAAAATTCATTAACAGCCGATCTACAATCATAACTAAAAGATTGAATTCCAAAAGTGAGGTATGAGTGATAGCCCTTGACATTAAGGTAGTATTTGACCAATAGTGGCATCAAGGAGCACTAGCAAAACTGGAATCAGGGGAGAACTCTGTGCAGGTTGGAAGCATATCTGGTGCAAAGGGAAACGGCTGTAGTTGTTGGAGAGCCATCATCTCAGTCAAAGAACATCACTGCAAGGTTTTTCAGGGCAGTTCTAGGCCAACCATCTTCAGTTGCTTCATCCCTATTTAAGTCTTTCCACATCTAAGAATATTATTTAAATGGTGATATACTGGCAAGTGAGAAAGGATGTACTGGCACTGGAGAGGGTCCAGAGGAGGTTCACTAGGTTGATTCCGGAGTTGAGGGGGTTCGCTTCTGAGGAGAGGCTGAGTAGAGGAGGATTATATTCATTGGAATTCAAAAGAATGAGGGGAGATCTTATCGAAAAATATAAAATTGCAAAGGGAATAGATAAGATAGAAATAGAGAGGATGTTTCCACTGGCACATGAAACTAGGACAAGAGGGCATAGCCTCAGGATTAGAGGGAGCAGATTTAGGACTAAATTGAGAAGGAACCTCTTCACCCAGAGGATTGTACATTTGTGGAATTCCTTGCACAGTGAAGCAGTTGATGCTACCTCAGTAAATGTTTTTAAAGCTAAGATAGTTTTTTTTGAACAATAAAGGAATTAAGGGATATGGTGAGAGGGTGGGTAAGTGGGTCTGAGTCCATGAAAAGATCAGCCATGATCTTACTGACCGATCAAGTGGGCTCGAAGGGCTGGACGGCCTAATCCTGCTCTTGGTTTTTGTATTTTTATGTCCTTATGTTCTAAGGAGATCTGTATGTCCTTGTACACCAAACAATAAAGTAAATAGGTTTTGGAGAAAGCAATTCAGAACACAAATTTTATACTGCTTTTCATCGCATTTGAGTATTTGAGTTCAGAAATGGGGATGTTTTATTACAGTTGTAAATAGCTTCGGTAAGACCACATTTGAACTCCCTAGCTAATAAAAAACATACTTCCCAATGGAGGGAGTGCAGCGAAGGTTCACTCGGCTGATACTGGCGTTGGCAGGATTGTCCTTTGAAGAGAGATTGGGCTGGTATTCAGTGGAGTTTAGAAGGATGAGCAGGAATCTGATTGAAACATGGAAAATTTTAACAGGCCTCAAAAGACTAGATGCAAAGAGAATGTTTTGTGGAGTCTAGAACCAGGGAACATAATCTTGGAATTCACATAGACAATTTAGGACTGAGATGAGGAAACATTTTTTCATGTAAAGGATAGTGAACGTGTGGAATTCTTTCCCACATAAGTCTTTCAAGGTCAAGCCACTGAATATATTCAAAGAAGAGGTTTCTTTTAAGTTTTTCAAGGTATCAAGGGCTCTGGGAGAATATCATTGAGAGGAAAGATCAGCCATGATTATATTGAAAATCAGAACATGCTCAAAGAGCCAAATGGACTACTTCTGTTCCTGGTTTCTATATCTCGACAAGATCAGATGTTTGCTGTGATTACACAATGTTCAATGCCATTTGTGACTCCTCAGATATTGAAGCAGTCCATACCTATATGCAGCAAGACCGGGACACTATCTACTTCGGGTTCACAAATGCACACCATAAAAGTGCTAGTCAATGACCATCTCCAACAAGCAAAACTCGAACCATTTAAGTTCTTACCACCCTCCCCCCAACTCTCTCACCCCACACCCCACCCCCATCAACTCGATCTTCCCTCCTCTAATCTTCCCCAACTGACAGCTGACTCCCAATCCCTTTTCAAGCCAGAGATTTCCCTGGAAGTCCCCAGGCCCAATCCCACAGACTCTCTGCCACGGGATCAAGCTTTAGGCTGAGCTATTAACCAATCACATTGCGCAACTAGCTGCTCCTCCAATCAAAATGTTTCTCTCCCGCTTTAGCTGCTGGAAGAGACAAAGAGTCTCTGATTGAAAGAGCAGTTTCTTGCTAAATGTTGCAGTCACACTGAGCTGCATTTTGAACAATAGCTTTGCTGGGTGTACTGTGTCTGACAGGTCATCTCTTGGATAAATGGGATTAAAAAAGTGATAAAAGTGCTTACTGAGATGAGAGTGATGACCATCAGCATCATGACAGCATTTGTCAATGCTTGGCATCAAGACTCCTGAATAAAATTGCAGTTGGTGGGGCACTGGTTGTTGGAAGCTTATAATCTCAACATCAGCACTGTCACAGCCTAGGGCTGTGTCCTAGGGCGAACCATCTCCAGCTACTCCATCTTCCCTCCATCGTAAGTTCAGAACGGGCAAGCCATGGTGACAATTGTACAGTGTCCAGTCCTAAGCATGTCTCCTGAAAAAATCATACATGATCACCTCTACCACCTAGAAGTACAGGGCAGCAGACTCAAGGAAATACAATCACAAGAAAATTCCCCTTTATACATCAGATTGGAACTGTAGTGATGCTTCTTCACTGTCACTGGGTCAAAATCCTGGTACTCTCTCCTGAACAGCACTATTGTTCTAACAACAACAGTAGTTAAAGATCATTGTCAACTTTAAGATGATTAGAATAAAGAACACTATGGGGAAATAGATGGTGACATCTTGCAAAATGTTCAGATTACAAAGGAGGAAGTGCTGGATGTCTTGAAATGGTAAAGGTTGATAAATCCCCAGGACCTGATCAGGTGTACCCGAGAACTCCATGGGAAGCTGGAGAAGTGATTGCTGGGCCTCTTGCTGAGATATTTGTATCATTGATAGTCACAGGTGAGGTGCCGGAAGACTGGAGGTTGGAAAACATGGTGCCACTGTATAAGAAGGGCGGTGAAGAGAAGCCAGGGAACTATAGACCAGTGAGCCTGACATCGGTGGTGGGCAAGTTGTTGGAGGGGATCCTGAGGGACAGGATGTACATGTATTTGGAAAGGCAAGGACTGATTCGGGATAATCAACGTGGCTTTCTGCGTGGAACATCATTTCTCACAAACTTGATTGAGATTTTTGAAGAAGTAACAAAGAGGATTGATGGGGGCAAAGTGGTAGATGTGATCTATATGGACTTGAGTTTGGCATTCGACAAGGTTCCCCATGGGAGACTGATTAGCAAGGTATATCTCACGGAATACAGGGAGAACTAGCCATTTGGATACAGAACTGGCTCAAAGGTAGAAGACAGAGGGTGGTGGTGGAGGGTTGTTTTTCAGACTGGAGGCCTGTGACCAGTGGAGTGCCACAAGAATCGGTGCTGAGTCCTCTACGTTTTGTCATTTACATAAATGATTTGGATGTGAGCATAAGAGGTACAGTTAGTAAGTTTGCAGGTGACACCTAAATAGGAGGTGTAGTGGACAGCGAAGAGGGTTACCTCAAATTACAGCAGAATCTTGATCAGAATGCCAATGGGCTGAGAAGTGACAGATGGAGTTTAATTCAGATATATGTGAGGTGCTGCATTTATGGAAAGCAAATCTTAGCAGGGCGTATGCACTTAATGATAAGGTCCTAGGGAGTGTTGCTGAACAAAGAGACCTTGGATTACAGGTTCATAGCTCCTTGAAAGTGGAGTCGCAGGAAGATAGGATAGTGAAGAAGGCGTTTGGTATGCTTTCTTTTATTGGTCAGAGTATTGAGTATAGGAGTTGGGAGGTCATGATGCGGCTGTACAGGACATTGATTAGGCCACTGTTGGAATATTGCATGCAATTTTGGTCTCCTTCCTATCAGAAAGATGTTGTGAAACTTGAAAGGGTTCAGAAAGGATTGACAAGTATGATGCCAGGGTTGGAGGATTTGAGCTACAGGGAGAGGCTGAACAGGCTGGGGCTGTTTTCCCTGGAGCGTCGGAGGCTGAGGGGTAACCTTACAGAAGTTTACAAAATTATGAGGCGCATGAATAAGGTAAATAGACAAAGTCTTTTTCCTGGGGTTGGAGAGTCCAGAACTAGAGGGCATAGGTTTAGGGTGAGAGGGGAAAGATATAAAAGAGACCTAAGGGGCAACCTTTTCACGCAGAGGGTGGTACAGGTACGGAATGAGCTGCCAGAGGATGTGGTGGAGGCTGGTACAATTGCAACATTTAAGAGGAATTTGGATGGGTATATGAATAGGAAGTGTTTGGAGGGATATGGGCCAGTGCTGGCAGGTGGGACTAGATTGGGTTGGGATATCTGGTCGGTATGGACAGTTTGGACCGAAGGGTCTGTTTCCATGCTGTACATCTCTATGACTCTATGACTCTAACAAAGAACAATACCGCACAGGAACAGGCTCTTTGGCCCTCCTTCTGGTAGTGTGGTGACCAGAACTGTGTGCAATAAGTTTGACAAGAAAGACTAGTCTTTCTGTAGATGACGACATACTATAAACAAATTTAAAAGACTAATTACACTTCCAAATTTTACTTAGGAGACTTATACCTGGCGGTCAATGGGCTGAGGAGTGGCAGATGGAGTTTAATTTAATTAAGTGCAAGATATTGCATTTTGATAAAACAACAAGGGCAGAACTTACACAATTTATGGTAGGGCACTGGATAATTTTGTAGAACAGATAGACCTAGGTGTTCAGCTGCAGAATTCTTTGAAATTTGTATCACAGTTGGACAGGGTGGTTCAGAAGGCGTTTAGCATGCTTGTCTTCATTGCTCAGACTTTTGAGAATGGAAATTGGGTCATTGAGGTTGTACAGGACTTTGGTGACGTGCCTTTTGGAGTACTGTGTGCAGTTCTAGTTCCCCTGTTATAGAAAGGATATTATGAAAGTGGAGATGGTTCAGAAAAGATTTACTAGGATGTTGCCAGAAATTGGAGGTTTGAGTAATAAAAATAGGCTGGGATGTTTTTCCCTGGCTTGTGGGAGGTTGAGGGGTGATCTTATCGAAGTTTATAAAATCATGAGGGGCATCAATAAAGTGCACAAAGTTAAAAATCACACAACACCAGTCCAACTCATCTCCAAATCATCAATAAAGTGAATAGCAAAGATCTTTTCCCTCAGGGGAGTTCAAAACTAAGGGTCATCATTTTAATATGAGAGGAGAAAGATGTAAAAGGGACATGAGGGGAAACGTTTTCATGCAGAGGGCGGTTAGTGTGTGGAAGGATAGGTCAGAGGAAGTAGTGAATGAAGGTATAGTTCTAACATTTGGATGAGAACATGAATAGGAAAAGTTTGGAGGGATATGAGCCAAACTCAGGCAGGTGTGATTAGTTTAATTCGATAACATGGTTGGTGCAGATTGGTTGGACCAAAGGGTCTATTTCCATGTTGTCTGACTCAATGTGCATCATCCCTTCATCCTGCAATTAACCTATCCTCCACTTGTAAATATCAACTGAAGTATAATTTTATCAATTTTTTTAAATTATTCATTCATGGGATGTGGGTGTCACTGGCTAGAGCCAGCATTTATTGCCCATCCCTAATTGTGAGTCAAGAATTAAGAGTTAACAATATTGCCTTGAGTCACATGGAGGCCAGATCAAGTAAGAATGACAGTTTCCTTCCCTAAAGGTCATTAGTGAATCAGATGGATTTTTCCTAACAATCGACACTGTCATCATTGACTCTTAATTCCAGATTTTTATTGCATTCAAATTCTACCATTTGCTGTGGAGGGATTCAGATCCAAATCCCCGGAACATTACCTGGATCTCTAGATTTACAGTGCAGCAAGAAGATCACCAGGCCCCAAAGCAAAATTGCCAAAGCAAGGATGTTGGAATTGTAGTTGTGCCTACGTGAGTTTTAGGCATCATCCAGAATATAATTGTCAAATCGGCTCGCAAATTACAGTAGATTATTTTTATACATCTTCCGTAGCCTTCTTTAGAACAGTATTAGCATAGAATTTGGAGCTTGTTGTTTGGTTACTCTGTTCATGGAGAGTGGCACAACCTTGGAGGGGACAGAAATAATTGAAAAATAGAGACCTAAAAAAATAACATAATGATAATATATTTTAATTACTTCTGTGCATGGTTAGCCAGAACACTTCCTGTTTCAGCTGAATGACATAAGGTGTCAAAGGAATCAAACATTGCTACTTGCTACTGTTTTGTATTTGTTTTTTTCAAATCACCATTTCAGGTTGCAAGCTTTAATTATATTTAAAGGAACACAATATTTCATAATGCTGATTTAGTATTAAACCATGAAGAACATAATGTAGAACCCCACAGAAGACAGGTGTAAATGTAGGCCATTTGACCCATTAAACCTGCTCCATTCTTCAATATGATCATGGCTGATCCTCTATTTCAATGCTGTGTTCTTGCTTTCTACCCTTATATCTTGGGTTAGGGTTAGGATTAGGTTTAGTGTCTTGAAATCTATTTCATTACTAACTGATTTTTTAATGGATATGGTAATGGCACCACAGGAAATACAGAGAATATCTTAAGTGTTGATAATATTATAACTTGTTTGGCGCAAAAAGAGACAATCATAGGTCTCAAAAGATGATAATGTAACAAGAGATAGTAGAAATCACAAGAACAACTAACAGGAAATAGCTTAATAAGTTCCTTTCATACATACAGTGGCACTAATATTGCATGCTACTCAAAAAGAAATTGCTGTCAAGTTTAGTTACCGATTCACAAGATTTACCTCAAGTGCAAGACCACTAGTTAATAATGTAATTGCCTGCATTAAGATTTATTCACCAAACCTGTATAATATAAAGGTGATAACCAGTGGGCGCAGTGGGGCAATTTGAATTAAATAAGAGATTAATCAGCGTGGCTTCAGTGGTATTCATCAGGTTGACTAAAGCAGCCAGCTAACAGCAGACCTGATTTAATCTCTCAGTAATGGGTACAATGCTTTGTTACAGTTGCCATTATCACATTATTTATTAAATGTCTGCCTGCGTCAATCTCTCAAAAAAGTGATTTGTGAGATGCCATATGGTAGTACTCATTATTATAGCAAAATCTGAAAAACAGACACACGCAAATCAGCTATCTGACATGGTGCTTTTTGCAGAAAGCTGTCAGTAATCACTGTGTTGGCAGAGTTTCATAACCAGAAAATTGAGGATTCATTCATATGTGAATCAAATGTAAAGTGCATCAGAAATGAAAGGTGCAATGTTATGTTGTTTATTTCATTAGACATCCAGGTCACAAAAAGATTTCACCAACCAACAATAATGCATTTCATTTAACTTCCCTGCTGAAACTAAAATAAACCTAAAAGGAAACATTGCAGGGACAACAAGGAACTGCAGATAATTGAAAGATACAATAGCTTATGTTGATTATTCAGTTACTGCTTACACTGGCCCACTGAAAAGTAGTTATTTATTAAAGGAGGAATTGTGTGCCCATATGATGTTTTTAAACACCTGCTTAAGTGAAAAGTCTGCTTTCTAAATTCGTAATATGCTAATTTGTCATGTAAAAGTGGAAGTGATATTACAGCTGAAAGGCCTATTTTTAAATTACTTTGTTACTTCAGAAAATTCAGCTTCAGTGGACGAGCTGATTACTTTTGCAGACAGGTTAATAAGTCTTCATTTAACCCTTTACAGTTGGTTTGCATCAAAGATATTTTAAAGCTTTACTAAAAACAACAAATGCTGGAGATCACTGCAGCATCCATGGAGAGAGAACAAGCTAATGTTTCAGGTCCAAATGGTTCTTCATCAGCACACTGATGAAGAGTCATAAAGACTTGAAATGTTGGCTTGCTCTCTCTCTCTATCTCATCTAGATGTGAAATGTCAGATTGTTCTCTCCCTCTTTGAATGGTGTCTGACCTGCTGTGATCTCCAGCATTTGTGTTTTCAGTATAGATTCCAGTCTGTGAGATTCCAAATCTGTACTGATTTAGAAAATGCTCTGAAATGATACAAGGTAACTTAATTGTGCTTTATAATACTCAAATACGCATCATACTCAACGACAAGATCTAAAACCACAGCAAATATTTAGTCATGCAAAAGAAAAATGAATTTTCTGCTAATTTTGGTGGTGAGATTAAAGGCAGGAGGGATGTCATATTAGGCAGGATAGTGGTGTACCTCCTTTACTCCATCAATAGAGTTGAGTTCCAGGGCACAAGGCCCACAATTGACCTTCCTATTCCACTGTCAATCGTTATTTCACCACGCTAGTATTAATCCAGGTGGGCTCATCTGCCCTTCTGGTGGATGGAAGGTCATTGCTGAAGTAGCTGCAAATGGTTGGATTTGGGACACTATTTGGAAGGCTTCCTGCACTGATGCCTTGGGATTCGGAGGATTAATCTCTCATAACCACAATTTGGTGCTATGTGTCATGACAACAGACCATGATGTCAGATTAATTACAGACATATTGAACTTTTATTTACTAAATTTTGTTTTTGTTTTGAAGAGGACACAGCCAAACTATGACTACAGATGTAAATTCACTGACTGCCTGGCAAAACCTTGTGAGAAACTATGTAATATCCACCTGAAAGGTGCCAAGGTAATATAAAACAGTAATCCTTCAAATAAATTGATCTGTAATCTCCTGCGCCTGGAGACCTAATGAGGGGCTGACTATTCCTCTCAACGGAAGCCATCTCCTCCAGTTTATGTTTCAAATTGAAGATATGTTGTATTTAACCCTTCTAGGAACTACAATCTCTGGCATGTGTATTTTAATGGGCTGATGTGCTAGTGTGGTAAAGGTCACAGCTTGAGGATAGTCATCAGAAATCCTTGTGCTGCAGGGCAAGAAAGACCAATTCTTGCTCTGAATCATGGGAATCAGGCAAGCCTGTGAGGTCATCATTGAAAAGGAAATAGAACAAAAGTCTTTCAGCTCTCTTTCAGAGCTAAGATTTTCATAATTTATTGTTTTATCATCAATATTAGTTGTAATGATATTACTGGAAGTAACAGCCTCAAAGTTCCACTATCTACTCCAGATTTTGTTGAAGGAATCTGTGATGCTTGTTTTAGTATTGATACAGCCACTGGCATCATAATATAAACTTTTCTTGATTATAATGTACTGCTCTAGTGTGATGTGAAGTCTTGTGATGCATTAGAGTGACTGCCGATAGACACTATTTGAAGCCTATGTGCAGCCAATGAGATTGATACCAGATAATTTGTGATATTCTGGATTCTGTTCTTTGATGTTCCTGAGTTTAAAAGATCTGCTTACAGCAGGCTCTACCACTCCACAAACTGCTCATTATTCTGTAGGATATCACTGACTTATATTTTCAATGTGTTGAGCAGCATGCTGAAAACCTTGCCAGGTATTGGTAGCAGTAGTATACCCTTCCAGTCATTGCAGCCATTGAGTTCCCTTTCTTTGACACCTTCATTATTAATCCTCAATATTCAGTCATTGAAGTTGCCATCTACAATCCTGGTCTGTGAATTTTGTTTTAAAGGTCAGTCTTACCATGTTTTAATGCTGCTATTATCTCAATTAGCCGAGCTTTTCTTCATGAGATTATGGCCCTTTGGATATCTGATCTGGTCATTTGTCCTAGCTTAACATTTAGTAACTGAGACCTGAAGCTGGGTTGGTTCCAATCTCCACAAGTGTTCTGCCTGCCTCCCATTGTCTGACAATAGCATCCTACCATCCTTGCTGTTGATTAGCTCAGTGGTGTTGCTCGTTGTGCCAATCAATTCCCATTCCATTCTGTACAGTGTCTAGGAGTTATTAGATTATTGTGTCTCCCTGCCTTCTAATACTATTCATCCTCACAGATCTCTGCTGCAACAATTCTTCATGGCTTTATCTGGTCTCCTGTACTTTTCATTGTTTCCTCATCTTTGCTTAATTTTCTTCTTTGTTCCTTTATTTTCTTTACATGCTTTTATTCATCAATCAACTTAAACATTGCTAAAATTGAGCTTTTTGTTTTGCACTAGCACATAAGAAACAAACTTGAACAAGGGGACACCATTTTATGCAGCAAGAACAGTTAACTGTCAATATTAATTACCAGATCAGGCCAGGTAGGTAGACTCTGATTCATCAGAATGATGCCATGGCAATGCAACAGAAATCTGCTGTCTTGTGATCCTTCTTGTTAGTAATGTACAGAGAAATTACTTTTTACTTACATAAAACAGGGTCCTGTGTATTTATAAATGTGGATCTCAGGTCAGTGTTCATTTCCAAACATTTTGCTTGGAGCTAAAATGAGTCATAGGTCCACAATTGAACAGGTTTTTATGCAAGAGGACATAGAACAAATTAATAATTGGATAACTCAGTTACTACATCCAGATCTGAGCACACAACTAACAAACTTGAACAGAGGATACCATTTTATACAGCAAAAACAGTTAACTGTCAATCTTAAACACCAGACCAGGCATTTAAAGTGCACAAGTTACATTCATTCTTTGATTTAATCCATTTCTGCTGCTTTGTCGCCTCTATAGACAACCACACCACCTGACGTTGTGTGATTTTTAACTTTGTACACCCCAGTTCAACACCGGCATCTCCAAATCATGACTATCAACATTAGTCACTTGAAATACACAAAGTCTACAAATTTACTCCAACTGAAATGGTTTGGTAGCTCGCATTAAGGATGCTGCTAACTGCTTGATAAATCTCCCTAAGCAAATGGTGGGACATTATCTTACATTAAAAAAGGAACAGGTTTTCACAGGGTTTGAATTTGTTTGCATGGTACAGTGATTCAGTAGTTAGCACTGCTGCATACCAGCACCAGGCACCCAGGTTCGATTCCAGCCTTGGATGACTGTCTGTATGGAGGTTGCATATTCTCCCCTGTCTGTGCGGGTTCCCTCCAGGTGTTCAGCTTTCGTCCTATAGTCCTAAGGTGTACTAGCTTGGTGGATTGACCATGTGAAATGCAGGGTAAGAGGGTATGAGTGTGTATGGGTTCTCTTCAGAGAATCAGTGTGGACTTGTTGGGATGAATGGCCCGTTTTGACACTGTATGGATTCTTTGCTACTAGTTATTACATCACAAACCAGAGTTTAACAATGTTGCTGAGGCTCTGAGAGTATGTCTAGCGGACTTGGTTCAGGTATACTGTGGACCTTACAGATTTTCATCTTTTATGCCAGAGCAGCATGGTGGTTTAGTGGTTAGCACTGCTGCCTCATAGCACCAGGGACCCAGGTTTGATTCCAGTCTCTGGCAGCTGTCTGTGTGGAATTTGCTCATTCTCCCATCTCTGTGTGGGCTTCCTCCGGGTGCTCCGATTTCCACCCACAGTTCAAAGATGTGCAGGTTAGGTGGATTGGCCAAGCTAAATTGCCCATAGTTTTCATGGATGTGTAGTTCAGGTGCATTAGTCAGGGGACATGTCAAGTAGTAGGGGAATGGATCTGAGTGGGATACTCAGAGGGTCGGTGTTGATTTGTTCGGCCAAAAGGCCTGTTTCCACACTGGTTCTAAAAAAAATGCTAATAGTTGGTAGCCGTATGTAATCATGGGGCAAATGATGGTATGGATATATGTTAATCTGACAAAGGGACTGGAGTAGTCATACTCAATAAACATGACTACATCAACAAAATGTACATAGCACTCAACGGCGGTTGAAAATGTCTATCTGACAGACCTGCCATTACACATGCTGCACAGCCTCACTCTAGGGTGAGCTGCAGAGGAGCTTATTGAATATGCATAAGGGTGGTAACCTGCTGGATGATCTGTATGATATGATACATTTTCATGGCTCACCGTGCTTATACATGTATGAACTACCTTTTGTATCCTGGTACATATCAGACTGGAAACTTTAACTCGATTTTCTCTCTTCACAGATGCTGCCAGATCTGCTGAGTTTCTGCAGCATTCTTTGTGTCTGTTTCAAACTTCCACAGTGAGCCATTGATTTGTTTTGTTGGTTATCCTCTTCCATCTACTCTTACCTTCTGCACTCTCCTTAATTCTTTTTAGCAAATAAACCTATAATAAATGATTGCATTTACAGTTATTTGTTTATTTTTAAGGTAAAACCTATCAAAAGTTGATTGGATCAATTAACCCTGTTTCCATGTTGTTACTTATGTCTATGTATCACTTCCATGAAAATATTACCTCTTCAAGATCCATTACAGTACAGATGTAAAATGGATTAAATAACAGCATGGCTACAAAGCTAGTATTATCTGTATTGTTTTATTAAATGGCAATTCCACTGCTTCTCCATGATGAGTATTTAAGTGGGCTAACCAGAGTGTAATTCCCTGTTTTTGCTTATTTATATCACTTGCATTTTATTTTACAGACACATGAATTTCAGAACTGGGAGCAGAAGTAAGATACTTGGCCTCTCAAGCCTGCGCTGCCATTCGGTAAGGTCATGACTAATCATATTACTCCACATTCCTACTTATGCCGATAATCTTTCACCCTCTTGTTTATCAAGAATCTATCTACCTCTGTCTTAAAAATATTCAAATACTCTGATTCCACCCCATTGTTCAGGAAGAGAGTCCAAAGACTCATGAACTCCATAAAGATAAGTTTCTCCTCATCGCTGCATAAAACAAGTAACTCAATACTTTTGAACAATGACCCCTACCTTCATATTCCTGTAGAAGAAGAAACATCCTTTCCATCCTACTTGGTCAAGATCCTCCTAAACTTCATATGTTTCAAACAAGGTGCCTGTCACTCTTCTAAACTCCAGTGCACATAAGCCTTGCTTATCCAACCTTTCCTATTAAGGCAACTTCCCCTCATTCCAGATACTAGTCGAATAAATTTTCTCTGACCTGCTTCTAATGCATTTTCTCAAGTAAGGAGACGAATACTGTACATAACACTACCAATGTAGCCTCACAAATACCCTGCATAAGTGAAGCATAACTTCCATACTTCTGCAAAACAAAATGCTACAGATTCTGGAAATCTGAAACAAACTAGAGAATGCTGGAGAAGCTCAACAGATCTGGCATCATCTGTGGAAGGAGAAACAGAGTTAAGGTTTTGATTCCAATATGACTCTAGTTCTGAACCAGTCTGAAGAAGAGTCACATCGGACTTGAAACATTAATGCCACAGATGCTCTTTACTTATGTAGCTAATTCCTTTCACAACAGATGATAAAATTCTAATACTTCCCGAATTATTTGCTTTATTTACATAGCGCCATTTTCTGATTCATGCATTAATACAACCAGATCCTTCTGCCTCTTAGACCTCTGTAACTCTCAATTTAGATAATCTGCTTTTTTATTCTTCTGGTCAAAATGGGAAACTGCACATTTTCCGTCCTTAGACTCCTTTTGCGAGAACTTTGTCCACTCACTTAATCCATCTTTATACCTTTGTAGCTTCTTTACATCCTCTTTACAGCTTACTTTCTTACCCATCTTTATGTCATCAGCATAGTTATTATTCATACCTTCCATCCTTTCATCCAAGTCATTTCACAAATTTTACAAAGTTGCAACCTCAGCACTGATCCCTGTGGCTCAGCAATCTTTACATCATACTAAACAGGTCAGGGCCCATTTCTGAGTGCTGTTTGTTTCCTGTTAGATAGTCAATCTTCTATCCATTGTAATATGTCACCATCTAAACCATGAAGTTTTATTTTTGCAATAGCTTTTGATTTGATAGTTCATTAAATGCCTTCAGGAAATCTAAACAAAATATATGCATTGGTTCCCCTTTATTCACAGCGCACAACTTCCTCAAAGATATCAATGAATTGGATCAACATGATTTCCTTCTCACAAAGCCATTGTTGGCTCTCCTTTATTACCTTGAAATTTTGTAACTGTCCAGCCACAACTTCTTTAAGCAAGTTTCTAACATTGTTCCTGTGACAGATATTAAACTAACAGGCCTGTAGATTCATGCTTTCTGTCTCCTTCTCTATTTGAATAAAGGAGTTACATTTGCTATTTTCCATTTTATTGGAATTTTCCCTGAATCTAGGGAATTTTGGAAAATTAAAATCAAACATCAACTATCTCAATCCTTTTAAGGCCTCAGAATGAAGTCTATCAGAAGCAAAGGACTTGTTACCCCACAGCTCACACTATTTGTTGAGTACCATGTTGCTGAAGATTGTAATTTGTTTCAGTTCCTCCCTTGCATTTCCAGATTTACACTATTGCTGAGATGTCATTTACCTCCACAGTAAGAACAATAATAAACACCTGTTCAACTCATCTGTAATTGCCTTATTTTCCAAAGTTAAATTGCCAGATTTCTTTCTTTAGGACCAACATTCACTGTAACCTCTTTACCTTTCAAATATCAGTAGAAACCTTTCTTAATCTCTTTATGTTTCAAGTTAGCTTTCTCTTGTACTGTATTTTGTCCCCTTCCTTATTAATTTTTCAGTCAATCATTTTTCTTTTAATCTTGTGGGTGATTATCCAACTGGTTGTTCATAGTATGTAATAGAATGCACAAGTGAATTGACCTATCACCCATTTTTTGCGTAAATATCTGTTATTTATTCAACAAGTTTTATTTAAACATGGACAGTGTGTCCTCTACTTGTCTTTTTGTTTCATGTTAGAATGCATCTACTCTGTGCATTCTGAAATATGCCCTTTAGTTTCTGCTATAGCATCTCTGTTGACTTATCCCTTAACTTAATTTGTCAATTCACTTGTGCATTCTATTGCATACTATGTACAACTAGTTAGATAATCACCCACAAGATTAAAAGACAAATGAATTTGTCTCTCAAATTGTACCAACTGGCTTAAAAGTGTGTATTAATAACTGAAGAAAATTACCATATGTACTTGTGCAAAAGTTGAATTTCTTAGACTATTTTTTAAGGTTAAATTTATGAAGTCGACCAATACATTCATACTACTTTTGAGGGGCTGAAATTCGTGCTACAGTCCAAAATAACGTATCATCAGCAAAAGCCCAGTTGATCTCAAAATGAATAAAAGAAAAACACAACAAGTTACAGTAAACTGAGCTGCACACAAAGGAAGGTTGTCACCTGACTCTGGCCTGATGCATCTTAAACTGACATGCCAAATTAGTGTGAATTGTATGTCAAAACACATTATATCACAAAAAGTGAAATTTGTTTCCTCATATTAATATTTATGTACACGCTAATACCTCGACCCACAAATATTGATTTGTTATCTGAGAAGAACTAGGGTCAACTTTAACACAAGATATATGGAAAATTCCAGAATTTTTGGCCAAAACATTGACACAAGATAGACTTTTACGTGACCTTTTACTTCTAGCAGGACGATAGTAAAACCTGCTAGAAGCATTAAAAAATAAATTGTGTTTTTAAAAATCAACATTCCTTCAGCACATAGTGGAATCTAAAATTTGTGGTCAGATTCTATTGAAAATGAACCCTGGTTTCTCTAAACTTTAGGGTGTTTGTGGTGCAGTGGTAACATCTCTGCCTTCTAAGCCAAAAACCCTTGGTTCAAATCCTGCTCCAGGACTTGATGGCCAACAACTGTGCATTTATAATACAACCAAACACGCTGATGTTCAATTTATAAACCCTTCAAACATATGCCAATAGCAGGCAACAAAAGCAGGTGAGATCCCTGGTCAGGCTGTGGTAGAAAGAAATTGGACCCTCTCCCATCAATACGTTACAACACACAGATAAAAGTGTATGGTGTCAAAGCAACTTTGATTCCTTGGGGGCTGTCATGGTCGGTACGGAAGAAATTTGTATAAACAGCAAGGGGTTCAATCCCTGTTCAGGCTGGAGTGAATTCAGGAGCTATTTCATTACCTGCCCTGCAAGGCCTGTATGAGGAGGTGATAGCCGAGGGATGTTATCATTGATCTGTTAACCCAGACATCCAGGTAATGTTTGGGGGGGCTGGGTTCAAATTGTGTCATGGTGGATTGTGAATTCAATTAAAAAATATCTGGAATTAAGATGACTATGAATCTGTGGCCAATTGTCAGAAAAACCCATCTGGTTCACTAATGTCCTTTATCAAAGGAAAATGCCACCCTTACCTGGTCTGGCCTTTATGTGACTCCAGACCCACAGCAATGTGTTTGGCTCTTTACTGCCCTGAGATGGGCAATACAGAATCTTGATTATCCAAACGAGATGGGCGGGGAGTATTTTGCTCAAATAACTGTTCGGATAACTGATTGCTCAGGTAACGAATAATGTTTTTATGGGACCTTGAGATCTTGATTGGATAATCCAAGATTTGGATAATTGATGTTTGGATAACCGAGGTTACCAAGTAAATGCTGGCCTAGCCAGTGGTACTGGCATCCTGTGAATGAATAAATAAAAAGTGTCCTGGGTAGGACCTACTTTTAGGTAGTGAACTAAGGCAAAATAAAACCTATGTCAGTACTCTGGATACTGTTTGGGACTTTTCCAAATTCTTTTTTACTTCAGAGAAATTGTGGTTTAACTGGATTGTTGTCATATTTCTCCAGCATTTTTTTCTCATTAAAAATAAATCTGCAGCCGGAAATCAGGTTAATTATAATGGTAAAGTGTTGATCAGTTATTCAACCAGAGGATTATGCTGAAAAGTCCCTAATATTTTGTATGATTTTAAAATGTCTTATTCTGACACCTGAAGGCCCAGGTGTCCTTCCGTTCCATTTGCAGAGCAGTCAGGCTTAGCAAAGCGAGACATGTGGGAACCTTCTGCTCTCATACCAAAAGAATTGGTTGTCGCAGACCTAAGCTAAATTCCCAAAGGACTCTGTCTCAGACTCAAAATGCTCTGTGTTATTTCTCTCTCAGATTCAGAACAGCCTCTGTTTTCTTAGCACCAGCTGTATTTTAAAAGTCTAAAGTAGTTTAGCTTTGGAATCTGAGTTATGGAACATGAACCTATCTTTTACAGAGTTTGCAAGTCATGTCTTTATTAATCTTCATAAGTAAGAAAAATGTATTGATCCCACTGTATGAAACTGTATACTTTTCATTCATAAACCATTCACTAGAGTTTGTTTCAATTGCTGTTTCTCAGTCCACCTTTCATAAAAGTGTTTCAAGGATTTAATTGTTGGCACATGTTATGTGTCAGTGCTAGCCAACATATAGAGTAAACATTCACTGTTACAACTCCTGGGTCATACTATTGTGCATGTAGGCATTGGACCAACTCTAGGTGGTAGAGAATGCAATGACACCTCACAGGAACAACTGTTGATACTGAACTAAAGGGAATAGCTTGTTCAAAAAGCCAGAAATTATAACAGAAACGGGGGAGTAATTACAGCAGCTGTGTTTTGTTTCATTTGTACAAATCATTTGAAAACAACGCTAGTTCATTGTAAGGATTTATTTACCACAACCGTGTACATCAAACTTTTTTGTAAACAATATTCACAAAGTTTCAATATAAACCAAGAAAAGGAAAATGCTTTATCTAGCTTCCATGGTAAAGGAAGACAGCTTAATAATTTTCAAGAATCCAGCAAAAATCAATTGCTTCATTTTTAAAGCAGAAATTATTCATGTTTTTTTTCAAATTCTTTCACTTTAAGTGTACCCTTCCCATTTACCTATCGCAACATTCCATCTAACCAACAGTTTAATCTATGACTCACCATGAGAAAACCACAGGAAATGTGCTGATGTGTAGAGAAACTGTTTACCTAGTGTTTGTTGAGTTGGTTTCGATTTGGGTTTTACAGCTACTTGTCAGAAAATAAATCTCTATGTCACATTTAAAACTTAATAGCAAAGATACAAGTGACATCCTTAAAAAAAAAAATCTTGACAAAGGTGAACCATCTCTCCTGGTGCTTGTATCTGAAACACTTTAATGTGGTTGACCACACCATCCTTGCCACAGTTGGGTGAAATTGCACTTAGTTGGATATTTTCCGAACCAAACAGGGATGTTATTACACATCTCGAGAGTATGTGGGATTAAAATCCAGGACAACAACATTGCACTACCAGAGTACATTTGGATGGGTATATTTTTATCCATCTAATCAGAATCAACTACATCTTCGCTCACACCCACATTGTTGCTCCAGCATTTCCCCCCCACCCCCCCGAGGAATTAGCCATGGTTCCTCTAATTTATTACTGACAAGCCACCTCTTGCAACATGATCTGATTGCACCTCAACAGTTTCCACACATGCATTGACAACACTTAGTTCTACATCACTGTCACTACTCTTGCCCCTTCCATTGTCTGTAAATTTGAAAAAAATTCACTCTAATTTTCAAATCATGCATAGCCCATCGGTATCTCTATAATCTCCTCAGACTCTGCAACTCCCATGAGATAAACAAAGAACATTACAGTCCAGGAACAGGCCCTTCGGGCCTGCACTGTTTTTAAGCCTACTGCACCTAGTATTCCCAGGCAGTCTCCCATCCAAGTATTAACCAGGCCTGAGTTTGCTTAGCTTCTCAGATCATTTGAGATCAGGCGTTTTCACACTAGGCCGTAGGCTAACAGATTTGTGACACACTACAGTCCTCTGCTCAACCAGCTGAGCTATCAAAGGAGACCCTACACCACTGTCTTTAATTAATTCATCATCCATGGCAGTGTTCTCAGGTATCAAGGTGCTGTTTGCTGGAACAAAACAAAGAACTGTGGATGCAGAATGTTTGAAACTAGCACAGAAATTGCTGGAGAAACTCAGCAAATCTGGCAGCATCTGTGGAGAGGAGGCCGAGTTAATGTTTAAAGTCAAGTTCTTGCAGGTTTACAAGAATGATCCCAGAGATGAAGGGCTTGTCTTTCAAGGAGGAATGGTTGAGGACTCTGGGTCTATACTTGGTGGAATTTAGAAGGAAGCGGGGGGAATCTAATTGAAACTTACATAATATCGAGAGGCTTGGATAGAGTGGACATGGAAAAGATGTTTCCATTAGTAGAAGAGACTAGGACCCAAGGGCACAGCCTCAAAGAGAAGGGATGGCCCTTTGAAACTGAGATGAGGAGGAATTTCTTCAGCCAGAGGTTGGTAAATTTGTGGAACTTACTGCTACAGCAGGCTGTGAAGGACAAGTCATTGAGTGTATTTAAGACAGAGATAGATAGGTTCTTGCTTAGTAAGGGGATCAAGGGTTATGAGGAGATGCAGGAAAATGAGGTTGAGAAACATATCAGCCATGACTGAATGGAAGAGCATATTTGATGGGTCAAATAGCCTAATTCTGCTCAGATATATTATAGACATAGTCGGAACAACGGACACTGGAAAGTCAGAGTCGATAAAGTGTGAAGCTGGATAAAGCACAGCAGATCAAGCAGTAGCTGAGGAGCAGGGTAGTTGATATTTCAGATTGGAACCTTTCAACAGGACTGGGGAGGGGGAAGGGGGGGGCTGCAAAATAAATAGGGGGGGGAGAGGAGGGAAAGGCTGTGGGGAAGTTTGGAAGCTGGTGAATTCTGTGTTAAAGCTGTCTGTTTGTAAGCTCCCAAGGCAGAAGATGAGGTGTTCTTCCTCCAGTTTGCATCTGGCCTTATTTTGACGGTGGAGGAGGCCCAGGATGGGCATGTCATTGGGGTAGTTGAAATGGCTGGCAACCAGAAGGTGGAGTTGATTGGAGCATATGGACCATAGGTGTTCCCTGAACCGGTCCCTGAGTTTGTGCTTGGTCTCTCTGATGTAGAGGTGACCACATTGGAAGCAACAGATGCAATAAAAGAGGCTAGAGGAAATGCAGGTGAATCTCTGCTGGACTTGTAGTGATTCTTTGGGGATTATAAAATTCCTATATCTTCTTATTTTATTGACTCCAGTGACCCATTTTCAGACTGAAGGGTCGCTGAACTCAGCTTATTAACTCTGCTTTGCCTCCAAAGACTCTGTGAAATTTGTTCAATTTCTTCAACAATTGCTGCTTGTATGTGCTGGAATTCTGTTATCTCTCTGCCTGTCTACCTCTCTTTCCTTCTTTAAGACAATCCTTAATCTCTTTTGGCTATCTTCTAATATTCCCTTACACAACTTGATATTACATTCTGCTTTGTGAGGTTTCGGTCCTGAGGATGCCTCATAAGATGAAAGACACTAGATAATTGCAAATTATTGTTGTGTTTATCATTATTAATTTCAGATTCTTAATATATGGACATATTTAAAACTCTCACATGGGAAATATATGTATGGGCAAGATGGAAGCAAGGTGGAGACCACCAATCATGGAGTTCAAAATCTGTGGATGTGAAATTCCAGTATCAACAAAGACATCAGATGGGTAATGGTGAGTTAACAGTAGATTTATACCCCTCTTTTTCTTTCATCCTCCTTTATCGGATTCCAGTCCTTCCCAAACCTCTCCTCACTGTGAACCCATCTTGCAGTTTGAAAATTGTCACGATCCCTGTATGAGAGCAGGAGCCTCTTACAGCAGTAGGGTTTCATGGCAGTTTCTGCTGCCTTAGGGGTTACAACTCCAATCATTTCAGCTTTGTGACCCTACCCTTGGAAGCTTTGAAGTCTAAAGGGTTAACTATTCTTTTACTCTAAAAAGAGCTATTGGGCATGTGCAAAAGCTGCTGTGTTATAATGATATCAAGGGGAATTGGGCCTGACTTTCACCATATGAGATAGTCCAGAGGCTGCTGAGTTTTGAGTAATTTGATGGATTGTATGCTTCAGTGAGGGCAAACATGACATGAGGTGTGAGGTACAGAGAAACACTGGGTATGTTGTGTTTTTTTTTCCCTGCTGGAATAGGAACTAATGTTTAAGTATTAAATATCTCCAAATGTAAAGAAAAACTGAAGCAAGTAGTAACAGTGAGGGAGGGCAGTTGGTGTGACTGAATGAATCCCTGCTGGACAAAACAAAAGGAGGCTTGTGTGAAGAAGGGGCAGACTGACAAAGGATTCTTGAACCAATGTAACCCATAGACTGCATTTCATGGCCATATTTCCTTGTTTAGCCTTAATGACCCCATGACGTTGTAATTTTGTGATACCAGTAGAATAAAGAATACGTGCTTCATGATCTTTCAATGTTCCACATGTTCACATCTCACGTCACACCAATTTCACTAATGTCTAAGACAAATAATTGCACCATCTCCAAAATAACAATAGACTCTCAATAGTGCCGGGAACCACCTATTCTAGCCATACTGGAAAGAAAAAGTGAAAATTCAGCAATTAAAGTCACTGCTTAAAACTAAGCTGTCACCATTTAAAACAGAGATGACTTGAAATATTTTTCACACTGAGGGTAAGGAGTTGTCGGAACTCTCCTGAAAAACTGATGAAAAACAGAGTATTGAATTTTTTTGAAGGTAGAGGCATGTAGATTTTGATAACTAAGGAGTTGGAAGTTATGGAGGTAGGTGGGAAATTACAATCTGATCAGCCGTGATCTTATTAAATGGTAGGAGAGGCTAGATGGGCCGAATGTCTTACTTCAAATCCATGTCAATATGTTTATAAATTCTAAATGGAGCATCACTCCTCTTTAATAAAAAACAATTTATTGTATTCAGAAGGATTTGTTTTCCTATACACATGAGGATAATTTACAGCTTTTATTCTAAATGAAAATGTATTTTAGAAAATGTATTTACATCTCTTAATGATGCCATTCAATGTGTAGGGTTAATACTATAGGAGATGTACTAAATGTGTATGGGTTGCACAGTGGCTCAGCAGCTAGCATTGCTGCCTCACAGTACTACAGATGTTGGATTCAATTCTAGCCTCAGGTGACTGTCTGTGTGGAGTTTGCACATTCTTCCTGTGTCTGTGTGGGTTTCCTTCCACAAACCGAAAAATGTATGGGTTAGCCAGGGTAAATGCAGGGTTACAAGAATGGGGTGGGTCTGGGTGGGATGCTCTTTGGAGGGTTGGTGTGGACTTGATGGGCCAAATGGCCAGCTTCCACATTGTAGGGACTTTGTCATAATATGTTTGAAGACAATTTATCTTTTGATTTTAACACAGTGATAGAAAACTGTTAGTGGGTATGCAAGTATGCACAAGAATACCACTGCCATTATTCTCCTACCATTTCATACTCATAGCATTTTATAAGTGAAATAAAGCTTACTTACCACTAGGCCCTACCCGACCTTCCGTTAAATAAAACAATGGTCAGCTCTGTATTGAGTATTGACAGTGGTACTTCCAGCATTCCATCTATATGCCAGTCTCTGTTGTATTTGCTGCAAAGGAAGACAGTGAATTGAGAAGGTGCATAATTCACTCATATCCATTTCTTCTGAGCTTTCTTCTCAGCCAGTTGAGCTTTGTTTCTGATCACCTCCTCCAATATCCTCTCAGTCACCACCCAAACTACACCACTGTCAGCAACCGTCTCCCAGTTCTCAGTGTTAATATCCACCTTCCAGGGTGGCACGGTGGCTCAGTGGTTAGCAGTGCTGCCTCACAGCACCAGGGTCCTAGGTTCGATCCTAGCCTCGGGTGACTGTCTGTGTGGAGCTTGCACATTCTCCCCGTGTCTGTGTGGGTTTCCACCGGGTGCTTCAGTTTCCTCCCATAGTCAGGTGAATCGACCATGCTAAACCACCCATAGTGTTAGGTGCATTAGTCAGGATTGCTATAGTGAAGGTATAGAAGCCCAGGAAGTTTTGGCCAATTCACAATACAGACTGTTTTTGCATATTCAGCCATCAGACGGCTGAGCCAGTGCAAATGTTGTTGGCTTTAAATGATTTATTCTAATGAAATTGGCCTGTTCCTGGGCCTCTGAGTAGGTGATGTTATCTTGTTAAGAGGTGCCAAGGATATGTCTGAAACAGTAAACATGGAAACGGTCTAGCCTGTTTTTCTGCCAGTATATGCTATCTGGTTTTCACCAGCACAAAATAACGTGGTGAGAATGCAGTCCTGGTAAAACCAATGTTTATGTTGGCCCAAGTGACTGCATGAAGTGGTATGCTTAATGTTGCATCTTTTATTGATTTCCTTGGGTTTAACAGTTAATACATTTGCTCTTTCCTTGGCTCAAGAAAACCATATTGATTGGCTCCTGGTTGCTTACTAGTTAACCCACTTTTAACTGGAGAGGGTTAAAGCCTTGGGTAGGCTGTGGGACAGCTCTTCCACTGGCACAAGTCCCCAGATGTTAGCAAGAAGGACTTTGCAGGATCGACAGGACTGCGTTTCCTTTTCGGGTGGTTAGGTCAGTGCCAACTAGCCTGCCCAATTTAATCCCTTTTCATATATTTGTATATTTTAGATTCTGTGTCAATTTGGGTTACTTGTTTTGGCCAATTAGGAAGGCACTTGTGAGTCAATCGCATTACTGTGAATCTGGAGTCAAGTTGATTTGATTTGATTTATTATTGTCACACGTCCTGAGATAGTGAAAAAAACAGTATTTTGCATGCTATTTCGGCAAATCACGGCGAGAGACAAAAAAAACCTGCAAATGCTGGAATCCAAAAAAGAACACAGCAGGCCAGGCAGCATCAGGAGGTGGAAAGTTTTGGGTGTAACCCTTCTTCAGTACTCTGGGTGGGTGTGGGAGGAGCTGCAGATAAAGGGGGTGACAGGAGCATGGGGGTGAAGTGGGGATAGGTGAAGACAGGTAAAGGTACGACATGGTCGGTCAATGGGAGGAATGAATCCTCTGGCAGGGAGGAGTGGAAGGGAGGGGGAGGGGCTGTGAAGGGAGTCAGGATGGGATGGGAAGGGAGGGTATTTAAAATTGGAGAACTCAATGTTGAGTCCTCCAGGCTATAGGATGGAAGGTAAGTTATTGTTCCTCCGATATGAGCTGTGGTTTGACTTGGCAATGAAGGAGGCCAAGGATGGTTGTGTTGGAAAAGGAGTGGTTGGGAGAATTGAAATTGGCGGTGACTGAGAGGTCAGGTCGGCCCCAGCGGACCCGGCTGCGATGCTCAATGAACCATTCCCTAAGTTTACGTTCAGTTTCCCCAATGTAGAGAAGACTACACCGGTAGCACCTAATGCAGTAAACTAGGTTGGAAGAGAGGCAGGTGGTGTCCCGACAGGTTTTGCATCTTTTCTGGTTGTAGGGAAGGTACCTGGGCATTTGGGGGTGGTGTGAACCAAGGACTGTCAGAGGGAACAGTCCTTGCAGAAGGCAGAGACGGGTGGAAAGGGGGAAATGTTCTTGGTGGTGGGGTCTAATCTGAGTTTGCGGAAGTGTTTGAGGACGATGTGTTGGATGCGGAGACTGGTGGGGTGGTAGGTGAGGACAAGGGGGTCTCTGTCTTTATTGCATGGGGGGTTTAAGAGTGGTGGAACAGGGAATGGAGGTGGTGCAGCGGACAGCTGTCTGAATGACGGTGGGAGGAAAAGCACGTTGTTCAAAATAGATGGACATCTGGGATGCTCACAAGCGGATTGTCTCCTCGTCCGAGCAGATGTGGTGGAGAAATTTGGAGAATGGGTTGGAGTTCTTGCAGGGTATTGGGTGGGACAAGGTGTAGACCAGGTAGTTACAGGAGTCAGTGGGTTTATAATAGATGTTGGGCAAATCATACAATACATAAGTACATCAGAGTAATAGAACAGAACGTAGAATATAGTGTTGCAGCTGCAGAGAAGGTGCAGAGTAAGGTCAACTCTAATATATGAGAGGTCCATTCATAAGTCTGATAACAGCAAAGAAGAAGCTGTACTTAAATCTGTTGATGCCTGTTTTCAAACTTATGTATCTTCTGCCCAATGGAAGAGGATGGAAGAGACTATAACTGGGGAGGGAGGAATCTTTGATTATGTTGGCTGCTTTTCCAAGGTAATGGAAAGTGTCGACAGAATCAATGGAAGGAAGGCTGGTTTGTGTGATGGGCTGAGCTGTAATGTCTTGCGGTCTTGGGCAGAACAATTACCACAGCAAGCTGTGATGCATCCAGAGAGGGTGCTTTCTATGGTGCATCCATAAAAATTGGTAAGAATCATTGTGAACATGCTGAATTTCCTTAGCCTTCTGAGGAAGTAGAAACATTGTTGTGCTTTCTTGCCTGTAGCATTGACATGGATGGACAAAGACAGATTGTTGGGGATATCTGCTCCTAGAAACCTGAGGCTCTTGGCCATCTCTACCTCAGCACCATTGATGTAGATAGGGGCACAGTCTCTACTCCACTTCCTGAAGTCAATGACCAGCTCCTTCATTTTGCTGACATTGAGGGAGAGATTGTTGTCTGTACACCATGCTATTAAGCTCTCTATCCCTTCCCTGTACTCTACTTTGTCGTAGTTTGAGATCTGGCCCATTATGGCAGTGTCATCAGCAAATTTGGCCACACGTTTGTGAGTCTATAAGGAGTATAATAAGGAGCTGAGTACACAGTCCTGCAGGGCACCAGTGCTGAGGATTATCATGGGGGATAACGATTACTATCTGTGGGTCAGGAAGTCAAGGGTACAGTTGCAGAGTGTGGAGCATTGTCCTTGGTCTTGGAATTTGGAGATGAGTTTGAATGGAATTATGATGTTGAAGGCAGAGCTAAAGTCAATAAATAGGAGTTTAACCTAGTAGTCCTTTACTATTCATCCATTCCAAAGATGAATCTAGTGACAGGGAGATGATGTCTGTGACCTATTGTAACAGTTGGCAAATTGTAGTGGATCAAGACAGTGGGGAAGGTTAGAGTTGATGAGAGTCATTACTAACCTCTAGAGGTACTTCATAATGATAGATGTCAGAGCCATTGGGTAGTAGTCAATGAAACATGTTGCTTGATTTTTCTTGGCAAGGGATGATAGTGGTCTTCTTGAAGCGGGTGGCAACCTCAGATTGCAGTAACAGAGGGGTTAAAGATGTCAGTGAATATCCCCACCAGCTGGTCTGTGTACAGCTGGGGTCTCCATTAGTGCCAGTTGCTCTCTGTGGGTTCACTCTCAGGAAGGCCAATCTGACATATGCAACAGTGACTGTTGGTGTATGTGCAGCTGAGGCTATCGGGTTGGGTGACATCATTTCATTGACCTTCTGTTCAAAATGAGCATAGAATGCATTGAGCTCATGGTGGAGTAATGCATTGTTGCAGCAATTCTCCTTGACTTTGTAGCCTGTTATGTCATATAAGCCTTGCCACAGTCAACACATGTTCATGTGGTTGGTCTGGGAGTCTAGTTTAGTCTGGTGTTGTCTCTTGGCACCCCTGATGGCTTTGTGAAGGTTGAACCTCAATTTCCTGGACAGATTAGAATCACCAACTTGAATGCCTCAGACCTGGTCTCCAGGAGGGAGTGGATCTGCTTAATTTCTTTGGCACACAGACCTCTACACACTTACTGATGAAGTCTGTGATGGTAGTGGCATACTTATTTAGGTTAGGTTGGCCACTGTGTTCTTGAATGTGAACCAATCCATTGACGTAATCATGTAGGAGCTTGTCCATTACCCCAGACTAGCACTGTATGACTTTCGACACCAAATCCTCAGTATAAGCAGTCTCTGCTTATACGCCATGAGAAGGAGTACAGCCATATTGTCTTATTTACCGAAATGTGGAAAGGGGGTGGAGCAATAAGCATCTTTGATTGTGTAGCAATGGTCCAGGGTGAATGAGCCTCTGATGGGACAGGAGATGTGTCAATGGTATCTTGGTAGCACAACCTTGAGATTGGCCTAGTTGAAGTTACTGTCCATGATGAACAAGGGTATTCCACCTCAAGGCTATTTGTATATTTCATTAAGTGTGCTCTTCACTTCAGTATGGGTTGACATGTAACCTGCTGTCAGGATTGCAGAAGTGAACTCCCGTGGAAAGTAGTAGGGACAGTACCTCACTGTTAGATATTCTAGGTCCCAGGAACAGTAACTTGCCAGGGTCACCACGTCCAAGCACCAATAGCTGTTGATTAGGAGACAGTTATCCCCTTCCCTTGCTTTGCCCAAGGACATTATGCGGTCCATACAGTGGACTGAGAGACTCTTATGTTGTAAGACACTGTCAGGTGAAGCAAAAGTGAGCCATATCTCTGTAAAACAGAGCACACAGCAATCACTCAATCCTCTTCAGAAAGATCATCCAGATTGGTTGCAATGGCTTGTGCATTTGCCCGGAGTATACTGGAGAGGTGGGAGGACTTGAAGCTGCACTGTTTCAGTCTCACCTGCAGGCCAGTGCATCTCCCACCTTTCCTGGGTGAGTGACTGCTCCTGATCGGTTCTAGGAGTCGGTGTGGATCCTCTGCAGATCCAGAAGATATGTGGGGGTGTCGGTAGGTCCTGGGCACTGGTCGCAGCCTGGGGTTCTCCAGAGAGTATTGTTTTGGTCTGGTCAAGCCTTGATATTGGGTCTCCACAAGGTCAGGTACAAGTACAACTATGGAGTCAGGTCACCGACTGACGTCTGAGTTGGGCTTGTAGAAGCTGGTATGTGCCTGTTCTCTTTGTTGTCGTATTGCGGTTCCAGCATCAGTAGTCGGATGCTATGGGAGGTCCTGGTGTTCATCAGATCCAGTCAGGCTGGGGGTGGGGTTGGTTGTTTCCAGAGGTGGAAAGACTGCCAGACTTGTAAAGTAGGTTTAACAGAATATTATTATTAATTCTGACAGACCTAAAATTGAGATTTAAAAGAGTAGAACGATTATAAAAGATGTGAAAGGATATTCTGCTGGGGACAGCTCACAAAATGTGACCACACTCCAGCACCATCTTGGAAAGGATGTAGACATACCAGGGAAGGGTGACATTTATTTGCCTAATGGGATTTTACATTAACCAACAATGGTTGTAGGATCACCATTACTGAGGCTAGCTTTTATGAATCGATTTATTAATTGAAACTAAATTCCACCAACTGGTGGGGAAAGATTTGAGTACCAAAACTTAAGCCTGGACTTGGAAAACTCCTGACATTACCATTAAGTCACCACCTCCCCTTCTACCAAATAAGTCCATTCAGATGTAGATCTAAAGATCACCACAAATTGGTGTTTGAGCCTCAGGTGAATAATCTCAATGAACTGATGTTACTTGTCACCCCTCACTGATAATATGCCTGACTGAATAAATGAAATTCAGGCCACTGGTCTTCTCTAACCTCACCCTCTGAACTTTCCATTAAACCTGCGGATCGTTGCCATTCCCATTTTACCAATACTGGATCCACATTTCTCAACAACAATGTTTGTCTGATACTGTTAACAGAATACAATGACCCAAGATGCATCAGAGGATTTAATCAGTCAAGAATTGACATCAAATCAGATAAGGAGATATTAAGAAAAGTGATAATGGTTTGATCAAAGCTTTGGATTTAAGACGCTTAAAGGAAGGTTCTTGTGATACAGTGGCAAAGTCCATACCTCTCAGCCAGGAGGTCTGAGTAGAAGTCCCACCTCATCCAAAGGTATGTAATAACATATCCAGGGTAGGGGAGTGGGTCTGGGTGGGATGCTGTTCAACCCACACTGGCCATCTGATGGGCAGACTGACCTGCTTCCACACTATAGGGATTCTATGATTCCATGCTTGAACAGTTGATTAGAAAAGAAGAAAGAGTCTTACAGGAGGGAAAATATTCAGTGATGCTTAGAGGGCAAATTCCAGGAGTAGTGCCTAATAACTGAATACAAGCCTGTCACTAGTTGGGTAAATAAAGTACAGAGACTGTATAAGAGACTAGAGCCTGGAGAAATGCAGTGTTTTTAAAAGGGCTCTCAAACTGAAGGAGGTTTCAGAGAGAGGGAGGAGGGAAACCATGTGTGTTTTCATTCCAAAGATGAGAAGTTTAATACCAAGGCAATGGTGGACTTGGAACTGACACCATTCAGTGACCTCAGAGATGTTGAGCAAACACCACTTAGGATATGGGCAGCAGAGTTTTCGATGAACTCAAAAATGTCAAAGGATAGGCGGTTGACCAGACAGAGCTGAAATACTCATTGAGCCCTTGCTGCATAAACTCCTAAAGTGTCAGATTGTCTTTAATTCCCTCACTATTTCTGATTAACTGAATGTAACTGCTCAAGTTAAGATAGACCAGCCTAAATGGATTGGTCTTGAAAAGAAAAAAACACTGCTACTCAAATGCCCCAAATCCTGCAAGAACCTTATATCATGACACTTGGCTGTGATCTTTTACATAAACATCAATTACAGCAGCTAAGGTTATATTCGTATCTACTTAAATTTCAATTAAATTACTCAGATCTCTTTTTTTCCCCTCAGATCCGAATTCCATTCCAGCCAAGTCTTGATTATGTGAGCCCGTTTTCACAATTACCATGTCACTGCTTTATCACAGCATTCCAAGACATGCTCTCTGCTGTTAATTTGCTTTTCCATTAAGAGCTCTTCATTGGTTCTGCCTTCAAGGTCTGCTGGTCACTGTCAGTTTTCTTTTCCCTGCACTGTTTACTATCTGACCCCTCCTCCATTAGCCTTACAAATTCATTGATGTTCTCCCTCCTGATGACTACTGTCTCCCATTGCTCAGCTTTCTTCCTGTCATACTCTTCATCATTACCATTTATCATAATTTCTTCACTGCTGTTCCTTTTCTCCCATCAATGGTCTCCTCTTAGTTCAGTGGTACAGATTCTTATCGATAGTTTATCCCTTCCAAATGAGTATACTCTGCCATTGGTGATTTTTCCCTTCCTATCCTCAGTTCTCAATTTTGTATCATTTTGAATTCTAATGTAACCTTTAATATAATACAAAGGGATAACTTAAAATTAAATAACAGATTTGTGTAGTGGAACCATTGCTTTTAGTACACTTTGATCAACCTTATCATTGACCAACCTGGACTCGGGCTTCTTTAATTGGTGCATTAGTGTTACCATGCAAACTGATCGTATACTAAGGGTTGATCATTTTGTGATTTTTAGTTAATTGAATTGGCGTTAACATTTGTCTACACTCCTAAAGTTTCTCCTGGGAATAAATATTTCTAACGTACGTTAACACTCAGACTGCGTTAATGTATTTTTTTTTGCTTGCTAACTGCTTGTAAAGCAGCAATTAACATGGAATGTGCAAATTTGCTTAGTATTTACTGAATTCCTACATTGCATTAATTTCTCCTATTTATAACTGGCTTTGAAGAATTGGAGAGTTGGCGGAGTTCCAATGGTGAAAGAAGGCGGTATTGTTTGAAATAAGAGCTTTTTAATGAACTTGCAGAATAGATATGGCATCAGATTTAACATTATTAGATATTTTTGTGGACAAGCAAAGTCTTTCAAGTGTGACATAAGATGAACTTCCAGTACTCCTAATAATGCAATGCAGTGTAAGTGGATTAATGTGTCATCTATCTGGATATCATGCTGGACCTCTGTCCTTTCCTGACCCTCTTTAAGTGGCTAATCTCACATGAACTCATCAGTCTCACCAATATAGTGTGCAGCAAGTCTGTCTATACTAACACATGCTTCAGGTGCTGAAGGCTCAGAGCTTGAGTTCCTCCTCCTCCTCCTCCTCCTCCTCCTCCTCTGAAGTTAAAAACACACAACACCAGGTTATAGTCCAACAGGTTTAATTGGAAGCACACTAGTTTTCGGAGCATCACTCCTTCATAAGGTGGTAGTGGACCAACCCTCCGAAAGCTAGTGCTTCCAATTAAACCTGTTGGACTATAACCTGGTGTTGTGTAATTTTTAACTTTGTACACCCCAGTCCAACACCGGCACCTCCAAATCACATTTCCTCCTCTTAGGCTTGCAAGCTTTCTAATAATAAGGATGTGGCCTTTTGTCATAACAAATATAGATATTCAAAATGTCATTCAAAATTTGAGATTTCTTTACAAGTAGCAACAAGAGAAATTCCTATCCTATTGTTGTAACAAATAGAGTATACTCTAGTATCAAATAACCATATTTTTGACATTGAAAATAATTTACAATGAATATTATTAAATCATAACGTAAAATGTGTGATCCACAGGGTTATAGTCCAACAGGTTTAATTGGAAGCACACTAGCTTTCGGAGCATCACTCCTTCATAAGGTGGTAGTGGACCAACGCTCCGAAAGCTAGTGCTTCCAATTAAACCTGTTGGACTATAACCTGGTGTTGTGTGATTTTTAACTTTGTACACCCCAGTCCAACACCGGCATCTCCAAATCACATTTCCTCCTCTTAGGCTTGCAAGCTTTCTAATAATAAGGATGTGGCCTTTTGTCATAACAAATATAGATATTCAAAATGTCATTCAAAATTTGAGATTTCTTTACAAGTAGCAACAAGAGAAATTCCTATCCTATTGTTGTAACAAATAGAGTATACTCTAGTATCAAATAACCATATTTTTGACATTGAAAATAATTTACAATGAATATTATTAAATCATAACGTAAAATGTGTGATCCACAGGTATCAATTGTTACCTCTACTTTGTTTTTTATTTTATTGGTCTCTTGACATTGCCTTCCTGTAGTGAGTAAATTGTTTTGATCATTGTACTACTCAAGACCCTATGAGCTTCACCTTTTAAGCATAGTCTGCATTTTTTGAATAACATTTGGACAAAGAACCAAAAGTATATCAATGTATAAAAACTGCCAGCTCTCATTGACTGAGTGTAAATAACTTATTGCTAAAAGCCAGTTCGAGCTACACATAAGGAAACATCACCAATCTTAATCCATTTTTTTTTTAGATTAGATTACCTACAGTGTGGAAATAGGCCCTTCGGCACAACCAGTCCATACCGACCTCGGAAGAGTAACCCACCCAGACTCATTTCCCTCTGACTACTGCACCTAACACTATGGGCAATTTAACATGGCCAATTCACCTGACCTGCACATCTTTGGATTATTTTGAACCTGTTAAAACTTCTGCAATATTTTACATCTTTTGTTTAGAGGTATACAACACGGAAACAGACCCTTCGGTCCAACCTGTCCATGCCGACCAGATATCCCAAGCCAATCTAGTCCCACCTGCCAGCACCCAGCCCATATCCTTACAAACCCTTCCTATTCATATACCCATCCAAATGCTCTTAAATGTTGCAATTGTACCAGCCTCCAC
>NC_057713.1:43181373-43189129 GCF_004010195.1 Chiloscyllium plagiosum
CACACAAAGCCATGTTGACTATCCCTAATCATTTCTTGCCTTTCCAAATACATGTACATCCTGTCCCTCAGGATTCCCTCCAACAACTTGCCCACCACCGGAGGTCAGGCTCACTGGTCTATAGTTCCCTGGCTTGTCTTCACCGCCCTTCTTGAACAGTGTCACCACGTTTGCCGACCTCCAGTCTTCCGGCACCTCACCTGTGACTATTGATGATACAAATATCTCAGCAAGAGGCCCAGCAATCTCTTCTCTAGCTTCTCACAGAGTTTAATTCCATATATGGCAAAGTAAAATAATTAATAGCCATATCCACAGATGTTAATGTCACTTATTTAATGTAATCTTCAATGGTTATCCTGTCTTTTTTTCTTCAGACAATTTACCTTCCAACCTCCCTTCAGGAGAGTTATGAAGAATGTACGGGTAAGGGCTTCCACACTCAATTCCCTGTTTATTCCTAAGAGGCCATTTCATTATTACCTCATTTGATCCACAGTAATCTCATCAGTAAAGAAGGTCTTTCAGTACCTATTTTTCCCTCATTCACTGTCCCAATTTGCACCCTCCACAACTCGTTTACTGCAATATCATCTGTTGTGATAATGTGCACGTTAAGGCAATCAGCACCACAACGTATAGCCATAGTTATTCAGTTGTACTCTAAATTTGTGTGTGTTCAATAACAATAACTTGATGCACAATGACCAGGAGAGTCTTGTGGCATGGTGGTAGTGTTCCCACCTCTGGGCCAGAAGGTTAGAATTCAAGAATCTGCCCTGAGGATGTGTTATAATATGTCCTAGCAGGTTGATTAAAAGTAAATATACCATCAATAGACCATTAGAATCTCTGCAATTTCTAGCATAGTACTTGTTTCGTGTACAACATAACAGGTAAAGTTAAAGTAAAAGATGCAAGGATGGTTCATGTTTAGCCAAATGTATGATAGCCAATTATTTATAAATCAGTTATGAAAATTGGACAGGCTAACGCCAACAACTGAACATGTATGTAAATCGCTGGATCTGATCATTAAGCTGAGTCACAAAATTGTCTAACTGTAACCTTCACAGAAAAACACTAGATAGGCTGAATAATTCTCACACTGAGAAAATACTGTAAAAAGAGAAAAGCATACATTTCATTGAAAGCTTCTTATAGCTTCCTGCTGTACTTGTCACTCCTGTAGTTGACACTGTGATGGGCCTTTAAAAAATGTTAAAGGTATGACATGCAATAGTTGCTTGGAGCAGTTTCAGCATGTGACTGTGAGGTTCAGAAATCTCACCACCAAAATTCCATGTATTATTGAAAATCTTTTCTCAATTGCGTTTTGGGATTCTTTTTCCTTCAGTCACTAGGAAGCTTCATAGCCGATACAAGTTATAAACACAACAGAAACAAACTATAATTAGTTTACTCATTCTGCTCAGAGATATAAAGCCATAACTCCAGTACAGGTGGGGCCTGAACCCAGATTATCTGGCTCAGAGAGTGGGAGACTGGCCACAGTACTACATAACCAATTAATCCCTGAAATGTCTATCAAATCTTTTAATTTCTTTTAAATTTTTAATTGAATCTCTCTGTATCTCCAAAAAAACCTGGACTGGAATTATTGGGCCAGATTTTCTGAGGAGAGTCTATGCATTTTCAAGTAGTAACTAATATCCAAGACCAAGGGATTGTCTTCGGCCTGAAGGCTGAGCAGGTGCCTGATCTCTACCAGTCTTCTGAGAGCCACAGACCAGAGGTGTTCCTTCCTGCAGAGCTCTGTTCGCTGTGCACTCACCAGATTTTGCTGCCGACTCAAGTCTAGTGAGATGAACCGCAGAGGCGGAAGTCTGTGAACTGGTGGAGCCTTGCCTGCGTATCCCCTGAGGGTTCAGTGTCTTCCTCCTCAGAGATGCAGGTGGAGCTGGGTGTCTCTGTCTTTTGGCTCAGGTTTCTTTGCTGCCACTGGTGCCTGAATGAGAGACGAGAAAGTATTCGCTGTGTAAACATCAATTCCATCTGAGAAACATCGTTACTGATGGAGCTAGATCATATGAAGCTGAAACAAAGCTGGGGTCTTTCCCATCTAACCGGGCCAGTTGTAACTTTAGATTGCAGGAGGTTACAACACCCGACAGATGCTGATTGGATAGTTCTTTAAATGTGCAGATCAGGCTTCGATTATGTTGTTTGTGCCCCAACCATAATGTTAACCAGAAGGTTGGGTATGGAAACAGCAGTAAACTCCCTCCTTGGCCAAACTTGCTGGTTGCTTGATCAAGAATCAGATGAGACCAAAGTAAGTTTGAATGTTTAGGTTTGGAAGCATCCTTTGTGAGCTGGAAGGTACAGAAGCATAAATCTAAGGTCCCATAAATGGACATTATGCCTTTCTTTCTTTGCCCTGGCCATGATTTTTCTTTTGACTCTTTGATCCACTGGACTACAGGAATCACTTGTCCATTTCCTCATTAGCAGAATTCTTTCCCAAACTCCCATTCTTGTCTACCAAGTAGGAAATACAAAAGGGACAAATGATTTTCTTTCGCTCATTCCAATTTGGTCCCTTCTTAAAGCAAGACTCTTTAGGACAAATAGATATTGAGCAGGTGAGTGCAGCTAGCATTTTAGTGGCATGTAGGGGGAGACTGATGTCCATCTGAATAGGCTGGGGCTGTTTTCCCTGGAGCATCAGAGGCTGAGGGGTGACCTTAGTTTATAAAATCATGAGGGGCATGGATAGGGTGAATAGCCAAAGTCTTTTCCCCACAGTGGGGAGTCCAAAACTAGAGTGCACAGGTTTAAGGTGTGAGGGGAAAGATGTGAAAGGGACCTAAGGTGCAACCTTTTCACGCAGATGGTTGTGTGTATGGAATGAGCTGCTAGAGGAAGTGGTGGAGGCTGGTACAATTACAACATTTAAAAGTCATCCAGATGGGTGTATGAAAAAGAAGGGTTTACAGACCAAATGCTAGCAAATGGGAGTAAATTAATTTAGAATATCTGGTCAGCAAAGACAAGTTGGACCGAAGAGTCCATTTCTGTACATATCTTTGACTCTGACTCTCTGATCAAGTCAGCCCACGTTCATCCAGGATTGATTGTGACCCAAAAGGCCTTCCAAAGCTTAATCAGTGGCAATTTACAGAAATATTGCAAGAATCAATGTTATGCAAGATTCCTGGGAAGCTCCCCTATTGCAATCATCTTCTGTTAGTCCTTTCTTCCTACGTTTTTCACCTTCCCACCTTAGAACAGACTTACAGGCTAGCTGCAAGGAAACAAGGGCTAACCATTTACAAAGAGACTGATGATATTTAAGAGTAACACAATCAAAACCATACAACAATGAAATGTGTTGCAGAAGAAGCAATTGACATGATGAAGATGATGTTTAGACGCCTCTACATCACTGCAGGCAGCTTCAAAATACCTTAGCAGGGTCAAATAATGGCAGGATTCAGCTATGTTGCACCAGTGTATCCATCTACCAGCCACATGTTAAACCTCACCTGAAGTCTTCTGTTTTACCCCCACTGCAAAGATTTCCTGTAATTAACAACGTATTCTTTCACAGATATCCATTCCTTGATTTTAAGGTTTTGGTTTACCATTCATCACAAGTGAGAAGACCACTTGTCAGGCAGCAGGCAAAAATAGACAAGTTAGCAAAGTGCTGCAAAATAAAATATACGTCGATGTAGACATTAAACAGGAACTGAATCTAACATTTGTAACACACCCTGTTGCAAGGTCTTGTGTAACTACAAATCTTTACTCTTCCATTTTTGCCAGGTTTATAGGATGAATCCTTTTGACATCAGGAGAGGTGGAGATAGGCTGCTCAGATCCCTGTTCTGACTCATGATACTCTTGGTCAACATACTGTGCAGATTGAAATACAGGTGGGCGTTCTGCAACTGATGTATTTGCATAGGGGGAGACTTTTCCAGTAGGACCCAAGGCAGCATATGGGGCACTGACTGAAGTGGAAGTGGTGGTAATGGCTGAGAAGTGGCAACTCTCCTCACTGTCCTTTTTTAGTCACTTGTGGGACATGGGAATTGCTGGCTGGGCAAAACTCATTGCCTCTCTCTAGTTGCCCTTGAGGTGGTAGTGCTGAGCTGCCTTCTTGAACCATGGGTAGACCCACAATGCCATTACGGAGGGAATTCCAGGATGTTGCCCCAGTGACAATGAAGGAATGGTGATATATTTCCAAGTCAGGATGGTGAATGGCTTGGAGGGGTACTTGTAGTTGATGTTCTTCCCATGTACCTGCTGCTCTTGTCCTTTTAGATGGAAGTGGTGATGGATTTCAATGATGCTGTCTGAGGAGCCTTGGTGAATTTCTGCAATGTGCATGACGCTGATACTGAGAGGCAGTGATAGACAAAATGGATGCTTATGGACCTGGTGCCAATCAAATGGGCTGATTTGCTCTGGATGGTGTCAAGATTGGAGAGTGTTATTGGAGTTGCCCTCATTCAGGCACGTGGCCGGTATTCCACTACACTTGTGACTTCTGCCTTGTGGAGGATGCACAGTCTGTGGGAGTCCAAAGCTGAGTTACTCGCTGTAGTATTCCTCGCCTCTAAACTGCTGTTGTAGCCATTGAATTTATATAGCAAGTCCAGTCAAGTTTCTGGTCAATGGTAACCAGAGGATGTTAGTGGGGGATTCAGTGATGGTAACACCATGAAATGTCAAAGAGCGGTGGTTACGTTGTCTCTTATTGATGATGGTCATAACCTGCCATTTAAGTGGCATGAATGTTACTCGCCACTTATCAGCCCAAGATTGGATATTGTCAGGTCTTGTTGCATTTGAACACGGACTGCTTCAGTATCTGAGGAGTTGCTAATGATGCTGAACATTGTGCAATCACTGGCAAACATCCCCACTTCTGACATTATGATGGAGGGAAGGTCGTTGATGAAGCAGCTGAAGATAGTTGAGCCTAGGACACTACCTTGAGGAACTCCTGCAGAGATATCCTGGAACTGAGATGACTGATCTCAATAACCACATCCATCTACCTATGTGCCAGATGTGACTTCAACCAGTGGAGAGTTTGCCCCCGATACCCATTGATTCTAGATTTGCAAGATTGTCTTGAAGCTACACTTGATGTTAATACCTACCACTTTCACCTCCCTTCTGTAATTCAGCTCTTTTGTCCAAGTTTAAACCAAGGCTATAATGAAATCAGGAACTGAGTAACCCTAGCAGAACCCAAACTGGGTGTTACTGAGCAGGTGCTGCTTGATAGCACTGTCGATGACACCTTCCATCACTTTACTGTTGATTGAGAGTAGACTGATGGGGCAGTAATTGGCTGGGTGGGAGTTGTCCTGCTTTTTGTAAACAGGACAGACCCGGGCAATTTTCCAGAATGTCGATGATGTTAGTGTTGTAACTGTACTGGAAACTCTTGGCCAGGGGAGCAGCAAGTTCTGAAGCACGAGTCTTAGGTATTACTGCTGGAATGTTGTCAGGATCCATGGACTTTGCAGCATCAAGCATTTCCAACTGTTTCTTGATATCATGCGGAGTGAACGGAATTGGCTGAAGACTAGTACTGTGATGTTGGGGACCATTGAAGGAGACTGATTTAGATCATCTACTTGGAATGTCTGGCTGAAGCTCATTGCAAATACTTCAGCCTTATCTTTTGCACTGATATATTGGACTCTTCCATCATTAAGGATGGAGATATTTGTGAAGTAACCTCCTCCTTCAGTGAGTTATTTAATTGTCCACCACCATCAACATCTGAATGTGGCAGGACTGGATTAATAGTCTAGCGATAATGATAGTAGGCCATTAGTCTTAGTCCTCTTTCACAATCTTTGCTTCTGGCAGTGCCATCAGGAGGGTGACACAACACCCCTATTGCTTATCTCCTCAATAATCTATAACTTTCCTCTGTGACAAACATCGTCCATCAGTAGGGAACAGCACATCTCCCTGCAGTCTCTTGTATTTGGTCTAGGGAGGCATACATGAAATAGTTCTCAGTGTTGTTGCATTGGAATGCCATGCCAATGATGTCAGATAATGATTGGGAGTGTGGGCAGGAACAGATGAATAGCAAGGGAAGGTTACTGGTAAGCTTGTTGCACCTGAAGAAAGCCTTCCTGCTCCCCTGGTCCAGACACAGCCCTACAAAAACATTAAGCTCACAGTTTCAACTTCAATGCTGTCTTAAAATATTTAGTTTTTTGAGGCTTTGGAAATGGGAAGCCTGAGGTTGAAATGAAAGCCCACAGCCTCATTATAATATTTGAGCAAAAATCCATTTCCCATAGCCGTTGGTCACCGTCCCCTCATTCTTCCCCTGTTAAAACCAGAAGTGGGATGTTTCAATTTGGATTTTGTTTTTGTTCTAATGTTTTGGTATTGTAATTTCTTACATAACCCTCATGTACTTGGATTTGGAAGCTAATTCATGCAAGGGACTGAATTTTAAGATTGATCTGATTGTGCTTGCATTTAGAGCATAATAAGAACAAAAAAAAAAGCAAGAGTCAATCATAAAGTCCATAGAGATGATTCCATTCAATAAAATACTGGACGAACCTCTATAAGAACAGCAGTTTTTCATTCCATCCTATTATCCCTTGAGTCTCTTAGTGTCCAAAAGTCTAATCCACTCCCCATCCTGACAGTATGGCTGTTTACGCCGGAATCTTTAGCCAGGAGAAAAAGTCTGTCAGTACCATCATGACAAACCTATTCAACACTTCATAATTTTAAAGGATATCTCTTACTTTACGAAATGCAGAGAATTTAGGCCATTCAGTTCCATCTCTTGTCATCGGACTGTTCTCTCAGCCAGGACTCAATCAAGTGAATACTTGTTGCAATGCTTCTAAGGCAAAAACATCCTGCTTTAATTGAAGCCAAAATGACACACAGCATCCTTGGTGCAGTCTCACCAAAATCTTATTTAATTGCGCCAAGATTTCCTCACTCTTGCTCAATGGACATCTTCATTAAAAGTCAATCTAACCACTGCCCCCTGATGTTCAATGCCATTAACATTGACCAGAACCTGAACTGGACAATAAATATAGTGGCTACAACAGCAGGTCAGAGGCTAGCAATACTTCTGCAAGGAACTCACCAATTGACTCCCTAAAGCCGAACCTTTATCCACAAGATACAAGTCAGGACTGGGATGGAATACTTCCCAGAGGAAAAAGTGAGGTCTGCAGATGCTGGAGATCAGAGCTGAAAATGTGTTGCTGGAAAAGCGCAGCAGGTCAGGCAACATCCAGGGAACAGGAGAACCGACATTTCGGGAATAAGCCCTTCTTCAGGAATGAGGAAAGTTTGTCCAGCAGGCTAAGATAAAAGGTAGGGAGGAGGAACTTGGGGGAGGGGCGTCGGGAATGTGATAGGTGGAAAGAGGTCAAGGTGAGGGTGATAGGTCAGACTGGGGTGGGAACCCTCCAACCACAAGGGATGAACTCAGATTTCACCAGTTTCCTCATTTCCCCTCCCCCCAGCCTGTCTCAGTCAAATCCATCAAATTCAGCACCGCCTTCCTAACCTGCAATCTTCTTCCCGACCTCCCCGCCCCCACCCCAGTCTGACCTATCACCCTCACCTTGACCTCTTTCCACCTATCACATTTCCGACGCCCCTCCCCCAAGTCCCACCTCCCTACCTTTTATCTTAGCCTGCTGGACAAACCTTCCTCATTCCTGAAGAAGGGCTTATGCCCGAAACGTCGATTCTCCTGTTCCCTGGA
>NC_057713.1:43190379-43258059 GCF_004010195.1 Chiloscyllium plagiosum
GGATTGGAAGGAGAAGTTGTTCAGGGTGAGGACCAGTTCAGTCAGTCGAAGGAGGGTGTCAGTGGAAGGGTACTGGTTGGTATGGCGGGAAAGGAAGAAGCGGAGGGCTTTGAGTCCTTCGTGATGGGGGATGGAGGTGTACAGGGACTGGATGTCCATGGTGAAAATAAGGCGTTGGTGACCGGGGAAGCGAAAATCATGGAGCAGGTGGAGGGCGTGGGTGGTGTCCCGAACGTAGGTGGGGAGTTCTTGGACTAAGGGGGACAGGACGGTGTCAAGGTATGCGGAGATGAGTTCGGTGGGGCAGGAGCAGGCGGAGACAATGGGTCGGCCGGGGCAGTCAGGTTTGTGGATTTTGGGCAGGAGGTAGAAGCGGGAGGTGCGGGGTTGTGGGACTATGAGTTTGGAGGCGGTGGATGGGAGATCCCCCGAGGTGATGAGGTTATGGACGGTCTGGGAGATGATGGTTTGGTGGTGGGGGGTGGGGTCATGGTCAAGGGGGCAGTAGGAGGGGGTATCTGCGAGCTGGCGTTTGGCCTCAGCGGTGTAGAGGTCGGTGCGCCAAACTACTACCGCGCCTCCCTTGTCTGCTGGTTTGATAGTGAGGTTGGGGTTGCAACGGAGTGAGTGGAGGGCTGCGCGTTCCAAGGGTGAGAGGTTGGAGTGGGTGAGAGGGGTGGGGGAGTTCAGGATGGAATACTTCCCACTTGGCTCGATGAGTGCAGCTCCAACAACACTCAAGAAGCTTGACACCGTCCTGGGCAAAGTAGCCTGTCTGATTGGCACCATAAGAGAAAGTGAGGATTGAGGATGCTGGAGATCATAGTTGAGAGTGTAGTGGTGGAAAAACACAGCAGGTCAGGCAGCATCTGAGGAGCAAGAGAATTGATGTTTTGGGCATAAGCCCTTCATCAGGAATCGATGCATATGATTGGTACCACACCCACAATCATCCACTCCCTCAACCATTGGTGCTCAGTAGCTATCTAGAAAATGTAACTGCAGAATTTTTTCAAAGATTCCAAGACAGCACCTTCCAAAACCATGGTCACTTTCATTAGAAGAGCAAAGATAGAAGATACATAGAAACACCATCACCTGCAAGTTTCCCTTCCAAGCCACTCAGTCCTGACTTGGAAGTATATTGCCATTGCTTCACTGTCACTGGATCAAAATCCTGGAATTCAGTCTCTAACATTGTTGGTCTACCTACAGCAAATGGACTGAACATAAGAACTTGGAGCAGGAATAGGCCGCCTGGCCCTTCGAGCCTGCTCCACCAATCAATAAGATCATGGCTGATCTTTTTGTGGACTCCGATCCACTTATCCACACTCTCACCATATCCCTTAATTCCTTTATTGTTAAAACAAAATGTATCTTAGCTTTAAAAACGTTCACTGAAATCGTGTTAACTACTTCCCTGGGCAAGGAATTCCATAGATTAACAACCCTCTGGGTGAAGAAGTTCCTTCTCAATTCAGTCCTAAATCTGCTCCCTCTAATTTTGAGGCTACGCCCTTTTGTCCTAGCTTCATCTGCCAGTGGAAACATCCTCTCTACTTCTATCTTATATATTCCCTTCATAATTTTATTTTTCTATAAGATACCCCCCCTCATTCTGTGAAGACCGATACAAAGTACCTGTTCAATCCTCTGCTATTTCCACAACTAAATCCCCCTTCTCATCCTCTAAAGGGCCAATATTTAGACTGTAGCTCACCATAACCTTCTCGGGGGCAACTAGGGTTGGGCAATAAATGCTGACCCAGCCAGTGACACCCGTATCCCACAACTGAATCAAAAAGAATGTTAGCTGATTCAGCAACATCCACCTCCCTTGAGTGAATAACAATAAAAAAAACTCTTTTGCAATAAATCCAAAAGAATTTTTGTCTCCCTAAATGTTTTCTGTATATAACTTATTTTGATTCATGTGCAAGAATTGTCAAATCCTTCTGAATGCTATTTCCTAATTTTTCACCTTTAAAATATTGCTATACTTTCCTATTCTTTCTCCAAAGTAGATAATTTCACACTTCTTTAGCCACCTCTTGATCAACCATCTAATTAATTTACATCTCTCTGTAACGTGTGTCCTTGTCACAACTTACTTTCCTCCCTCGCTTTAGATCATCAGCAAACTTGGGTATGTTATAATCCGAGCCCACCTCATCCGAGACATTAATATATAATGTAATTAATGAGATCCAAACACTGATCATTATAACACTCCTGTTACACACTGCCTTTCCCAAAATAACTCATCCATTGTTAATCTATTTGCTGTCCATTTAACCAGGCTTCAATCCATGCCAATATATTATTTTTAATCCCATGAATACAATTTTGTTGACACCTATTTGTTTGTTATCTGAAAGCCCGAGTATACCACATCCACCGATTTCAACATAATCCACCAACTAGTTACACATTTAAAAAAAGCTAAAAAGATTTGTCCAAACTGATCAGCTTTCATAAAAACTTGCTGACTTTGCCAAACTATATTGTGATTGTCCAAGTGCCTTGTTATTATATCCTTAATAATAGGGCCTTTCAGTTTTCAGATGACTGGCTTATGTATAGTTCCTTGTTTTCTCTCTCCCCTCTTTTCTTATACACTGGAATTACATTTGTTACCTTCCAAACTATGGGACTGCCTAGAGTCTAAATTCTGGAACATCAAAATCACTCTTTATGCAGTCATCTCATTTAAAGCTGTGGATCATGATGGGAGCTGTTCGTTTTTAGCCTCCTTTAATTCTTGCTGTCTTTTTTTTAACAAATATTAATTTGTTTAAGGTGCCAACACACATTAGACCCTTGTTTTCTCACACATTTTTCATGTATTTGAGTCAATTACTATGAAAGCAGACCTCTACCATCTCCTTTATTCTTCATTACAAATTACCTGTCTTTGCTGCTAAAGGACCTATATTTATTTTCACTAATATCTTCCCTTTCATGTACTTTTACTCTTGTGTTTGTCTATGATCTGCTTTTTATTATTTTTCTAATTGACTCTCAGCAGTTGTTTTCTGCTTTACCAATTGTATCTTGAGTTTTATTGCTCCCACCTCTTTGAATTCTCAGTTTTACTACCCTTTTTGGCAATATTGTAAATTTGTTTCATTTAATCTAATGCTGTCCTTAACATCTCTAGGTAAACGGAGCTGTACTATTTTTCCAATGGAAATTTTATTACTTGAGGGAAATGTATATTCATTTTAAAAAAATGTTGGCCTTTCTTTACATATCATACTTTTTAAATTTAATTTCTTTACCTACCTCAACTTCAAAATTCTGTAATTTGCTTATAAAAATGCAAAACTCTAGTTCTGAATTAAACCACACAATTTTCACATTCAATACAAAATTTTATCCCCGCTATGATGATTCTTTCCTAGAGGATCCTTTACTCTAAGAACATGAATCAATCTTGTATACTGTGCAACACCAACTCTAAAATAGCCTGTTCAATAATTAATTTCTTGTCATACTTCGAGAAAATTGTCATGGATAAATTCATGAATTAATCCTCTAAGCTGCTTTGCCAATATGGTTTGCCCAGTCTGTCCAAAGATTAAAATGATTATTGCATTTCCCCTGTTAAATGGTCCTTTAATTTTTCTCAATCGTACTCTGTCCATAATTGTAATTGCTGTTTTAGTGGTGTTAAAAACTACTTCAGGACAAGGAATGTCGGTACACACTTGTTCTTTACATCTGCAGACACAAAAATGCCAATTTTAGTAAAGGATAACTAACACTTGTGATCATAAAACAGTTTCAGGTGATGAGGTTCTGGTGAAAGGTCATGACCTGAAAAATTAACATTGTTTCTTTCTCCAAAGATAGTGCCAGACCTGCTCTGCATTTCCAGCATTTTCTGTTTTTAATTCAGCAGAGGAGGGCCTTATGTGATAATAGAGATTAATTTGCTCATGGTGCACTGATGTTCCGTTAATGTACAAAAAAACCACAACAATATCTTAGAAACCACAATCAGTACTCATGATATTTGCCCTACATCTCAACCTTAAAGTACCTAGAATTCAGTACCTAGGTTCAGTAGTTTTGAATGTATTCAGAGTTGAGGTTCAGTCATGGGAATCACTATTTAAATACATAAACTGGAGGCTTGAAAAAAAACTCTAAGAAAGTTTGATGGGTACCACCTAGGAGCAGGAATATGACTGATTGCTCAAATTCTCTAGAACCAAGACCATTAGACAATCACTAGCCCTACTGCAGTCTTGGTTTACAATCCAAGCCGAGACTGAAGCTCGGATTTTCTTGGTTGATGGTTCAATTCCACAGTGGTAATCATAGTAACCACAAAGCCAGAAGGATTTCTGTGCCTGAAAACATCAACTAAATTGTTCCAAACATTTTTTCAAATGCAGCTGGCCAGAGATCAAAGCTGCCGTAAACCATATGCTCTGTACTTTAGGCAGAGAAAGATCACAAATTGTTTGATATCAATGTTTTTACAATTTCACATCACCTCATGCCACAATTTCTCCTTAAGAGCATTAATCAATTTCTCATGGCTATAATAGTTTATATATATGGTCTAGATTTGTTTTACTTTTTTAAAATTTTAAACTGATTATTCAATAAACAACTGGAATACCATGTTTATCTGTTTCATATGAGAGATTTGTATAACATTTTCCATTTATAAAACTATTCTGTAGCCATTCATGAAATGTCTTCAATTTAGATGTTTAAATGAATGAAGCTTAATACTTGCAACAAATGTTACATCAAAATGTGTTAGGTTGTAATTTTTAAAACAAAAACCCACACTGTTACACCAGGAAATATTACATAATAAAGTGCTTTCTGTATCTGCAGAAAGATATTGCAATGTGGTGGCAAACAAACGGTCTCGAATTGACAGGTGTGGAATCATCACAAAGTAAATGTTAAATTATTCATTTTCAACATTCCTTACTTGTTACAAGTGCAGTATAGAACAGCACCAACTGTCTGTTTATATGCCACTTTTTTTTGGAAGTACTGTTATTACAACCGTAGACAATTAATGAGAATTCACGCTGCTTCATAAGCATTAAGTGATCTTTCTCGAATACTATGGGATAGAAATTCATCTTGGGGAGTGTGGATTGCTTTGGCAGCCTATTATATGTCCCCCTCAATATTCAGTGTTTTAATATTAATAGCCTATTCAATCGCCTGTTTCACTGAGATGAATTACTGCCTATATCTTCTATTTGTTGTTTATTGACTCTCACCTATAAGTGCACAGTTACGTTCAAAATTAGCTATTTTACTGAGGAGTTATATCTGTAGTGACACAAGGGAGTGCATCAGAGCTTTAAGGCAGGTAGTCAATGCAAGCTCATCTGGAGTGTTGCCCCTTGTGTTGTCAGTGGCATTGTGTGGATGGACCCGAGTTGGCAGCAACGGGTGTTACTTTCTTCCTGCTTGTGGAGCAGGTGGCGGAGCCCAGCAGGTGGGGACTGAGAGCCTGGCTCTGCCAGGGGGGGCAAAGGCTTGCCCTGCCAGGCGGGGCGAGTGCAATCCTCCTGTGCGCACGGAGAGCCGGCGCTGACGGCAAAAGGAAGAGAGGGGGGGAAAAACACCACCACCACCACCCAGCCCGAGTTGCAGCCCTTTCCAGCCGAAAGGATAAACCAGTGTGTCAGCCTTTGCAGTGAATGCACCTAGACGGTATCCTCCATGTGGCCCGTATTATTGAGGTACTGTGCAAATAATATACATGTTCCGCGTAAGCGACGGGTTGGGGGGAGATGTGTTGAGTTGGGTCGGTGGGGGTCAGCTGAAGTTTCGCTTTTTTTTGTATCATGCAAAATTTAAAACCAGATCGGAACGGGAAATGCAGCAGGGACGCAGCTGTGTTTCGTACGGTGTAGCTGTAGCTGTATGTGAGGAGGGAGAGATGGGGGGGGGGGGGGGGGGGTGGAGTGGGAAGAGAGTCAAGCTAACAGCCTGGAAAGCAGCCAGCAGAAAGGGGATTATGATGCAGGTCTCAGAGTAGCCGGGACTCTGCAAGTGCCGCTCTAATCGCGATAACACACAGACAGACAGGGAGAGAGAGAGAGAGAGAGAGGAGCTAGGAGCTGGAGCAGATGGCAGCGGAGGGAAGTGTTTGAGCCGAAGGCAGCAGCAGCTTCTCCCCCAACACACACACACACACATACACACACCGAGCTGTCTGGGCAGGGATCAGGCTGCACACACACACACACACACACAGAGCTGTCTGGGCAGGGATCAGGCTGCACACACACACAGAGAAGCAGGAGACACTCTCATTGTTAACATATACTTGACCCTCCGACCCCTTCACGACACAGATGTCTGCTCTACCTCTTTCAACTCTCCCTGGCTGAAACCCCACCTACTCTGCACCTGGGCAATGAGGAAACCAGCTCCAGAGTCCACCCTGCATTTACACACAGACACACACACACACAGGGCTCTGTCTCTCTGCTCTGCTCTCATTTCAAACTGCGAGCTGCTGAAACACATCCACCGAGAGCAGCCTGCCTGGACTTAGTCTTCTCACGCCGTGATCCTGGTGGCTCGCAAGCATTCTAAAGGAAAGCGACTCCTGTGTTTTGTTTTTGAATATTCGTGTATTTTAGCTTTTTTTTTGCAAGGGAGGCAAAACAACAAAACAAAGTTTGTCTCTTTCTTGTCATCCCCCGAAGTTTGCAACTGCCCTGTTGTTGGGAGATCAGAAGTTTGTCTTCACTTTGACGCTGAGCTTTCTCATGTGGACGGATCAGATCAGCCAGGCTGCAGGGAGAAACTTTCACTCCTTCCCCCTCTTGCTTTTTTTGTGTGTGTGGCTGAGCTGTGGAACTTCTATAACTCAATAAAGCAGGCGAATGGTTGGAATCTCTGGATCTTGTCAAAGTAAGTATGATTTGCAGCGTTTGCCCTGCTATTGTTGATATTCTTCACCCTCCCCCACCACTGTGCTAATTTGGTACTCCTGGTTAAGCGAGGCGGCTAGTGGGAACGACGTTGTGGATTTTTCAGCAATGACATTTTGTTCTAATCAGATCTCATAAACATATTTGCATAAATGTGCTTTAATGTATGAGCTCGTTGTTTGCAAATTTATACAGTTTGCCCAGTTATTTGAAGGAAGTGACAAAAAGCACTGGGTATATTGGTTGTAACTTTGAAATAGAGTTAAAAAGCTTTCAGACTGACCAGAATTGTGGCCTTTTAGATTGATTACTTTCGGGGTCCTTACAATTACAACTGGGGTCCTTACTTGACCTTTGTCCTTCTGTCAAGACAGTGTCTCATTCATATTTGGACTTTCAAAAAAACTGAAAATCCACTTGCATGGAAGATGGATATAAGAATCTATTAATTTGTTTGATCTTGAGTGATTTGATCTATTAACTCCTATTTAACTTTATTGTTGTTGGATTTTTAATGGTCTATTTTCAGCACATAATCCTGTTATCTAGGAAGCTTTACATCTGGCTTTGTTTTGGAACAGCTACAATTATGTGATCTAGCAATAAGAGAAAGGGGCAGGAGGGGAAATGGCTCAACCTGGAGAGAGTTGCAGGACAGTCAGCTTTGACCACCCTTTCCTGTCAAATCCTGTTTTCCCCTTACACAAGAGATGTATTCTAAATGCAGAGTGTTCAATGTAAAGCCCAATTCATTAAGATTCTTAGTGACTGCATCACTTGTGAGCAGCTTAAACTGAAAGAAAGTTAGCATCTGCAGTTTTGCATTTGAAAACATTAGCTGTCACAATTGACAGTTTCATCTTTTTGATTCACTTTCATGATTTTCCCAATGCAGTTCATTAATGGAGATCTTTTGGTTGTTAAATGGAAGGTTAATATATTGTTTTGAGCTTTGGATTTCAATTAAAAAGCTTGGTCTTTGTTCTGTGGGAACTTGTCATGTGCTGTGATCAAGATGCCTTATCAGTTAAATAAAAGGTGACTTAGAACTTGCATGTTTGAAGAGAGTAGTTCTCATGATTACTAGCAGGTGATATATGCGGATAAGCAGTTGATGTTGTGGTTTGGCAAATTTTTTTGTGCAGAATGATAAGCAAATTCATATTAATGTACATCAGATATTATATTTACACTTTAGGAGAAACAGCATAAAATTTAAATTTGAAAAATATTTATTTTGAAATACACATTCAGCCAATTCCATTGAGCAGCTTGTTTTGTTTGGTTTAATCCATGTGATTAAATTTGCTTAATGTACTACAATTCACCTATTTAACAATTTTCTGACAAATTTTAATAATGAAATTGTTGTATTTGCAAGTGCATTTAAAGTGGGTTGAGATAAGAAACTGGTTTCCCACTTGTCGCATCCAGAAACATTTCAATAAAGTTTGTTTCAATTTCTTTGGATGGTAATATAATTGTGGGTCACAGTGACATAAAAATAAGAGTTTTGTTTTCCAGGAAAGAAGTTCAAAATTGATTTTATTATGAATGTAATTACTTTAAATCTATTTAGTTTTATAAATAGTATACATTCTTTAAAAATCAAATTTGATTGTGGCCTTTATTACAAAAGTGTGAAAAGTTTCACACTGGAGTATGACAGCTCTGATAATATGTTAGTCATCTTCACTGTTCAACTTCAGCAAACAATTACACATGGAACACAATTCTTGATACACCATACTATACTGGCCTTTACTTCAGTGAGAGAGGCTGTAAAATAAACTACACACTACACTGTCTCCTGTCATTGAAGGAGAATTCACTTTTGTTTCACCCTAAGTATGTGAATTAAACAAAATATTATGCTAAATATCAGTAATTGATGTACTAAGCGCTATTGCTTGGAGAAACTTACATTACTTTTTTTTCCCCTCTGAAGAAGAAAGTAATATTTCCTGTCTTTCCAACATTCTGTTTTGGATCCAATGACTTGAGATGTAGTTTGCTGGAACTCTGGCTGAGCCATATAACACTGAACAGAATTTTGATATATGTAAATACTGCATGTTATAAGAGTACAATGATGTCATTGAGTCCAGAATTTACAATAGAGAGAAGGAACAGCATCCCCTAGTGAAAATACAGTGTTGGAATTAATGCTTCTTCAGAAAGCATCAGTATAACATTTGCTTCAAGCTGATTTTTGTTAATAAACTATTTGACATTTATCACATTTTAGGAAAGCTATCACTTCAACAAGTTCTCACCAGCTGGATGGAACCTGGGAATTTGATGTAGTATGCAACTCAGAATTCAAATCAATAAATAAATTGTATATGCAGAAATGAGCAATTATTGTTGTTTAGGTTTAATATACTATTGTAAATTTTACTTAATTTGCACAATTTTATTTTTATAAAATAAGGGAAATTTGCTAAAAGATTTTAATTATTTAATATAGCTACATTATTCCTATTTTAAATTTATTTTATATATCTTATTAACAGCACGTTGGTTAGGTTGGAAATTTGGTGGTAATTTGATTGAGTGGCATCAGTTTAATTTGTTATGGATAATTGTATATACAAAGTGTTGAGTAGGGTTATTTATATGGTGTACAACCAGAACAAGTCACTTTGTCCAACTTCAGTAGCCATCTGCAAGTGCAGAGGGCTTGCACCTGTCAGTCCCCTCTAATTATAGATTGGGGTCAAAGAAATGAAATCTGAGTCATTTCTGTCGAAGATTACTTTAACACTTCTAGAAAATGATTATTTGTGATAGGCATGTTTGTATGCAACAAAGAAATCAATGTAACCATATGATAACTACATTAATATTTTTTATGCTCATTCCATTTTGAGGTTAATGTTTTTGGCAATACATGCAAAAGCTTCTTATAATAAAAGCTGCTGCTGTAATCCTAAAATTCAAGGAAATATTTTTTCTGGGGAAAAGCTGTTCTCACAGTCACTTTTTCAGTTGAATATTATTTTAGTCTGTCATGTCCACAGTCATATCAATGAGCCTTCCATGCTATTGGATTAGTTGAGGATTTGTGACAGACCCCTTTTATCTGCCATATTCATAGTGGTGCCAAGCTTTTCATCAGCTCCTTTTTATTACAGTTCTGCTTTTCCACTCACGTTATGGCAATGTGCTCTCACAATTTGAGCAGCTTTCCACCAGGTGACAGGTGTCCTGCCCGGCTGCAGTTGGCCGGGAGTCCATTTTCTATAATCCTCAGTCCGTGTTTTCCCTTTGAGTTGCCAATTAACTTCTCACACACCCTCTGTTTATTTTCCTGGATCCATCTGGGCTGAGCTGATATTGTAATCACTCTAATGCACATTGCCTTTCCTTCACACACAATGTGCCATCATGACGAGCCTTTTATTTTAGATAAGCCGAGGAAGTGTGTTTAATGAATACAAACCCGTTGTGCTGGTGTGCACTCTGCCAGAAGGTAATCTCCATGAATAGGTGCTTTCAGTATTTGGAGGAGATGCATAAGTCGATAAGGCTGGGAGTGAAGATGTAACCTGTTATCTGCTGCTCCTCTTGCTGGCTGTGAATTTACATTTAAAGATTAACACTGAAGAAAAGCTGCCTTTTGACAAGGTTAGGTATCATTCCTGGTCTTGACAGTATCTGACATCTCCTAAACCATTTCTGCAGGACTTCTAAAGGTGAGATTACCAGAGTCGTTATCTTTAATTGGGTTTAGCATTCAATCTCGACTGCTTTCTATAGTGTAGAACTAAGTACTGGGAGATGATAATGGAGAACAAAGGATTATTTATTGATGTGGCTTTATAACCATTAGAATACTAAAGAATATGGTCAGGGTAATGACTTGATTTGCTATTTCATTATGTGTAAATTGCCTGAAAATAGTCTTGCCTCTCACAGAAAAACCAATAAAGCTCTTGAATGAAGAGGCAGAAAGCCTTTGTCTTTTATTTTTGATGGCATACGTTTGATAGCACTCGCTCTGCTATGTTGTCTGTGAGTGAAGCTGAAGAGACTAGTGTGGGTTTATTTAAATGTAGTAACACTACACAGCACTACCCAGCAAAGACATTTACATCTGAGCTTATTCCAATACAAAACAATAGAATTGGAAACAAAACTCAATTGAAATTTGTTTTTTTGCAAAGGAATAAATATTTGTATTTTAGGGCAGAAGTACAACTAGTCAATATGTTGAGACAATAGAAACCATTACTTCTGAACATATTGACATTTTGTGTTTGTGACTGGCTCTATGTGCTGTGAGATATTTTAGGATCTCACTGGTTACAGTACACAAATATTGCTGTAACTGACCTTTTATGTCCTTAGCCCATTTGATGTTTGCAGATTCTTCCAAGGGGATTATTATTTAAACAAAAATATTACATTACTCAAGATGCAAATATGTCACCTTGTTACAACTTAAAAGCATCTTCAGTCATTTTGTGTATTTTGTTTGGCAATAATAGTGAAGATGGAAATTTAAAGCCAAGTGTAAGCCTGGCCTGTTGTACTTGTATGTTGTGTAATTGTTGGAATTTGGACGACTTTTGAAAATGTTCAAGACTGTGATTTGTATGATTTTCATGAAGTTGTTTAGCTTCTGTTTGATCAGCAGGTGCTGCTGAGATGAAAGCCATGTGCAAATTATTTCAAGGGTAAAAAGTGTCGATTGAAAATGAATGTGATAAAAGAAAGAGCAATCCGTTTTCTGATTTCAATTTGTGCAAAGTTTGAAGAGTTATTCTGCTAAACTGTCACATCTGTTCCATTTTGAATATTGTAGTGCATCTCCCCTATAAATAAAGTGCCCTTTATTGGTCTAAATCATCTGAGATTTAAAAATGGCCAAAATATTTCCTCAGAAAATCTTCTTGGTTATTTTATCTCTCCTTGATTTTTCCCTTGTTCCAGTTTTTGATAATTATGGCAATGCTTTTTTAAAAATGTTTTACATAGACACAATATACTATAGTCATTTCTTTGACATGCTGTATTTAGCTATATTAATACTGAAGTTGAAAGTAGGCTGATGGATTATTTATTGATTTAGTTCCAGTTTTAAAGTGGTGTTCACACATGTGCTCCAGGTTTAAAAATGGTTTCCACTCTTAACTTACCTTATTAGAAATATTGAAAGCATCTGTCTTACAGTAGTCACACTTATATCTTTACACCATTTATTGAATATTATGACTTAGTACAAACAGAGCTGAGAGTAAAAGCTGACACTGAAATAGTATTATGGCAAAAAAAAATCGTGTTTCTTTTGTCACTGCCCATTTGTTAAATTAAGTTATAATTTTTCATCTTTTAGCTGAGAAATGCTGTAATATCACTATCTTTACCAGTTTTTCTGAGATATTTTATCAATATTTCAGCAGTCTCACATTCACAAAGTTTGTACGCTTGTATTTAGTGATGCAAAATTTCATTTGAGAAATAAAAAGCGAGGTGCTGCGAGGTGCTGCGAGGTTTTGCGTCAAAAGATTGTGGAAAATGTTAATCTAACTGATGGCATGATTAATTTTGAAAAGTAAATATCCTTTAATTTAGCCAACTCCACTGAGCTGGAGAGCACTTGCTCAAGTAATGCTTTGGTACCTTGCTGCTGAATCCACTGATTGCATTGGTAATGCAATGTAAAATAATCTTCAGAACAATGAACTATACAGGTACAATTAAAATACATGCAGAAATATTCCGAAAGGAGGAGGAAGGTTTGGTGGGATCCATCCGACCAAAGCAGTATAAGAAAAAAAATTACAATATTTTGGTGTTTAATTGGTATTGAGTTGCCTGAAGGCCTTTAAAACTTGGTTTGCTACATTGCTTTCATGGTCAGACGCTCAGCAGATGAAATCAGAAAATCATGTTTGCAGCTGGGCAATTACAATGGTGCCCAAGATCTGTGACTATTGAGCATGAACGCAGATGCCTTCAAAGTTATATTTTCTTGCATGTGGAGGTTGTTGGCATGAAACAGATGCCTTCATTTTTTTTTGAGAAGTCAGCCTGTGGATATAATTGGTTCTCTCTTCCCATCCTCCAGGGAGAGTCTCTCACAGATGAAATCAGATGAGAAAAATTTTGCACAAAGCAAACGTATTCATGGTTTAAGCACCGTATGCTGCAGACACAGTCAATGACTAGATTCCTCATATTAATGGAATAAGAAATAACAAATGTGTGCACAGTTTTTTTTCAATTTTATTCCTGTAATAAAATCAATTTAGTGTTAGTGTATGCATGATAATGTATATGCATCTGCACTAAATTGTGTACATAATAGTACAAATGGTTTTAAGGCCCCTGTCTGGCAAAGTAATGCATTTTCAAAATGAGTATATTTTAGCATATGGTTGGAATCAATCAAAAAAAACCTTGTGCATGCAACTGATTGCATTACCATCTGTCATAAAAAGTCCTCAGTTGGCATCTTTTTTACATAATCTCAGAGCTGCAAGAGCCATTTTATATGAAAGAGAAAAAGCTTCGTCATTTTTACAAAGAGAAACTTAGAATTTCAAAACAAATATAGGGCAGAATTTTCTGGCGGACTTCAGGATCCAGAGGTCAAATGGGAGTCCTGATTTCATGCTGGTTGGTGAGGCTTGCGTCATAGGTGACCAGGAGCTGGGCTTCCAATTGGCTGCCTCAAGCTTGCCATCCTGTAAGGAACTACAGTTAGGCTCCTGGTAATGTCAGAGCAATAGAAGGCTGAAGACTGTGGGAGTCACAGCAGTCCCGCTGATGGAGGTGGGCACTTGCTCATGCAGGTTGGCAAGTGCAAGCTTGTTGGCCTGAACATCATTGTGCCAGTCTGCACAGTCTAATTCTGAGGGTGGATTACCCCTCTGCTGAGTGGGCCTCAGCTGTAATTGCGAATACAGCCCCTTGTTATGGCATGGGCTTTATTGTTTCGATGAGATTCAGCCACCTTCTTTGGGCTGGTGGCCTCCAGATGGAGAGTGAGTGGTAGTGGGGAACCATTTCAGCATTGGTAAAATGGCCAAAAGGCTGACAACTGGCACTAATTGAGGCTTTACTCCATGCAATTAGGCTTCCCAGCTTATGGATTGGGTGGCTGGCTGGCCCATTTCCCAACTCGGGCAGGGAGCTTCCCAGCGGCAGGAATAAGTTGGGAAGCTGTCCTGACGCAGCTCCCTGCTATTTTCCTGGCATCTCTCCCAGCTTCACTCTTACCACAATATGATTGAGAAACTTCCTATGACTTTCACCTGATTAGAAGAACTGGTAGAAAGGTGGTAATTCTGTTGTATGTAGAATGATAACATTGTAAGTTGCTGCATCTTCTGACTTGCGTCTAGCTCGTTTTTGGACCTACAGTATTTGTATTTTCATATTTTACGATTTTATTTTTGTTTAAATTGTCTGTTTTGTGCTCACAATGAAGTGTTTGACTTTTAAACAAATGACAGCAGCGATGCGTTTGCTTAGTTATTTCTTATAGTTTGGTATTTCCACAATTAAGTTGTGCTCCACTTTAAATTATGATATGTCTGTACTTGAAGAACTTAGACAATCTGTTTTGGTTCCTTGTGCTCTGGAATTTGTCACATTTGTATAGCAGACTGGATATTGCTCAGAATTTGTAACTATGAATTGCTAATCTACTGTCTCCTGAATTTTGCTGATGTTTGCTGTGGGAGGTGTTGTACATTTCACAATATGCAGAGAAACCATCTCCTGAGGTGGTACTTTATGTGCTCCAAGTACTAAACTCAGAATTAGCACATGAAAAACCCACTCAAGCTGTTGCGCCTGTGTTGATGCAACTATGTTGGACTATTTGCTCCCTGCTCTTTCTCCATTATTTTTTATCGGACTGTTCAGGTACTTTTTCAAGCCGTGATGCTACCTTCTTTAATAATCACTTGTGATCATAAACCCCAGAGTTGGTGGGGAGGGGACAGGGGTGATAAAAGAATTCAGCTTTCACCAGCTTTACTTACGATAATTTCATCTGTGCCATCTTGTTCAAGGAAACATTAACATTTTTATAATAATTTTCAAATTGTTAGGCCATCCCAAAGTGCTTTAAACACATTCACTCACCATTATTATTTACACAAATGCTCACTTCAAAGAAAATTAAAGAATGACAAGATAATCTCTATTTTGACCAAGATCTGGGACAGTTTTCTGGCCTTCAAATAGCATGTGGAATCTTGTGCATCTGCCTAATAGGCCAATAAAACTTTTGTTTTAAGGTCTTGCCGTAAAATGTCATATACGGTAATGCAGCACACCTCAAAGTATTGAATTATCATGGGGCTTGAATCTGCAAACCTCAGAGGTCAAGGAAAGGCCCAATGAACTAACACATGATATTCAACAATTTGCCATCCAGTGGAAGCAACCTTTTGAATGTTTGCTCTAACTAGTGAAACAAATTTCCATTGTTTACCCTCTCAAAATCCTTTATAATTCTTTTATTGTTGCTTCCTTTTCATTACTGAGTAAGTTTGCAGCAGAAATGCAGCAGTGAATGTCCAATCATCATAATCCTGTGAATAATAAATGTAACCTCGTCTGTTCTTACAGATTTTTGGAAAGCTGAAACTTTTTTTTCATTAATGTGGATGTTTTCTATTAATTGCTTCAGAGAGGTAGGTTTTATCTTTCAAATCTGATGTTAAAGTTCTACCTGCCACCTCAGATTGATGTAAAACATCGAAATCATGATATTGAGGAAGAATTGCCCTTACTCCCCATACCAATATTTTCCCCTCAATCGACATCAGAAAAATAGGTCATCTGCTAATTATCATAATTAATTATCATAATTAATAGGTCATCTGCTAATTATCATACTGCTGTACGTGTAAAAACAAATTGCTGGAAAGGCTCAGCAGGTCTGGCAGCATCTGTGGAGAGAAATCAGAGTTAACGTTTCTGGTTCAGTGACCCTTACTCAGAAGGAATGGTAGCTAGGAAAAGGTTAGTTTGTAATCTATTAGATGCAGATTGTTGAGTTTCTACATTACAGCAGGGATGTCAGTTCAAAAGGTACCTTATTGGCTTTAACAAACTTCAGCACATCAAGCACCTGACAGGTGCTATATAAATGCAATTCTTTCCTTGTATGTATGAACTTGTAGTTTGCACTCTTTTTCTCACCAGCTAATCTATTGATTGTTTGTCTCCTAGCCTCTAGAAGATGTAAGTGTTATTCTTGAATTGTTCTGTTTAAGCATAACTTTTGGATTTTGGTTATGCACATCTGTGTTCATAACTGGACAAGTTCATATGACTTTTCTTGTAATTTTAGTTTCTGATTGTGTTAAGTGGACAATGTGGCAAGAACGCCTGATGATCTGTTGGTACTAAAGAAATCCATAATAAGATCAAGGACAATTGTACTTCTGTAGTCCATTATATTTAAAGCTAACATTGTGTTGCAATTCTGTGACCCACAGTGATTGGTATGTAGCGCCACGGTTGTAATTAAATAAAATTCTAAGAATGTAAACTATTTTGGGATTTTGGCTATCTTGTCCCAGTATGTCAGTTATATTTTTGTTTTCATTTGGAAGCAGAGTAAGATCAAAGCTTTGACAAAGGGTCAGTTAGACTCGAAACATCAGCTCTTTTCTCTCCTTACAGATGCTGCCAGACCTGCTGAGATTTTCCAGCGTTTTCTCTTTTGGTTTCAGATTACAGCATCCGCAGTAATTTGCTTATATCCCATGCTATATGAAGAATGAGTGATTGGATTGCAGAATACTCCCGCTCGGCCTGCAAGGATGTCCCTGACCTTTCAGTCACTTGTTAATTCAATTTACCATCTCACTGTCATGTTAGTGTTCGAGGTTGCATTGTTCTAGCCAATGCAAGCAGGAAGAAAAGCGCCTCTTTTTCTGCTTAGGTACTTGACAGCCTTTAAGGTTCACCTTTGAACTCAACAACTTCAAAGCATGAAGTCTGTTGTCCATTCTGATTACCTTAAATACCAGCTCCCCATATTTGTTAGCATGGACTTGCTCTCTGAAGAGCTGACCTATTTTCTGCCTTGAACACTTAGTCTTCATCTATAGTTCTTTTCTTCATTAAGACTCCCTTTGCCTTGTGCTCTCGGCACCTTTACCATCTGTTCCTCTTGGTCTTCCTCCCTTATTTTTCCACAGCATAACATACCTCCTGTATCAGCTCCCTTCAGTTCTGAAGACGTCATATTGGACTCAAAACATTAACTCTGTTTTTATCAGAAGATGCTGCCACACCTTTTGAGTTTCTCCAGCCCTTTCAGTTTCAGATCTACAGCATCTACAGTTGCTTTTGCACTATGTGGAATTGGGTGTGAGGGCATGTGTTTACTTGAAGCTATGTATATAAATGATCTTTTAAGTCTCATTGTTACTGAAAACTTAGATGTAAAAATAATTATCTGAAAGTCCAAACCTCTTCAAAGATGGAAATCAGTAATTGTGTTTACATTATGAAGCTTTAAGAATTCATACTTTTGAGTATTTAACATAGACTTGAGTTCATCTGAAAATGCTTTTGTTTCACTGTAAAGTTATTAGAGTATTTCATACTGATGAAGTGTAAAACTGAGATAATACTAGCCTTTATTTACCAACAGAAGTTACAGTTCAGTGAGATTTATTCCTATCTGTAAAATCAGGGAATTATCCTAATTATGAGAGGGGCAATATCATTTATTATCTCAGCCTGTGATCTAAGCCTGTTTTTGTTAAGCTAAAGAGTGATAGCCAGGCTAGAGGCCAAAGTCATCTGTAGCCAGAAAGACCCATAGGAAATTAGACAAGGACTGGCAGAAAACAGTCTGGCCTAAACAGTGAAACAAATGGAATTCGTCAAGTAGAATAGGAAGGCTGGTGAAACAGAGAAAGGAACTTTCATTTGAATAGAGTTATGGGGAGATGGCCAAAAATATGATTTTGTATCTTCAGCTGCTATTTCTGACTCAAGCCTATTGTCTCCCAAGAGCTCTTATCTCAAATTCCTGGATATGAACTTCTTACTTCCTAAAAATGAGCAAAACAAAGAACAGCAAAATAAAAGCAGATGCTGCTGTGAATAATAGTTATGTTTCTTCTGCAGTTAATTTTTTTTTAGCAGTACAAACTTTGGATCCATAGTTTTAATAGACAATGAACTTCATTTAAAAGCTGCAATGTACCATTTTAAAGTGCTTCCCTTGTATTCAAATAAGCTGTTAATCTTGTCCTAATTTTCTTTTACTGACAGTAAAGATGATGTGGTAGAACAAATAGAAAAACAAATATTGAAATTTGGTTTGGAATACTTTATTATATAATACCTATTAAAGGATATCATTTCAAATTAAATTAGTTATCAAAAACAATTTTGAAGGATACAAGATATGGATAGGTAAATCAAAATTTTAGCTGACACTAACAAATGCCTGATGGGCCAAATGGCTGTTTTTACTTTAATTACTATTATCTACGTCGGATAGATTTAGGTTCAGGTTTTATTGTCATGTGTACTTAAGTACAGGATACAAGAGTACAGTGAAACGTTTACAGTGTCGCCACACATGGTTAAAAATCACACAATGCCAGGTTATACTCCAACAGGTTTCATTGGAAGCACACTAGCTTTCGGAGCGCCGCTCCTTGAAGGAGCGATGCTCCGAAAGCTAGTGTGCTTCCAATTAAACCTGTTGGACTATAACCTGGTGTTGTGTGATTTTAACTTTGTAAACCCCAGTCCAACACTGGCATCTTCAAATCATGGCCATACATGGCATGATCTTAGGTATGAAATACTGAGGTACAAAATCTTAGTTACAGAAGTAGAAAAATAAAGATATAAGTTAAAATGTTCCGCACCACAGTTGTCTTAGTATAAAAGTGGAAAAATAAAGAAATAAAGTTTAAAAAGTCAATTTAGCAATTATTCATTCCTTCTACAGTAATGTAGTTTTGAAGTATGCTAAAGTCTGTTGTGGAAGTTGCTGAACATTGTCTGAAGTGATCTGCCAGCAATTCACTTTAAAAACAAGTTAGCCCACCAGCTTCGTTATCTTGTCTCGATCTTGTATCAAACAATTGCTATTTTTTAAGAATTGAGAGCTCAGTGAACAAAGCTTTAAATCAACGTCCAATCTTTGGATGTTTGTCGGATCTTTAAACCCAAAGGTTGAGCCAGTGGAAGTCTGGCAGAATAGAACCCCTACAGTGTGTAAAATTGCCATGTCCATAAAATGCAGGACAAATCTAGTCTGGCCAATTACAGGCTCATTGATGTTCTCTCAATCATCAACAACATGATGGGAGGTGTCAGCAATGGTGCTCTTAAATGGTAATAACTCAACAATAACCTGCTCACCAGTGCTCAGTATGGTTTCTGTCAGGGTCTCCGTTCCAAACCTCATTACAAGCTTGGTCCAAACATGGACAAAGGAGGTTAACAAGCTTCTCAATGGTCTGGACATTGTCTACAGGATGAATGTAAACTGTTTGAACCTCATCTGATTGAAATCCAAGAAGAAAATGCCATTGACGTGACTTGTAGAATTTGAATATGTAGTTGACAGTGTCATCTGCACCGTTTTGAAAGAGAATCTTCAACTATCACGTAATGCCTTCACAGAAGCATAATTAAGAAACTGGCCTCAGCCTCCATCTCAGGACGACTCAAGTCCTTTACCAAACTATCACATGGCAAGTTCTGGTCTATCCCTCAATTAAAATCATCAGCGAAATCTTCCCAAATGTGGAAGGTTTCCACTACGTGCATTGACATTGATGCAGCGATTCAACATTGCATCAATGCATGAGCACTGCCTTCAGATACCTCAGGATGAAGGTCTCGATTAACCATGACTTCTATGCTGATACCAAGATCCTTGTGTAAACGCAGTTATTCTTCTGACCATTTGATATGGTTCAGAAAAATGGACTCTGTACCTCAGAGAGACAAGCTCTCTGTATCAGTGGGAGAACAGGTGTATGCACATTAGCACTCCTAAAACAAGCATCAAGGCTGCGATCTTCATATAGGAGGTTTCATACATGAAAGCAACTCCGCTGGGCCAGCCATGTGCTTAGGATGCCTCAATTCTGACTGCTAAAGCAAATCCTCTTCACCCAGTTGAGGGAAGGCACTGGAACAAGCAGAACGCAGCGGAAACATTTCAAAGATTCACTGAAGGCTTTCCTCAAGCAATGCAACAGAAATGTCAATGCATGGGAGACCCAAGCTTGGGACAATCTAACTTGGGAGAATCTACAATATGAAGAGTTCCAATTCTTTGAGAATACCTATTGGCAAGAAGAGGTATAGAAAAGGAACCTGAGGAAAGAATACCAGCATTCCTGAGGCCATTCCCTGCCAATTTGTGGATTGGAGATCTGGCACATGAGCCACTCTAGGTCCAGCAGAATCCACAGCTGTTAAGACAGAATTTCCTAGATGGCCAATCACAATCATTAGCTTGTGATTGCTGATGATGATGACGTTTGATGTTTTCGACGCTTTATATTTTGACATGAATTCAGAATGGGCAAGATAGGCTGAGTCTGCCTATTACAGATGCAAATTTAATCATGTTTCCAAGCCAATTTTAACTGACTTTACCTACAGTTTTCATCAGTCAAATGTTTTGAAGGGATGGAAGATTTGGTCATATCAGCGATGACCATAACTGGGCTGCACTAAACAGCTTTCAAGGGAGGAGATGGAGAGAAAAATCCATGCTGTACATTCCTTTGTTTATTTGTACTAGTATCATTCAGTGGCCTTCAGTAAATTTACATAGGTAGAACCCAGAGAAACTGCGGTATTGGAAATTCCTTTAGAGTTTTATTTGTATTATTTGCTTTAGCCAAACTTGCAAAGATTGATTGATTGATTGAACTTCACTCTGAAAATAATTGTATATTCATGGAAACATTTTCTGCTTAGTTGCAAGCATTGTTTGGCATCCAGCATATTAAACTGTGACGATGAATATTTTTGATATTAGTTGAGTCTTGCAGAGGAGCAATAACAAGACTATGTACAGAATTATAGAATAATAGAAGGGTTATAACTCAGAAGGAGGACATTCCAGCTCATTTTCCCCAGGTAACCTCAGCCAAGAGCAACTCTGTTAGTCCCACACCCCACCTTTTTACTGTGACCCTACACATTTAAGTCATATCATTGAAGAGCAGGTCTTTTTGATTTGCAACCTCCTTTTTAAAATGGAACAAAGTATTTCAATCCTAAAACTTGATGCTTCTATCGTCACAGAGTTGTTTTAGCGTTGTAGTTTACATTATCTGTTCCTTCATTGACACTCTGAACCAATCAATTTTGCCTTGACTGACACAAAAATAAAACTAGTGGCTCGACTACGGCTAACAAGGGAAGTTAGGGATAGTATCAGATCCAAGGAAGGGATGTACAAATTGCCCAAAAAGAGCAGCAGACCTGAGAAGAGGGAGCAGTTTAGATTTCAGTAAAGAAGGACAAAGGGATTGATTTAAGTGGGGGAAATAAGAGTTTGTGAGTAAGCTTATGGGGAATGTGGAAACTGTAAAAGTTTTGGTAGGTATCCAAAGAGAAAAAGAGAAAAATGTAGGCCCCTTACAGTCAGAAACGGGAAGTTGTAATGGGGAAGAAGGACATAGCAGTTCAATTAAGTATATGTTTTGGTTCTGTTTTCACAAATGAGGAACTGAAGGAAATGATGTTGGAGAAATTGATAGGATTAAAGCCTGCTAACTCCCCGGGGCTCAGTAGATTATGTCCCAGATTACGTCAAAAGTACATCCCAGAGTACTTATGAAAATGACCCTAGAAATAGTGATGCATTCGTGGTCATCTTTGAAGGTTTTATACACTCCGGAAAGTTCCTATGTGTTGAAGTTTGCTGATGTAACCCCACTATTTAAAAGAAAAAGGAGGTAGAGAGTAAACAGGGGAATATAGATCCATTAGTCTGAAATTAGTAATGGGAGAAATGTTAGAGACTATTGTAAAAGTTTTAATAACAGAACACTTAAATGAAAGGGAAATCATACTTAATAATTTGACTGGAATTCTTTGAGGATATAACATAGAATTGATAAAGCCAGTGGATGTGGTTTACTAAACTTTCAGAAGGCTTCCAATATGGTCCCGCATAAGAGATTAGCATGTAAAATTTAAAGCACATGGAATTGGGTAAAGTGTACTTTCATGGATCGAGAACTGCTTGGCAGACAGGAAAGCAAGTAGGAATAATTGGGTATTTGTCTGGGCGGTATCCAGTGACTAGTTAGGTACTGAAGGGATCAGTCCAGGACCCCAGCTATTCACAATGCATATTAATGATTTAAATGAAGAAATAGTATGTAATATCTCCATGTTTGCAGATGAGACAAAGCTGTGTGAGAGAATGAGTTATGAGGAGCATGTAAAGACGCTTTAGGTATATTTTGGATGAGTTGAGTGAGTGGGCAGATGCATGGCAGATGATGTATCATGTGGATAATTGAGGTGATCCACTTTGGTTGCAAAAACAGGAAGGCAGTTTATTATCTGGACGGGATAGTTTGGGTATGGGGGAGGTGCAGTGACACATGGGTGCCTTTACGCACCAGTCACAAAGTGCAGTGAACGGTGAAGAAGGCAAATAGGACTTTATGGCGAGAAGATTTGAGTACTGAAGCTGGGATGTCTTGCTGCAATTATGCAGGGCTTTTGTGAGACCACTCTTGGAATACTGTGTGCAGTATTGATCTCCTTAATATAAAGAAGGATGTTCTGGCTATTGACAGATTGCAATGAGGGTTTACAAGACTGATTCCTGAAATGGCAGCACTGATGTATGAAGAGAGACTGGATCAATGAGGACAATATTCACTGGAATTTAGAAAAATGAGGGGGAATCTCAAAGAAACCTTTAAATTTCAACAGGGCTAGACTATGTAAATGCATGAAGAATGTTCTTAATGACAGGAAGTCCATAACCAGGGGTTACAGTTTAAGGATACAGGATAGGTTCTTTAGGATTGAGTTGAGGAGAAATTACTTCACTGTGTGGTGTCCCCATGGAATTCTGCACTACAAAAAGTGATTGAGACCAAAATATTGAATGTTTTCAAGAAAGAGATAGATATGGTTCTTAGTGATAAAGAGATCAAAGGGAGAAAGCAGAAATAGCGAACTGAGTTACGTGATCAGCTGTGATCAGAGTGAATGAATTGAAAGGTTTAATGGCCTATCTTTGCTTCTGTTTTCAATATTTCTATGTTTCTTACTCTTCTGCTCCATGTGCTTCCTCTCCCCTTTGCCTTCATGCCACAGAAAAGAACTCACGATGTTTTAAATTACCAAATGCTGAGCAGCGATCTTCAATAATATCCCTAACTTCCCCATGTGGCACATCTTCCTATCCCTTTCTCATGACCGGTTTGACTGTATTAATAGAAACACCAAATCCACTGTATGGCAATTTTTTTGACATGGATTATGCTTCATTGTGATATAGTAAGACTTTTTTTTAATATTTGAGATCCATTAGAATTGTAGAAGTCAGTTATTTTCAGTTTGAAAATGCTTCAATATATTTATCATAACTCTATGCTGCAAAAAATATCTTGCTTTCAAGGTTTCTTAGTAAAGGCTGGGAAAACTGTAGAAAGCTTGTTTCATGAATCTGATTTATGACTGTTTGAACGAAAGAATACTGTCTCTTAAAGCAAGATATTTTCCAAACCAGACAGTTTTAAGACACTTCTATGGGTCTCTAAATATCAAAAATAATGCTGTTGAAGAATGAGTTTTGTTTTTATTTGGAGAGTCATGTTAATATTTTTGACTTAAAATATAATATTTTTAAAAGAATGTATTAAAGTATAGCAGATAAGTACATTTGTGGTTTATACAAAGCTATAATGTATGGGTGGTTCAGAGGAAAAGAAAACATACTTTTATTATTGATGCTCCAGCAAGTTTTAGCGGAAGCAGAGCTGAGTTTCTGTGGAGCCATAGCATGGGTCAGACCCATATACAACATTCCTGCTTCCGTGTTTAACAACCTGAGGAGCAAAACATCCAGTAACAAGTGTGTGAAAATTCTGTATCTTGGATTGCAGTTTGTTGCTCTGACATCCTGCAAGCCAGTCCTGTCCGTTCACAAACGTCAGGGCTGGTTCCTGACAGCATGCTATCTCTGCCTGGCCTGGGTTCCTTTCATTCAGGATTCATTGTGTGGAAGAGGGTTTGGTCAGGAATTCGGGTTCCTGCGAGTAATGCTCTCTCCCAGCCCCTTCAGCATTGACAGATGCCTGTTGTTGTGGACAAAAGAATTGGCTCATTGCTCCCTCTGTTCCTCCTTGCATCCGAGGTTGGAATTTGCCCTGTCTACTGTTTGTGATAATGCATGAAAAGATAACTAAATAAAACCATTGCCAAATTTGTTTAACTACACTGTCAATTTTGCAGAGACTGAATTCAGAGATAGGATTTACAAGAAAAAAAATAATGAAGAGGAATAAGAAAGAAAAGCATTTGGCTGTGTATTTTGTTTTTGGTTTATTTGAATTTGAACTTGTGCACATTTTCACATATATATATATATATTTTCATTTCTTGCCATATTGTGTGAAAGGAATAAAAGTACTTTCTATTTAATAGGCTTGGAACCATAAAGTAAGAGCTGTGGCTACCTGTAAAAAGCAAAGGTTTTACAGATATGAAGAGATAATGAGCCTCCTCATCATTTTTTTTAGTCGTAATACCTATAGCCCCCTGAACAGCTGATGCTAACATGATTTGTCTGTTGTGCTGTATTACCAGCTCCATCTAGTGGTTTTATCTTTCTGCGGTTAGACTGCCGAAGTCGGCTCTTCAGGATTTCTTGTGAAATGCTTCACTAAAATTTGTTGTTGTGTTTAAACTACCATAGTCTTCATTTCTTTTCCACCATATTTTAAGGTTTTCAGCCACCAATGTGTGACTTTAACTTTCAAACTAATTGAAGAGTTAATTGATTTTTGTTGATGCTGTGTTACACTCATTGTGAGATGGACTTTTGGTAAGTTTTTAGTTACAAGAGGAAATAAACACATGACTGGGAAGACTTGCTGATTTTTTTTTTTAACCCACATTTATCAAAGTGATCTACAACACATTCAATCTCAGTGTAATCAAGCATTTTTTTAAACAAAACTGAATTGTTTGCTACAAATAGATCAATAGAATAAGGGAAAGCTTTGGAAGTTTTTGCCTTATGTGTGCTATGGGGTAACTTTCAGAGAAAGTAGTCCAGATGGCACCCAGTACACTACAGCCCTATGAGTTTTTTGTCTTTACTGCAGAGGAGGGAAACTTCACTGAAGCATAAACTATTACCCTTGCATTTCAACAGAGCTAACTCGTCATCAGTCAGATAATAAGGATGTGGTGGGGGGGAGGAGGGTGATTAAGCTTGTAGCTAAGCTCTTCAGCTGTGGTACTGTAGGAGCATAGGAAACTGAACAACACTCTTGGCCTAGTTATGAAGAAGCCTAAGAGTTGTCCTTCCCTGACAGATTTCACATGGGTGGGTCAGCCTTGCCAGCAGGAGGCTTTAAGAAAACACTAATAGCTTCCAGCTGTGTGGAAAATCAGGCTCTTTAGAGTCAAAATGGGAGATTTGAATTTCAAAGCATGCTAATTCTTTCATTTCTGTTCACTACCATTTGGCCATAAAAGATTATTTTCCAATATGTCAGCCCAATTGATGGCCAGTGGTCCGAGAATGAAAGGGAAACAAGCAAGCAGGGAAATTTGTACATTGGTGAATCCGCCCTCCAAGCTGGTGTGGCTTTTGTAGAAAGACCTACCATGAGATGAGGGGATCTTAATAACCATTCATCAATTGATCATTGGCTGATCATTGACTGCTATGTTATTCAGTTTATCAAGTCTTGCACAAAAGTCAGAAAAGGCTTCATTCAACTTTGTTAAAGCAAACTCTTAGAGTGAAATGCTTTATTTGAATTCATTTTGGCTTTTTATTATTATTTTCTTTCCTCTTTTGTTAATGTAGCCTAACTTAAATGAGTCCTTTTATTTGGAGGTTTGAATATATGAAACTATTAATTCCATTATGAAAGCCCAATGGGAAGCAGGGAGCAGATGGGGTAGAAAACTTTGGTTGCTTTCAATTTGTGTCAATGAGGTTTCAGTTCTTTAGAATTAACTCACTTAATACCTCCTGTGTGAAGTCATGAATTCACAGTGTATCAGATTTAGGTAATTAGTGGCCGGTAGATAGCTAAAGTTGAGCTAACCTGAAGAAAAGTCTTGATATAGTTAGTGTATTGTTACTGAATTGTGATCGTGTGAAATATGTTGTAAGGTTTCTTGCTTTCTCTAAACAGCTTTATTGCGTTAAATGATTTTTTTCTGATTTAGCTATTTGATATTGTGTTCATTTGATGTTCCACCTAAAATTTTTGATTTTTTACTTTTAATTACATTGCTAAAATTTGAATTAACAGCTAGTTGTTTCAACATTTTTAATAATTTCTGCTTAGCTCAAATGTTTAATTGTTTGTGTTATTTAATTGGCTGATTAAACCATTGCTTACGGATTTTTTCTTAACCAGTCATAATATACTTTTGATTAGGGTATCTAAAACTATTATCAGTACTGGAAGTTGAAGTTGAAATGTTTTTGTTGCAAACATATTTGCATTTTTTAAAAAAAACATAATTTAGAATTATATTCATTACTTGTGCTGCATCTTGCAATCCTTTGATAGTACCTTGAATGAAAATATTTGCATCTGGGGACCTGAGCTTGATTTGTCACCATTTAAGATTGCTGCTTCAATTTGTGGGTGCCAGAAAATTAGGTTCACATTTTAGTCACTGATTTTCCTGCGACTAATACCAAGAATAGTTGAAGTGCAGTGAGTCGCATTGATTGCAAACTGTAGCCACTTGGGTTAAACCATACTCAGGGAGGCTGCCACATGTGTGGTACCTTTTCTGTAATTAAATAACCCAAAGATAAAGGCCTTATCCAGATGACAGTTACAGAAAACACTAGAGGAGTATCCGATGCACAAGCATCCTTGTCTTGTCATTCCTTTCATTGATAGACCACTAGGTGAGAATCCCTCAGGAATTGGTTCATGTTAATGTGGATCAATTTGAAGCCGCAATTACTGTTGTGAGGATATGGTCCTGGCATTTAGAAGAGCTGTTTCAAGAAAAAAGACAAAAAAAAAGTGAAATTGTTTGTGGTCTAAAATGCATGTCTGTGGTATAATCCTTTGATAGCTGGTGTATGTTGTAGAAGAGCTGACAATTATTGCTGTTCATAACCCTTTGAGGTGCTCCTGACAACACTGGATTTTTTTTCCTTAAAGAGCTGCATTACATTAGGAAACAGCTTATTGGCTGCTGCACTGCTGTGAGTGTTTGTTAACTGACATCAGTTGTCAGAGAGCCATGGATTGATCCATATGTGAACAGAGCATATTCATAGCTCTCAAAAAAGGTCAGTTTTTCCTGTGTTCCCACATGGATTTCATCAGCGGTTTAAGGCGGCTACAGGGAAAAAATGCATTTGCACTGACAGAGGCTGATTGCTGGGGGATCTGCATTCAGACACATGTGAATCATATGCTGTAAGGAAGGCAGAAGGAATGCTACAAGCAGCGTAGTGGAAGGATTGCTAAGAGTGAGGACAAACAAATCAAAGAAGGAAAGGTTTACATTTCCGTTTCTGTAAGGAACGACACAGCTTATCTGAAGACTTCACAGCAATATAACCCTGTGTCTGACGTCTTCCTTGCCCTCCCCTGCGTTGGACCTAGTAAGAAAGGTACAGTAAAAGAAGTCAGATGAGGGTCTCGGGCAGAGATAATTTGTGCATACATCCATGTCATTGTTCTGCCTGAAGAGATTGGGCTTGGTTCAAGGCCACATGTGCTCCTGTCATCATTCACATTTCTGCTCCAAGTACAATTCGGAGTGTCAGCTCTCCATCTGTCTCTGCCTGGCAAAAGCACGCACCCAGTTTCCTGCCTCTAGGTAGGATGCCGCAGCAAGCCTTATGGCTGTCTGTTTTTTTTTCTGATCATTCCAGAGCAGGAGACAGTAGGTCTCCTGCCTTCAGTTTTGCATTTTTTTTTTAAGGAGAGTAAAAGTGTGTAGCTCATTCAGTAATGCCAGGTGAGTCTTGTGGAGGTGGCCTGTTCACCCATCATATTTAACATTGACAGGATATTTTATTTTAGTTACTGTCAAGATGGAAGTGAAATTATAACCATTTATTGACTTGATGATAGAGTCTTGTTTTGTATGCAACGTGTCACATTTTATTAGTCACGCAATGTATATTATCTGTTAAACCATGTGACTGATACATATTTTATCTTAAGATAATATAAAACTATCAGGAGAGCCTGAAAGTGCACAGCTGTCTGTTTCCAGATTATTTGGTTAGAAGTCCAGAAGTGGTTGCAGTTTAAAGGAGAGTACACATTGCAGATGGTGTTTTGAAATTGTATATGCTTGCTTGTACTGCTGTGTAGGTATTACCAGTTGTTGAAGGTTTTTCTTAGGGAGTTGTTGTATGGTCTTAGATAACCAACAGAACATTTTTTTTTGTCTATTTTAGCAGAGCTAATGAAGCTAACGTTATATTTCTCCTGTTACTTGGTGGGTCTTACTTGTTTCCAGCACCTTTTTTTGTTAATTTGTTTCAGGCCACAGCTACGCACCTGAAGATGTTTTTATGTACTGTATTGTTTTCCTGGTGATATGTGAAAGCCCGTGTGCTGTACTATACTGTCAGCCTTTGTAATGCGGTGCCTAAAATGCAAATAACAGATGTGTGCAACCACAAGCATGTGCAGGATTTAATCTACTTGAGCAAATCTGACACTTGGCTATTTTTCTTGACACCCATCTGTACTATAGTCTGTTAGAATGGTCTTCACAACCTGCCCCTCGTGATGTACTTGCATTCCTTTATCATTCAGAATAGGACTAGTAAGATCATAACTTTTTTTTAAAAAAGTAATTGGGGTTATAACAGTTAATTTCTAACCCTCTTTTTAGCAAACATTGAGTAGTTAAAGCTTAAATGGGCAAGAGAACTCAGTGACTCTGTTCAACTCAGGAACTTCTCTCAATGCTAATTTGGATAAATCAGGAGCCTTTTTAAAAATAGATTTCACTGTAATAATGCATTTTCCTGCTTTTATTTTGAATGTCACAACTTCTAACCAACAGCCCTGCATATTCAATGCTATGAGTTGACAACAAAATAACCGTAAGCATGCTGAAATGTTTTTTTTCCATATTTTGGTGTTAAAACAAAATCTCTGGCTATCATTATTAGCAGTAGCACAGAATGCAAGAAGTTAACTGGCAAGCAGTAAAAACACAAGGAAACCATTTAACAAAGATAACTGCAGTGAATACAGAAAAGTGAATAAGCTAACATTCTATTAAAAATGTTAAAAATCCACATTGCCTGCATTAACTTGGCTTTCATTTGGCCCTATTGTCCTATAATGTGCGTTTCTGCCAACATTTTAAATGCAAGACAAATATAAAATTCTGTTGGTGTAAACAAGTATTTGTGTGGAGCTCTGCCTTTGGGAGTCATATTACTATATTTTGGTTTTATGTATTTCAGTTTGAGATGTGCTCAAGTATGGATTTAGATATGCTTTGCTCATAAATATGCAAGTAGTAAACTGTGTGTTGTCAGGCTGTTGTGTATGGAGAAGAGTATTCAAGTGAGAGGCTACTATAGTGTACAATTTCACAAAGCAAATCTTGTGAACCCTGTACAGTACTTCCAAAGAACAGATGCAGGCTTATAAATACAGCACCATTAATGCATCTGGCATTGCTCAGGGTCATTTCCGTGAAAGACCATCAGTGATCATGGTCATTGTAGTACAAAATGATACTGTTCTGTTAGAAATGGCCTGGCATTAGGTCAGACCACCCTCTTAACTTCTGCTGTCCAGATGTGGCTACAGCTCATTTTCTTTACATTTCAAAAATTGGTTCTGTTTTCAGAATCTGGTTCTACTTAGGACATCTCCATCCTGGGGCGCATTTCATAAATTGTCCACATATTTTTCTTAGCAGAGAACTTAACTGGCTGTAATTTTTAACACATGGCTATGTCATGTGATATTTTCAAAACACTTGCAGACAGCACTGAGCAAGTCCCAATAGAAATAAACAGCCTTTCTGCCGCCAGTCTTTTTTTTAATAAGTATAAAAGACTTACCTGCACTTTAGTTGGAGAAGAAGCTTTATTTTAATGTAAATTTCTATCTGTTTGGTACAATTGTGACATCCTGAAAATGAGCAATTTGTTGCATCTTTGGAATTTGACTTCAATGAAGACTTGTTCAAATCTGCAAACATTCTTTATTTTCCTTCTAACTTGAAATATTTATTGTGCTTTGACCATTACCTATAAGCAGCTGGTCATGCTTTGTTCTGTGAGGTGTCCAGTCTGTTTTCTGGAGGGCATGTCAGATTGTTCAGTATTTCTCAAAGATGACAGAAGTCCGATTCTTTTCTTGGTCTTATTTCTGTAAAAATGCTTTCACATAAGGTTAGTTATGGTTCAGTCTGATAGTTTAGAGGTTGTCTCAAGTTCTTGCTAATGATTTAAGGATTGATTTTGTATAATTTCTTTTAACATAAAGTACTTGAATAATACCAGTCACCCTGAAACACAAACTAAAACATTAGCCATTTGTTTATAACAGGCTGACTAATCTAATGAACCAAATGATTTTCATATTATGGGTCCAGAGACCTCATATGCCGTGGCAGCTTTGTTCCAGCAGTAGAACCATCCTGAAGAATCGTCTACCAGATTCATGTAGGTCACATATGGCTTCTCTAGACAAGCAGCATCCTAAGCTGGGCCGAGAGTATCAAACATGAAATATTTTGATTTGAAGCATCGAAGGAAATATTCTGAGAAATGTAAAGAAAAAGAAAATGACCTGCGCAGAATCCCCATCTGAGGATTAAGTTTGTGTTTACGTTTAGTTCAAAAAAAAAATTCAAAGCAGACATTTTTTTGCTTTCTGCCTAAGTATTGCCTTGTGGTTTTGTGCTTTTCATTTTATGTTTCAGTATTTCAATACTGGATGTGGCTTTCTGTAGATGGGGATAGTCACAGAAATTCACTGATGACTGCTTAAAAATTGCTAGTCAAAGGCTAATGTACTGACTACTGCTTTCATGCTGGTTCTAAGAAAAAAATCAGGTTGATTAATGCAAAGTGCGGTGTAACAAATAAATAGGGAATATATTTCAGTACTGTAATGGCATCCCTCTCTAAATTGATTTTAAAACTGCACAGAGCTCTATAAGAATCGTTAATTTTGCTCATGTTTCTAAAATACACTTACCAGAATAGTCTTAGAAAGAGAATGCTGCCACCATTTTCTTCGGATTTAAATGAAAAGGCCTTTGACCTTGTCTATAAAACAATATCTGAGCAAGCTTTTGTGCTACAGCAATTGGTAGCTCTCCCGCAGGCACTGTGCAGATAGCCTGCTGCAGTCCCACAGCCCTCACCTTATTTAATATAATGGAATAAAACTACTTTTGGAACCACCTGGTACAGATGAGGCAACCCCAGGGACGTGCTCTTCAGGGATTGAGGAACCGAATGCTAAGAAATGTGAAAAATCTAAGGGGACAACTGGGGGATTGCAGAAAAAAAACAGTGCAGGGACACTAATACATCTTCCTGACAAGCAGAGGTTTGATGGGACATGTACTGCACACTGTTCCATCTGGTGCTTATGATTGCATGGCATATTAGCGTGCTGCAAGTTCATAATGTATTCAAGGCGAGAAATCATCCCCTGCATATCAAGTGAGCTCTCCTTCCCAAGGCTGCCTTTGAATCTTGATGATCGTGTCTTGCATGTTCCACCTGTGTTCTACAGGACGAGATTTTTTTTTTTCTGTGCACACCACAAGAGACGTGCACCCCATGCATCTGCTGCAGTGGTGGATCTACTTATTTATGTAAACACACAAGTTGGATTGTAATCAAACTTACCAGTGGCTTATTAGAATCGTAAACCAATTCTCCTATCCAACCTCTAATTATAGAGATAATTACTATCAAACAGCTTGAGTTAAGGGGTTGGGTCACAAGTGCATATACATTCAGCATTGGTTACAGAACCATCAGCCCAAGCTTTTTGGCTCACAGCAGAATTTTCACTGCACTCCCAGGCATTCATACTGAAGAGACCCCAAAGTACCACAGTTCATGGTATTTGGTCCTGGCACAACATATTAGTTTTAAATTTCAGCATAAGTTTCGGTTGCAATTGAGGATGTTTCCAATTATCCTCCTTGGTTGGTGATAACATTTCAAAACATTAACCTTTATTACAGTATTCTGCCTTTATAATTAAGATGTACTGTCGCTTTGTTCAATCAGGCTACTTGTTAAATTCAGAGAAATATGTAGGAGTGAGAGTGGGTAATCTGAAATACTTCAGCAAATGTTTGCAAGATTCCATGAATATTTCAACCTATAACACGCAAACTGTAAATGTCCACTTTTGGAGATACAATGAGCACATCACTTTGCAGATTTGAACACTAGAATCCCTGGAAACCAGATCCTAAGTCACCCACTTTTAAAACGGACTGAATAATTAATATAGTCTGTGTGTGTAGTGAAGTAATTCCATTCGCTTTATATAGCGTCATACATTGAGGATTTTCACAGATTGGATGCTATTAGATAAAGGAATTTGGCAGTCATTTTCAGTCAGCTTCTCTTTTTAACAATTTTTAAAAACAAACTCTCAAAATTGCTTTATCTTTTTGTCCCTGTCTTTTAAATTGGCTTTTAACTTATTTAGACTCCCAAGTTGTATGTGCCATCATCTTGAAACAAAATTTATTTCATGTTATTGCTCTCAAATGTTTGTTTCTCTTCAGCCTTTGACATATGCATAATTATTTTCAAATTAAAGGCTATGACTGGTATCTTCTTTGAAAAATAAATGCACTTCAAGTAAATGTTTCTTTTCTAGAGAGCGCAAAGGAAGTTAAATCAACATTCCTATGACCATGCTTTTAAATTTTGAATCAAGTATTGGAGAAACCTTTTACCATTTTGAGTTGAAAAGATTATTTTGTACACTTAAACTATAGCTTTGCTAAAAAAGAATCATCATTCAGAATGATTATGCTATCCAGAACAAATGGAACTGATTTATAAATACTCAAACCACATTTTCTGAGTTTATATCAAGTCACTAACTTTACTAGAGGCTTGCATTTTTTTTGGACATGGATTAGGACTGGCCCATTACTTCAACATTATCTCCATCATGAATTGATTGCGCTAAACAGCACTGAATGAGTTGCAGATGGTGGCATTACATTTAATTTGGAGGACCTCTCGGCTCTGGCTCCATCTGATCCAGGCAGGTTGGCTGTGCATGAAACCTTCTGGCTGACACCAAACTGTCAGCACAGTAGAAGCATGTGTCTGCTGGGTTGGGGAGGCAGTTTTAATCCTCAGCAGAGCTGTGCTGCAGATGGAGATGCTTGGGTGACTATTTTGGATAGCTTTCAAGATTCCGTAAGGAAGTTCTGTATTAGGACTAATTGTGTGTGCTAAAGTGTAGAGATACACAGAAGTAACATGATTTCAGATTTATAATTACAGTTTATGCTTCAGTACTTGTAGAATGCTGTGATATTTAAGCATGAGGGATATATGCCTCTTGTATAAGTAACAGATTAATTCCACAGGCTTCTCTCCCATGTGTTTTGGAGTTGGTTATCTGGACAGTCTTTTTTTAACAGTACAGCATGAGTGTTAGCAGAATGGAAACCAGATGGGCGAGCAGTTCTCACCGTTATCTCCCAACCAGCCCTGGCAAGCTCACTGCCCCAGCATGTCCGGAATATTTTCCTTTTTATTTAGGAGACCCTGAATTCCCTGTGCTATCTATCTTTTTTTCTTTTTCTCTTTCTCTCTGTCGCTCTCTCGCTCACACACGCACACACATTCTGTCTCTCTTTCACGCTCACTCTCACTCTCTAGTAACATGTGGTATGTAGTTGTTAGTCTTGGACTTTAGAACTATATAAAATATTTCTTCCATATGATTTTTGAGGTGAATAGGCAAGGCGCACTGTTGAGCAGCAAAGGCTGGAAAATAGGATCACACTGCCAGCTTGTTGGGTTCCAAATATGAATTTACTTATGCTCTTTTAGAACATAGGAATGCCTCGAAGGAATAACTGTAAGCAACTGACACCAAGAATAAAGAAATGACAAAAGTTAAATATATTTTCTATATATGTTTGACCATCTATGTTAGCAGAAAAAATTAACAGTTTTGGAAAAAGTAAATGTCTGGATAAGTTTTGATATTGCAAATCTGTGTGCTTTCAGAAAGTTAATGTGTATTTTTTAAAATGTTTTCATATTAAAAGTAGTTTAATGTCCAGCAAGTGTATTGCAGGTTTGAATATGACTGAACGTTGTCCTATTTTGATACTTTAGCTTCCAGTAATGTGGCAAGGAATTGCTGCAAATGACAGCAATCAAATAACATTTCATAGATAATATACAATGCACAAGCAAATTCTTGAATGAATTTAGAGAGAGGTCTCCATATTTCATATAAACTATTTATGTTCAGTCATAGTTCAAGGATTCCAAACACCCTGTTATGTAATAGTGTGTTTTATATATAAAAATGTGATAACAGATATTATAGATAAGAAATACTGTTGGAAATAAAATTCCTAGGACAAGAGACTCTAATCACACCATAAGTCTTTACTTGGATCCATTTGAAATCAAGACCTTTTCTATTCTTTCCGCAATTGAGTCTCATCTATCTAGCAACATTCTTGTTAGTGCAAAATAGAAAGATTGCTTAGTTCTGGTTATGGGAAAAGCCTAGGTTAAAGCAAGAGGGAAAGTGGCTGCAATAAAAAATGTAATGGGATGTGAAATAGAGGGGAATAATTTGTGAAGAAAAGTTGAAATGTATAATTACACTGGGAAAGGAAATGGAAAGGATGGAAATAACCACGATGCATTACTTGTTCCAAGAATTTCCAGGGCTTGTCCTGTTTAAAATCTTAGCCCTTTAATTATTTGTCCAGAAGCAAAGTATTAAAATATTTTTAGTTTTTGTGAACTGTTTCAGATTATAGATTTCTATCAACAAATGAAAATTATTTTTCAATTTAACTTCTTCAAAAACAGATTTTAAAAAGGTGCACTGCATTGAAACTGATGTAACCAGTGTCTAAGAATTAATTATGACTTGTTAAAGTAGCTCTGACTAAATAAGACATCTTCTGCAGTAAATTTCTGAGTATAGTCATACAGTATTCAGTAGGCCGTTGGCATCAACCTCACAGTCAGTAATTGACTTTAATTTTGGAATTGGCATTGCATTTTATATTAGCGTGACTTTGAAACTATAATGCTCCCTTTTTAATGTTCATGAGCTATGAGTTTCCAGATTGCTGCTTGTACAGTTAGTTAACACATGCAACCTCTGTGCTAAAACAGAACTGGCATGCGTTAGGTGTTGTCTCCAAGACATTTGGTTCAGATTGCCAGTGTCTTACCTGTACATAAGATTTTTCTTTTGTGTTTATCTTCTGGATCTTTGTTGTTATTACTTATTTTTCTTTCTATGCTTGGTTATATTGGAGTACAAGAGGCTCTTGAAATTGAATTTGCTTTATGCTTGGTACTAAAACATCTTTATATTTTTGAGCCAAAAACCAATTGTCAACCTCTCCAATCTACTAATGAAGTGTCACCATCTGCAACATGCCTTTTTACAATTGTTTTGATCAGGGAATGATTAAAAGATGAAATCACTGCTTTTGGCCACTAGAATTGCATTTTTAGAATGGATTGGTGTTTTCAGTTTCTTGAGCAACTGATGCCCAGAGGAAGAAGAGAATAATACCAATCCTCTTTTGCTCCCGCAGATCGCACTGAGAAGCACTCCACGATGCCAGACTCTCCTGCAGATGTAAAAACACAATCCAGGTTGACACCACCAACAATGCCACCTCCTCCGACCAATCAAGGAGCACCTCGAACTAGCTCATTCACACCAACGACATGTAATTGAAAATTGTGTTTCAATTTCATTTTCTATGTGTTTATCTATTCCAGTCTTTATTATTGCTATTCTATTTGCCACTTTACCAGAAATTACAGAACGTATTGCACTATGTTGAGAAGGGGATGGAAATGAAGTTCAGAAAGAAACTATCTGGTAGAATTACAATGCAGGTCATGAGTACACAAGCTGTAAGTTAGATGGAGGCTGCTGCACTGTTAAGTAGCATTTCCAGGGCAAGAATCTAAATTCAATTCAAACAGCTCAAACTCTTCTGAACTAGTTCTGATCCAGTTTTGGGGTTGCATTTATTTATTTATTTCAGTCCTTGTCATACTTTAACCCTGACGGTCTCACTGGAGCTCTTCTGGCAGGTGTTTAGATAAATATAACCTCATACTTGGCCTAGTATTGGATCTGTACACCTGTTTTACTTTAGACTGACAATGCTATTTTCAGATGTTTCCATGCTGAATGTGTCCTCCCCAGCAAAAGCAAAGTAGATTTCAGCCTGTGCTTATTCAGTTGTAGGTAGCATCTGTAAGAAGTAGAATTCTTCTTGCTCTAGAACATTTTCTATGCTGTAAATTTAGCTAAGATATGTTACAAAGCACACAGTTGTTGCTGACCTGTTTAACGTATGGTGGGAAAAATTTTCACTGTCATTGTTTGCAAGGTTATTGCTTTTAAAGCACTTGGATCTGTTTGCTATTGATGTGGAAGGAGTAGTCTGTTTTTCAGTGGGCACATGTCTAACATGTTGTTTTCATTCCTCTTGTTACAGTAACAAATGGTAGCAGTCACTCGCCCACTACTTTGAATGGGGCACCGTCTCCTCCAAATGGCTTCAGCAATGGAACCTCCTCTTCTTCCTCTTCCTCACTGGCAAATCAGCAGCTACCACCAGCCTGTGGTGCTCGACAGCTCAGCAAGCTGAAGAGATTTCTAACGACCTTGCAACAATTTGGCAATGATATTTCACCGGAAATTGGGGAGAGAGTGCGAACCTTGGTGCTTGGCTTAGTGGTGAGTATTGGGTACAAGCTCTATGCATTGGAGTATATAGAAGTTTGCACATAAATCCTCTGTTTTCTGATTGCTGAACTTGACTCTAACACTTGAAAAGGTGTCTCAATATTTTGATTTGATGTGCACGGGTGAGAGAGATATTCAGAATCATTAATGCATCGAAATCATCGGACTCTAGTTCTCCATTTCAGAATCAAAATGTGTTCAGTGGAAAGGAGACTGCATACCACATGCTGCATATGTCACAACATAAGTTGTTTTATTTATAGACGGCACTGTAATGATCAGACTGAGCTGCTAGGGGCTGGACTTCTGCAGCGTTGGGAAGACTCTGTGGACCTTTGGAAATTTCAGGCTGGGGGAGGGTGATGGAACTTGGCTATGGAATCCCTGCTTCCATTTCTGACTGAGCCAATTTTTGCTGGCTGAGGCATGCAGGTGAAAAGCATGAACTTAGCAGTGCTGAAGTCAAACAGACTGCAGTTTGACTGTTCCAAGGACTGTGAGCTGCAGTGTCAGATTGCAAATTGATAGAGCGGATGGGAGCACATTTGAAGGGCAGATAGAGTCTGTTTCAGTGTCATAATCTGAACTTTTCTTTAAAAAAAAACCCTTTCTCTTAAACTTCGCAAAATAATATGCTTAAGCTATCAGTGAAATCTTTCTGCATGACTGATTGACAGGCCATCTGGTGTAGTTTGAAGAAAAACTTGACCATCAGTTCCAAAGTTTGAATTAGGAATTTGTTGATGCTGTCCTAAAGGTTGTTATGTCAGCACAAATGCTTGGCTGGGCTTCAAAATTACAGTTATGTCCACTGTGGTAGTTTAGATTTTGCGGTTTGATTAAAGTTTAGAGAGTATTAAAGGATTAGCTGACTACTACTGAATAGAAGTGTGTTTGTTTTCATAGCAGATTAATCACTTGAGATTTAAAGGCTTTGAGTAGGTTTCATGAATGGAAGCTTTATTTTTACTACTGTGTGTGTTATGAGTAGAAACTCTTAGATTATTAAAAACTCTTAGATTATTTTCATCTCCAGCTATCTCCTGAGGTGGACTTTGGCTCAGTGACTTTGAAAGTGGCATTAGAGGGAATATCAGGGCTGTAAGCTGAAAGATGGAATGTATTGTTATGGAGATGACCAGGGTGGTGTGATTGGGAATATGCCCGCTAGAGAGCCTAGTAGCTTTAAAAACAATTGGACACAGTTCCCATGAACCAAATTCTGTCTTAAAACCAGCATGCATCAGTACTTGCACACTTCCTGAGATCTACCTGTGTTGACAGCCTCTCTTACATCATGTACCTGCCTCTTCAGAGCAAACGTTGGGTCTAATGGGGTACTTCAATGGGCTATGAAAGTCAGGCAGTTTCCTGACCCAAGCTGTCCACCTCTCTCCATATGAAAACCCAAGCCTAAAGTTCAAATAATATAAAACTTTATCTATCTCTTAAATATTACTGCTCGGTTGACATGAAGTAACTAATAGCATTGCACGATGATGATATTCCCACCACCTCCTGACAGTTCCAAATCTGCCTTGTATTGGGAGTAACAGGCTGAAATAGATGGCATGAAATGGGTGATAACAGATTTGTGACCTGTTTTGCATCCCGCTAGAAAACAAAATTAAAACTGAACTGACACTTTTTGCTATCATTCCTTTTTAAGATCATTTTGGCTCTCAGTCATTGAAACTTGCATACATACTTGCATACAGAAGACATAGGAGCAGAAATTAGGCCATTCAGCTCATCGAGTCTGCTCCACCATTCAATCGGGACTGATAAGGTTCTCAACTCCATTCTCCCGCTTTCTTCCTGTAGCCCTTGATCCCTTTGATACTCAAGAACATATCTATCTTGGTCTTAAATATACACAGTGACCTGCCTCCGCAGCTGTCTGTGGCAATGAATTGTTGGATCATCATTAGCAGTTGCATTGGTGGTTCAGTGGTAGAATTCCCACCTTCCATGCGAGAAGCCCGACTTCAATTCCCAGCCAATGCACGGTAACTCTTTCTTTCTATGGATGGCACGGTGGCTCAGTGGTTAACACTGCTGCCTCACAGCACCAGGGACCCAGGTTTGATTTTGGTCTTGGGCAACTGTCTGTGTGGAGTTTGCACATTCTCCCCGTGTCTGCGTCGGTTTCCTCTGGGTGCTCCAGTTTCCTCCCACAGTACAAAGATGTGCAGGTTAGGTGAATTGGCCAACTTAAATTGCCCGTCGTGTTTGGTGCAGTAGCCAGGGGTAAATGTAGGGAAATTACTCTGGATGGGTTACTCTTCAGAGGGTCAGTGTGGACTTGTTGGGCTGAAGGGCCTGTTTCAACACTGTAGGGAATCTAATCTAATTAGTAGCTTCCTCGAGATACAACTAAGTAGTGATTTCTCACATTTGATATTAAATGTTGTACTTTTTGGCTGTTACAGTGATCAGAAATTGGACTGATCTCATTGTCTGCTGACTGTTCGTCAAGAACATGAGAGGGAGCATCATATATGTTTGGAGCAAAAGCAGTCCATTTGGTCTATCAAACTAGATCTGCCATTCAATATGATTATGGCTGATCTGCTTGTTTTGAATTCCTCGTTCTCATGTGCACGCATCATCTGTTAGTGACCAGCCTAGTAAATAAGGAGGAACTGCTTCCACCTGCAGTTGGGTTTGCATGCCAAGACATGAATTTCATATAACTGGCCCAGGTACCAGAAGTGGGCTGAGTGGGATTATTTTATAACAAGTTGCTCTGATCTTAACTCTGTGGCCCCAGAAGGTTTGGAAATAGATTGATCAGCAACCTCTGTTGGAGAATTGGAAAAAGAATTCAAAATGCATGATTGGAAGAGTAGGACTGAACTGTTGACACTTTGCAAGAACAGGGATGATGGGCTGAATGGCCCGCAATTCTGGAATCATTTACAGGAACCTGAAATTACCACCTCGCGTTTTTTGTCTTCTCAATCTCTGAGAAGTTGGAAACCAAAGTGATGCCCCTTTCTGCTCCTCTATTAATGATTAGTTCACTTTCTGCAGACTAAGGTGAATTATCCACTGTCCACTCAACTGTTGAGGCTAACTTTAGTCAATTAATTTTTGAAAAGATGTGTGTTGGATACATTTAACAGTTAATTGATAAGCTAAGGTGGTTAATGTACAAATTGCATTTGAATGCAAGGTTTTTATCCGAATCAGTGGGATCTTCACAGCTCCGGAACCATGTGGGCTATGCTGAGAAATTCAGAAGCATTGCATGAGAAATCGAATATAGTCTTTAATGACGTTAGGACCAAACATTTTTCCAATTAAGTTCCAGACGTTAAGACATGATTCTGACTAATGAGCGGCAAGAGGGCTATTAATGGGGATTACCGCTTATTATCACCCTCATTATTACCTAATCTCACTTCATTAATATGCACTCACCTATTCTCCCACCTGCCAGATAGAAACTAGAGCAACCTCAACATGAAAGTCAGGGAGACTGCAGTCACCTTTTGCTCCTCCAGACCTCCATTTGGGACAGCCAGCACGTGTCTCAGGGCATGTTCCATGGGCAGCAATCGCCCACATGCCACATCCATGGAAGCTGGCATCTGACAGGTGGGACTAGATTGGGTGGGATATCTGGTCGGCATAGATGAGTTGGACCAAAAGCTCTGTTTCCGTGCTGTGACATGTGCCAGACTATCTATGCCATTGTGGCCCAGCTCCAATCCGTGATGCCCTTTGGAGCACACAGGCATCTCTCAATGCAATGCTATTACAAACGTATTTTGCACGCAGGGACAGGGCAAAGAGCACATGATTAGGGCTGCTCACTTGCTGTCTTACCACTTGCTCAGTTAGCACTGAACTACCTGCTCCCACAGCATCCTTGCATCGTTTTGCCTTGCCTTTTAACACTTTGTCCCCTTAGTCACATTTTAAAGGTTCATTGTACTTCTGTCTTGCTTTGCAGTTTAGTACAGAGGTAAAGCCAGGCTGCTAGTCAGCAGTCAACTTGGGGATGTGTCACTATATGCAATGTACTATGGGAATCTCGCGTCTGCACCTTGTGCCAGTTCCATACACACTTGAGGGGAGTAGTCCCCAGTCAGTGCCAGCACTGTAAGTCAAGGGCTGCCTCCGGTAATGGTCCATGGGCTTGGGCCTAATCTGTCGGGCAGTTGGGGTGGTCAGGAGGTCAGTATCTCAACAGTGTGGGCCATGTGCTCCAGTTGGCTGTGAGTCCAGCGCAACCAGCCTGAGCAGTCCTGGAAAGCCAGGGAGCTGCATAGGTATTAATCAGGGCCTGCGTACTAATTTTCTAGGGCTGCCTGTCTGTGTCACCTAAAGATGTGGGCCACAGTCAGTACTGATTGGCTATCCTCTGGAGGTCAAAGGTTATCAGGGTGGGGGTCACTGGTGTGTGAGGGAGATTGGGAAAGCCACCTATCAGGATTGGGGTCAGAATGTTCAGATGCAGAGGGAGTGGCCATACTGATGTAGGGGAGCAGGTTGTCTTCTCAGTATATAAATGGGAAAGATGATCAAGCTTGGGAGGGAAATGCGGTTGGGGTTATTCGTAGTGAGTAGCATCCTGACTCCATATGGGGGAGTGGACAGTGCACCAACAGATTGGATATGGCACTTGCTATCTGATCTTGCCGAAGGCATGGTGTCTCCTGGCACCACCATGACTCTTTGTGAGGAAAAGGCACCTAAAGTGAATCCAGGGTCCCTGTCGGTTTGCTCCTTGTGCAGAGAGTGCATCTGCGGGCATATCCATCAGACCCTGAGGGTTCTACAGCAAGCTCTCCTTGGCAGCTGCCAACCTGCCTTCCGAGGCAGCCAGAAAATCGCATACCCAAGACAGCAGAGTCCCAATTGCATGGTAACCTCTGTTTCAGATTATCTAGTGTCCCCTGCTCATGCAATTGCATCATTCCTGATGAAGGGCTTATACCCAAAACATCGATTCTCCTGCTCCTTGGAAGCTGCCTGACCTGTTGAGCTTTTGCAGCATCACATTTTCTGACTCTGATTTCCAGCATCTGCAGTCTTCACTTTCTCCATGTCTCTGTTTATTGATACCACAAGCTCCACTCCTGTCCGGGGATAAGAAGGTGCCTGGCCTCTAGCAGTCCTCTGGGTGCCACCAAATGGGGAGCATTTCATCCTTGACCATCCTGAAGGGACGTGGCAATGATGTGCTCACCACAGGAGATGCTCCTGTCACGAGTCTTGCTTACATACTCACCACGGTGGTGTCAGCATCTGAGGATGCGGTAGACAGCCTTGCTAATGCATTGTCTGAGGCTCCTCAGAGTTTGAGGCGGATATATCTCACACGATGGCCAACTTGATGTTGCCCATGGTGTTCCCTCTTACTGGTGCCTGCAAGAGATGAGAGAATGTGGTGACCGGCTGCTGTAGGTTGTGGCATGTTGATGTCATAGAGAGGTACAGCTTGGAAATAGACCTTTTTTGTCCAACTCGTTCATGCCGATCAGATATCCGAAATTAATCTAGTCCCGTTTGCCAGCATTTGGCTGATAGACCTCTCAACCCTTCCTACTCGTGTACCCATCCAGATGCCTTTTAAATATTCTAATTGCACCAGCTTCCACCACTTCCTATGGCAGCTCATTTCATACACACACTACCCTCTGTGTGGAAAAAGTTGCCTCTTATGTGCCTCTTACACCTATGCCCTCTAGTTTTGGGCTCCTCCACCCTTGGAAACAGACCTCGTCTATTCACCCTATCCATGTCCTTCATGATTTTATAAACCTCTATAAGGTCACTCCTCAGCCTTCAATGCTTCAAGGAAAATAGCCTCAGCCTCTCTCTCTGTAGCTCAAATGCTCCAACCTGTACAACATCCTGGTAAACCTTTCAATTTTAACATCTTTCTAAAGCAGGGAGACCACAATTGAATGCAGTATTCCAAAAGTGGCCTAACCCAATGTAGAGCACAGCTGCAAGCTGCAACACGACATCCGATGGGGTATAATAGGAGAGTTGTGCAGTAATTAACTTGGTGTTGAGGGCATGGAAATTTCCACACCACCACAGGACCAGTCCTGATCCTTGCTGACCAGCACCAAGATCCTCTCCTTGGGGACTAGCAGGTGAATATCAGGCACCCTACCAGTCGCCCTGGCTCTTTCAGTACTGCTGTAGGCTGTTTGCTCCTGGACTGAAAGAAAGGGAAGGATTGAATAAGATGCAAGTGGTTGGCACGATTGTTAGGTGGGGGTAAGTTGCTGAGGTGTGTGGAGCAAGTGAGTAAGCAGGATTTGCAGGGTTAGTAATGTGGGGGTGTTTGGGATAGACAGATATGAATGAGTGCAGATGTTTCACACGTTAGGGAAGTGTGAATGTTGACAGACTGGTGCAGTAGTAGAGAGAGAGAGTGTAGCAGGTAGAAACAGATTGGGCTTAACCCTGATGGAGCAGAAAAGGTCATTGCTGGACAAAGCTCATTTATGGGTGTCCTCCAGACCTTAAACACTGCACTGACCTGGGTGACAACTTTGGATCAGACTGGCAGGGTCTGCTGAAGTGAGCTTCTCTGCTGGTCCTGGGGGATGGAGATATTCCTCCTCTGCATCACCTCGTCCAGAACCAAATTCCTTTTCTCAGCTGTATCTGTGACAGATGTACAGGGCAGCTAAAGATTGCGCTTGACCAGGTATGCAAAAGCTTTTTAAATATGGCACTGCCACCAGGGATAGCAGAGTCTCCCAGGATGTTCTAGTAGTGGCGAATACTTCAGGATACAGTAAGTGGGTGAATTGGGCTAGCATCTGATAAAAGAGGTGTTAATGGGTTATGTGACATAGTTAATGAGGTAAGTTTGGGTTGATATATGAGGAAATTTGCCCATGTTTAAAAAAATCCTTCTGAAACTCAACAAAATTGACACTCTTGCCAAAATATAGTGAGATTCAGCTGAATATCTTTTATTGATAAAGTGCTAGTATAGAGTGGAGTTTGAAATTTAGAATATGCTCATTGAATGTATTTTCCAGGTACTGTGTTCCTGAGTCATTCCTGCCAGGGGATGAGAATATTTCCCAATGCGAAATTGGTTGGTGCTGCTTAGGTAGGAATGGAGGTGCTTCATTGGTGATCTTCCTGAGGGACAGAAGGGAACATGAGTCCAGTTACTCACTTCTCATACAGAGAGAGAGAGAGAGAGAGAGAGAGACGCACACATGCAGACACACACACTAAATATGGCTGAGATTTCCCAATTCTAATCAATGATAGGTAGGCACATAATCAGATGGATGTGACAGAGAGACACATCAGTAATTACGTTCCTGAAGGGAATGTCCATGATTGTTGTTTCTGATCCATCACCAATTAAGGCCCTCAAATCGCAGTTAACTGCCCTCCTATGAAGCCAGCAGCCTGGTCTTTCACAAGGCTATGCAAGGCCCAGTGGCTGCTGGGCTGTAGTTGGCTAACAGCTCCAGGAGAGGCATGACTTCTCAATCATGGCATCTGCTTGAGAAGACTCCAGGATAGCACTTGAATGCCTCTTTTGCACTTGAACTAATGGGATTTTTTGCTGGTGGGTGTGGGTTGTATCTCTTCCCCTTTGCAGATACCCCACACTTGCTCTCACTCAGATGAAGTAAAAGGGATTCTTGGCCTGTGGGTGCAAAGTCTGTATGATGGCTATTCTGTAGTGGCTCCACAGCTGAATGGTCTCCTCATTATATTCAGGCTCTCACTTGATGCTAAAATTAATTTGGTCAAATTTCTGGAGGACTTGTGGGACCGTAGTAGCTTTTAGAAAATGGGTGAGGAAGGAAATTTGCAAAAGACAAAACAATTTGCAATACATTTAGACAATAGACAATAGACAATAGGTGCAGGAGTAGGCCATTCAGCCCTTCAAGCCTGCACCGCCATTCAATATAATCATGGCTGATCATTCCTAATCAGTATCCTGTTCCTGCCTTATCTCCATAACCCTTGATTCCACTATCTTTGAGAGCTCTATCCAACTCCTTCTTAAATGAATCCAGAGACTGGGCCTCCACTGCTCCCTGTGCAGAGCATTCCACACAGCCACCACTCTCTGGGTGAAGAAGTTTCTCCTGAGCTCTGTCCTAAATGGTCTACCCCGTATTTTTAAGCTGTGTCCTCTGGTTCGGCACTCACCCGTCAGTGGAAATATGTTTCCTACTGCCAGAGTGTCCAATCCTTTCATAATCTTATACGTCTCAATCAGATCCCCTCTCAATCTTCGAAACTCAAGGGTATACAAGCTCAGTCTTTCAGTGTAAGGTAATCCTGCCATTCCAGGAATTGACCTCGTGAACCTACGCTGCACTCCCTCAATAGCCAGAATGTCTTTTCTCAAATTTGGAGACCAGAGCTGCACACAGTACTCCAGGTGTGGTCTCACCAGGGCCCTGTACAGCTGCAGAAGCACCTCTTTGCTTCTATACTCAATTCCTCTTGTTATGAAGGCCAGCATGCTGTTAGCCTTCTTCACTACCTGCTGTACCTGCATGCTTGCCTTCATTGACTGGTGTACAAGAACACCCAGATCTCTCTGTACTGCCCCTTTACATAAATTGATTCCATTTAGTGTGTGTTTATTGAGATGGACGTTCATGAGAATTTGTAGTTATGAAAGTCTTTCACAACCTTTCACACCATTGTCTAGAGAGCAGAATTAGCTTGTATTTACTTCACATTGTGTATGGAATGAGCTGCTAGAGGAAGTGGTGGGGGCTGGTACAATTACATCATTTTAAAAGGCACCTAGATCGGTACATGAATAGGAAGCGTTTAGAGGGATATGGGCCAAGTGCTGGCCAATGACTCTCGATTAGTATATCTGGTCTGCATGGACAAGTTGGACTGAAGGGCCTGTTTCCATGCTATACATCTCTATGACTCTATAACTGCCTAAGTTGTTCACAAAATCATAGAATCTCTGCTGTGTGCAATAGGCCATTCAGCCCATCAGGCCCACACCATTCCTCTGAAGAGTATCCTTCCCAGACCCCCACACTATCCCTGTAATTCTGCATAATTCACCTAGCCTACACATCGCTGGACTGTGGGGGGAGACTGGAGCACCTGGAAGGAAACAAATTGCAAACATGGCTTATGCACTCTGCTGACTGAAGACAGCTGTAGCTGACTCATAACTTGTTCTTTTTCACACTCAGTTATATTCTTTACTCAAAGCAATAAGAACTAAAAACACCAATAAGGGACAACTCCTAAGAATCAATATTTCCAGAGCAGAAATTTCTTTTGTTGGACTCAATTATTTGCAATTAATTCAACAAGTTTATTTCCATGATAACTGGGATTAGAAGACCTTATTATAGAGCTTTACTTAAACAAAATTAAGATATAAAAATACCATGTTGAGTGAGTGAGTGACAGAAGTGTTGTCAATTTGAGTTTTCCTTGAATGGTATTTTTATAGTCATTAGTGATCCACTAATGATAAGGTATTTTGAATAAATTGTTCTTTTCTTTTCTGCAATAAAATAAGGAGGGAGAAAAAGTCAAGACTCTATTTTCTACCCTTTCTGCTGCCTAATGGCTGATGCAATTGCAACATTTAAGAGGCGTTTGGATGGGTATATGAATAGCAACGGTTTGGAGGGATATGGGCCGGGTGCTGGCAGGTGAGACTAGATCTAGTCAGCATGGACAGGTTGGGCCAAAGAGTCTATTTCCATGCTGTACATCTCTATGACTCTATAACCCTTCCAGGATTTAAATCCACAATAGGTCAGGCAGCTGGGAATTTCTGGGGCATCTCCCCAGGCTTCATACCTGGGTTTGGTCATGGAGCAATGGAATGGGTGTTCCCACTTCATCTTCCATTTGACACCTGATAACATCCGGGGCAAAGATCTACCTTGGAACCCCTGAGATCTGGACTCTTCTTAAATCTTTAAGCTGTGGGGTGGAATGGAGAATATCAACAGTCTAACCTCCTGGGATTTTGTCCCTGGAAGCAAATTAGAAGAGCTTGCTGACACCAACCAGGAATATAGCAGTGCTCCGATTTGTGTCTAATGTGTTTTGATGGGCTTCCTTTTGTCATTTTGCTTAAAGAAGAATTAGCTGGTTGAAGATAAATGGCAAACAAAAAAAAATCACTAGTTAGTTTGTAGGGCCCTATTAGTAGCTATACTTGTACTACTGTACTACTTGCTATTGATATTCCATTTTGATATTTGGAAATGGCGTGACAGCCCCAGACCTGTGAGGGGGTGTAAGGGAAGAGATATGAGATAGTTGGAATTGGAGGATGAAAGTACAGGTGTGGAGGAGTGTTTACTTTAGAGTGTTAAAGTGAAAACTTTGGTCCTTTTAGTCTCAGAAATTATTTGGCAATAAGGAAAGGATAGACTTTTGGAGCATGTATTTTGCCACAGTATTCATGATAGAGCCTCAGAACATTTCAACTATAGTTAACGTCTTCCCAAGATATAGGCAATGCTCCATTAGGATAGAGCATTGAAAGTTTAACTCCTTTATTCAGGAAGAGAAGGAGAAAGAAAGCAGGAAACTACAAGCTGGTTCACTTAACATCTGTCTTAAGGAAGGTATCTTTAAAGATGGTATAGCTGGCACTTAGAAAAATTCAAGGTAATCAGGCAGTTTCAACATGGTTTTGTGAAATTGAAATCCTGCTTAGCAAATTTATTGGAGTTCTTTGTGGAAGCAAAGTATGCTTTGGATAATGAGGAAGCAATGTAGTGTTCTGTATTTGGATTTCCAAAAGGCATATAATGAGGTGCCAAATAAAGAAGTTATTACAGAAAACAAAAAAAAGGGGGTCGGGGTTAACATTGACTTGGATACAAGACTGGCTGGACAACAGGAAATAATGATCATTCATAAGTGAATACATTTTTAGTTAAGGTATAACAAGTGGTGTGCCATAGAGATGAGTGCTGGAGCCTCAGCCTTTTACAAAATTGAATGAAAGGACAGAAGGAATGGTTGCTAAATTTGTTGATGACACACAAAAATGATTAGGAAAGAAGGTTTTGAAGAGAAGCTACAAAGGAATATAGATAGATTGGACAAAGCCCAGACACATTTCACACTATAATGTGTGAAAATGTGAAATTGTCCATTTTGGCAGGAAAATCAAGAAAAAAAGGTTCCTTATTTAAATAGTGAGAGATTGCAGAGCTCTGAACTAGTACATGAGTGTACTAGTACATGAAGCACAAAAGGTTAGTATGCAGGTATATCAAGGAATTAGAAAAACAAATAGACTCTTATCAAGTTCTTCTCTCAATAAATGATGTGAAAAATCCTTCAGTTTCATAGGGCACTGGTGAGACCTCACCTGGAATAATGTGTACAGTATTTGACTCCTAATTTAAGGAATGTTATAAATGCATCAGAAGCAGGTCAGAGATGTATGACCATAATTAACATCTGAAATGGGTGGATCTTTTCTGAGGAAAGGTTAGACACACTATGCTTGTATCCAGCAGATCAGGCAGCATTCAAGGAGAAGGAGAATCAACGTTTCGGGCATAAGCCCTTCTTCAGGCTTATGCCCGAAACATCGATTCTCCTGTTCCTTGGATGCTGCCTGACCTGCTGCGCTTTTCCAGCAACACATTTTTAAGTTCTGATCTCCAGCATCTGCAGTCCTCACTTTCTCCTATGCTTGTATCCATTTGAGTTTAAAAAGGTATGATACAACATGACTGTTACACATAAGATCTACTGGAGTTTTTGACAGGGTGGATGTGGAGAGGATGTCCCCTTTTTTTTTGAGGGAGAATCTAGAACTGTTTAAAACTAAGGAGCCTCTCATTTAATATAGATGAGGAGAAATATTTTCTCTCACAGATTAACATGGACAGAAAAATTAGTGTACAAAAATTAGACAAGGCGTAAGACATAGCAAAGATATCTTCAAATATTTAAAAACAAAGTGTTATTCTTAAAGAAAATGAATCTGGGGATTGGAATGGAGGTAAAGAGAAGGCAGACAAGTTGAATAGATACTTTGCATTGGTCTTCACTAGAATGGATACGTTACATCCCAGAAATACCTGTAAGTCAGGAATTGAAAGGAAACGAGGAACGCAAAATTTAGTAATTATCAGAGAAGTAATACAATGAGTTGACCATTCCCCAATTCCTGATGAATTTCACCCTCTGAGTAATTAGTGAGATAGTCGATCCAATTAATTTTCCAATAGATTGCTATTGACTGGAAAATAGTTATTCAAAGTAATTGGGCAGAGACAGTGTGGTTTAATCAAAGGGAAATTGTTTAATTAATTTACTGGAGATCTCTGAAAAATAAACTACAGATAAAGGGGAACCAGTGGATATATCATATTTAGATTTCCAGAAGCCATTTGATAATGTGCCACATTAAAACTTATTGCAGAAAATATTGCTCATGGTGAAGAGGATAACATATTGGTTTGGATAAGAGATTAGCTGGCTAACAGGAAGTATACAGGATGAATAAATGGGCCTCTTTCAGGCTGGCAGGATGTCATGAGTGGTGTGTTTCAGGGTGTCAGTGCTGGACTTCAATTTACATAAAAATGATTTGTATGGAGGATCTAAAGGTATGGTAGCTAAATTTACTGATAACACGAAGATAGGTAGGAAAGTAAGTTGTAAAGATGAAATATAAGGAGCCTACAAAGGGTTGTAGATAGGCTAAGTGAATGGGCAAAGATCTGATAAATGGAGTACATGATGAGAATGTGTGAAATTGTAAATTTTTGCAGAAAGAAAGAATCATTATGGTTACAGAATTCTGAGATACACAGAGATCTGGGTGTCCTCGTGTATGAATCACAGAAGGTTAGTATGTGGGCACAACAAGTAGTCAGGAAAGGTAATGAAATATTATGGTTTATTGTGGGAGGAATTGAAAGCAAGGGCAGGTTATTCTTCAGTTATACAGGGCATTGCTGAGACCATATCTGGAATACTGAGTACAGTATTGGTCACTGTACTTTGGGAAGGCTGGCAATGCATTGGAAACAGTTCAGAGAAGGTTTACTAGACTCGCGTTTGGAATGAGAGGATTGCCTTAGAGGAAAGGCTAGACGGACTGCACCTGTGTTCCCTGGAGCTTAGAAGAGTCAGAGGTGACTTAATTGAGACATAGATGATCCCAAGAGGACTTGAGCGGCTAGATGTTGAAAGGATGTTTCCTTTTGTAGAAGAATCTAGAACTAGGAGTCACAGTTCAAAAACAAGGAGTTGCCCATTTAAAACAGAGATGAGGAAACATTGAGGGTTGAGAGTCTTTGGAATTCCTGTCCTCAAAAGGCAGTGGATTTAGAATTTTTAAATATTTTTAGGCAGAGGTAGATAAATCCTTGATAAGCAAGGGAGTGAAAGGTGATTGTGGGGAGGTGAGAATCAGGAATAATCATGTTTAACCATCATCTTATTGAATGACGGAGCAGTCTTCAGGAGCTGAGTGATCTACTGCTCATGATGGTTAGCACTGCTGCCTCTGTGTCAGAGCCCTTTGTGCAAATTCCACACAGATAGGGATTGAACCTTCTCCCCATGTCTGCATGAGTTTCTGCCAGGTGCTCCAGTTTCCTCCCACAGTCCAAAGATGTTAAGGTTAGGTGGATTGGGCACACTAAGTTGCCCCATAGCGTCCAGGAATGCGAAGGCTAGGTGTGTTAACTATGGTAAAATGCAGAGTTACCGGGTGCTTTATGGAGGGTCAGTACAGACCTGATGGGCTGAATAGCCTCTATCTACACTGCAGGGATTCAGTAATCCTCCTTATGTTCATTTGGTAGAAAATTGAGGTAAAATGGAATGAGGAACTTCAATCAATCACTATTGTGAGACAAAAAAGATACTATATACATCCAAAGAATGGAAGCTGACATGTCTCTGGGATCTGTTGACCTGCGTTCTAGGACCATAAAGGAAGTGGTTGTAGCAATAATGAAAGCATTGGTTAAAATTTTCCAAAATCCTCTAGATTCTGGAATGATCCCAACAGAGTGAAAAACCACAAATTATACCCCTATCCAAGAACGGAGGAAGACAAAAAGTAAGAAATGATAGGCCAGTTATCCCAACATCTGTCATTGGGAAAATCACCACAAAGTTGTCCAAGACTCGAAGGTCTATTATGATTGTTCATTTGAAGGACTAGTGCAATTTACTTAATGCCATTCATCTGCTTTCTCCCAATTTGGTATTCCTTGCAGAGAACAACCTTGTAAATACTTCATTTGAACCCAACTTCACCTCAAAATCAATGCATTCCCGACCTTAATTACTCACTGTGTGAAAGAAAATCTTCCTGTTGATTTTACTTAGTTTACTAATTACATTAATTTGTGCCCCCTTATTCTCATTCTTTCTTGAACAAGACCACAGTTTCCATATATATTTCTTTTTTTCAAATCAAATTTCCTCTTAGCCTTCTCTTTGATAGAGTACGAAATCCTTACTTCAATTGATCTGCACTACTAAAATTCCACCTCCTTGGAACCATTCTCATAAACTTTTCCTGTACCCTCCCCAAATGCAATCACATCCTTATGTGATACCAAGAACAGGACTCAGTACTCAAGCTGAGGCTGGACTAGTGTTCTATACATGTTCAACATAACCTCCTGGTTTTTGTAGTCTAAAGCCCGTATTAAAGCCTGGGATGCTGGAAACTAGGAGTGTCATAGCAGGATGTGAACAAAACGGTGTTGCAATCGTGGAGAGCCAATGTGATTTTATGGAAGGGAAATCACGAGGTGACAAGTTTACTAGAGCTCTTCAATAATTTGACCAGGTTAGGTAAAAGGGAACCAAAAGCTGTTAAGTATTTGGATTTCCAAGAAGGCATTTAATATGGTACTGCATAAAAGGTTACTACATCAGATGTTGGGAAGTGACATCTAGCATGGAAACAGAGTTGCAGAAAAATGGGATGTTTTCAGTCTCTAACTAATAGGGTGCCAGTGCCTTATCTAATTACAACCTATTAATGACTTGAATCAAGAGACCTGGTGTATTTAACCAGAGTTCAGAAGGACAAAAAAAATATGGAGAGGCATATACAAAGTTTGTATGAATGGATGAAATTTTGACAGAGGGACCATTATATGCATGTCCACTGGTCCCTATAGGTATCAGGACAGGTAGATAGCAGTTAAAAAGCAATGGATTATTTGCTTTTATTAGTCAAGGCATAGAGTCCAAGAGCTAGATGGTGGTAAGGCTACACGTAAAGAATTGCAAGTTCTGGAATCTGTGTTATGCGAGGGATTTGATTTGTATTGGAGAAGGCGAAGAGAAATTTCCCAGGATGTTGACTAGGCTGGAGTGTTATGGTTATGAAGAGAGACTGGATTAGCTGGTGTTGTTTTCCTAGGAGCAGAAGAGACTGAGGAGGAAGGGACATAATTGAAATGTACAAAATTATGTAGTGCTGGAAAATAGAATTTGAATAGTTGGGAGCTTGTTTTCGATGGTGCAGACTTGGTAGGCCAAAGAGCCTTTTTCTGTGCTGTAGACCTTGTTTGACTGTATAGAGTATATGTGGGGAAAATTAGGTTTCCCACTTTGTTGGAAAGAATAGAAAAGGAAAACATTACTTAATTGGAGAGCGAGTGCATAATGCTGCAGTAGAGTAGGATCTGGGTGTTCAGAATGCAGATATAGCAAGTGGATACAGTGTTGGCATTCTGTGCAAGGTGAGTGCACAGGTCATTCACCAGCTCAGGATATTGGTGAGACCAGCATAGAGTACTATATGCAGGTTTGACCACCATACTAGAGGAGGTATTGAGAGCCATTCAAAAAGTGTTCAATAGATTAACTCCTGTGATGGAGGCATGTAAAACGATTGGTTGAATAGGTTGGACTTGTACTCATTGGAGTTTAGAGGATTGAGATGTGGTCTTACTGTAATATATAAAATTCTGTGGTACACGAGAGGATAATTCTCTTTATGTGGAAGTCTGGGACTGGAGGGCACAGCTTATTAATAAGGGATCTCCTATCAAGATGTAGATTAGGAAGAATTTCTTTGCTCAAAGGATTAATAATCTTGTGGAATTCTGTACCTCGTGGAGAGGTGCAAGGCTAAAGTGGATTTTTAGTTATCAATGAGAGTTGAATATTATGCAGACAGGCAGGAAAGTGGAGTTAAAGCCATAATCACATCAGCTGTGATCTTATTAAATAATAGAGTAGATTGAAGGGGCCAAATTGCATACTTCTCCTCCTATGTCTTATGCTGTTGTTGTCCGCTTGGGCTCAAATGTATATTTGCATCTTCATAGGCATGGCACACCTGAGTTGTTTTCTATTCTCTCATGGGATGTGGGTGTCACCGTCTGGGCAGCATTTATTGCCTGTCTCTGGAGAAAGTGTTGATGAGTTGTTGCCTTGAACCACTGCAGTTCATGGGCTATAAGTATACCCCCAATGCCTCAGGGAGGGAATTCCAGGAAGGTTAGTCTGATGATATCTAGAGCTATGTTAATCCCTGCAGCAATGTTTCCCTAACTATTTTTCCCCACTGTGCCCCCAGTTTTGAGGCTTAAGAATTGTCATGACTCCTTGGTGAGAGTTGGGATCAGAGGGTGCAGTGATAACTCTCAGTGCTCCATGGCATCGTTTCTGCCTCTTCGGAGTACACAACCTCCAAAGTTTAGCTTGCAGTCCCACTTGGGATCCACTTTGGGAAGCTGTGGCCTATAGAGAAAAAAACAGACTGTGCTAAGCCACATTAAATGACGGATGTAGCATGGTCTGATTTAAATGTAAGCCAATGGATTCTACAGGCCTTTCATCTTAGCTTTCTATATTTGTTATTTGGGGTGGGACGGTGGCTCAATGGTTAGCATTGCTGCCTCATAGCGCCAGGGACCTGGATTCAACTCCACCCTCAGGTAATTGTCTGTGTACAGTTTGCATGGCCATTTTAGGAGGGTTGGCCAAGCTAAATTGCCCATTGATGTGAAGGCTAGGTGGATTACCCATGGGAACTGCAGGTTTACAGGGGTAAGGTAGGGGGGATGGGTCTGGTTGGGATGCTCTTCAGTTGGTCGCTGTAGACTTGATAGGCTAAATGGCCTGCTTTCACACTGTAAAGATTCTCTGCTGATACTTGGAGAATCCATTAAATTATTAGTTGAATGTTAATAAATATTTTTTGTTTGCTTTCTTCGTATAGAAGGATAGTACAGGAATAGAACCAAGGTCATTTCAGCATTTAAACAGTGTCTGAAAAGCTGAAGTAAAAGTTTTGTACCAGAATTCTTTTCTTTTATACTTAATTGAGAACTTTTGTAGGTTATATTTTCTTTTGTCTTTCCTCTTTGCAAGGGGTACAGGAAGAGAACAAGCAATTTGAGTTCCAATCTCTCAGTATTCTCCAATAACTGGGGTTGATGTATCTTTCGGTTTATCTCATACTGAATAGGCAGCTTGCTCCCTCTTGAGGCTTTACCCTGAAATATTTGCCCAGAGTTTCATCTGAACAGTTCCTTCCCAAACCTGCCATTTACTAGCAAAGCTGTGGGCTGGGAGTGGAAGAAGATGCCTGGCAATATTTTTATTCACTAAAAATACAGCATTTGTGATTGGAGGAGGATATACATGTTGGACTTTGTCAAGGAAGAGACACAAGAATAGTGATTTCTGAACCCAGAAGATCTGGATATTTGTTGAATCTCAAAGTTCTGAATTATATGGATCTGTGTTCAGGACTGGTTGTCTCAAGATTTAACTAGGTAAAAACAATGACTGCAGATGCTGGAAACCAGATTCTGGATTAGTGGTGCTGGAAGAGCACAGCAGTTCAGGCAGCATCCGAGGAGCAGTAAAATCGATGTTTCCGGCAAAAGCCCTTCATCAGGGCTGATGAAGGGTTTTTGCCCGAAACGTCGATTTTACTGCTTCTCGGATGCTGCCTGAACTGCTGTGCTCTTCCAGCACCACTAATCCAGAGTCTCAAGATTTAAGTTAGCTGCAAAGGAATATAACTACAGCCAACACCAGATTATCAAGAAGTAAAGACTCTTGCTTGCCAAGTAAGATTTGACACTAGCTTGTTGCCTATCAAAGAAGAGAGCAAAAATATATTCTTCAGTTGAAAAGTAGGTGTATAGAAAAAGAGAGTACAAAGCTTCACTACTTAAGCTGTAAGTGCAGTATGTGGAAAGAGTACAGCACTAAACCATGTCTAGACCAAGTAAGATGCTAGTTTAATCCTTGACCTAATAAAAGCGACTTTCTGGAGTAGGAAGGCATAACACTTGGTATTGATGACTTCCACTAAAGGAGTGGAAAATTTGCTATTTTATTCCTATTAGTTATTCCACATTGGCCAGTGCTCAGTGTATATACGTACGGATGACAGGAGAGAACATAATTGAGCCCCATTATAATGGGCCTCTAAATTGGCTCGTGTTCACAATCCTCTCTTTAGTTTTTGCATAAGAATTAGCTATTTGGATGAGGTTCGACCAAACAATGGAAAATACAGTCAGTTCTGCTATAGCACGATAGTTCTGTTCTCATGTATTCCCGTGGTATAAGAAAATCGCACAATAACAGCACCATTTAAACTAATGGGGCATTATAACCAATACATGCTTTAAAATTTTGCGCTTTAGAAGCAATGTCCCCAACTCGTCAGTTATGTTATAGCGAATTCATGTTAAATAAATGCGCATTAAAGCAGAGCGATCTGTATGAGCAAGAGCAAAAAGCAGAGGGAAATGTGAAGCTAGGAAAGGATTAACATCAATATTCAATAGTCAAACCTCCAGAAAGCATGAGAATGCCAAGAGGTGGATCTGAGCTAATTTTATTTTTTAAAAAGGCATTTGCACAGTATTACGCAAGTACTCAAATAGTACTTTTGTTGCTCTACTTGTTTTGCAGTTTGGTTTACTGCTTTTTCCTTGCCACCACATGATCCTCTCACTTCACACACTGCAATAGTGATCCGACACCTGAGGTCAAGTGAAGTGTCAAACATGAGCTGTAATTGTGCTGGATGTTGCATTGTAACAAAAACTGGGTCAACTGTTTCAGTTTGATTTCCTTACTCATTGATGTTATGTTCTTTAGGTGTTGAGATTAAACGGACAGTGTCATTTCCCATCATTCAACCTTGTAATTCCTTACTACTACAAAGTGCAGCCATTTGGATTCTGCTTTGACCCCCCATGAACTTCTTTCTTTGATCGCTGTGCAATGAAATGATTGCTCATGGGCAATGTAATTTATGTCATTTAGCTGTGCAGTAAATATTACTGTTCCTTGCCATTTACTCTATGTATTGTAATGTTTGTATTACTAATGAGTTTCTTGATATATCTGCTGAGGTGTCCCAAATGTTTATGGAACAAAGTATGGCCTATGTAAATGCAAACTATTGGAGGGGTTGTTTTTCTGGGAATGGGAATATTTTGCAAACTTAATTGCATAGCTAAATGAGCCCAGTTTTCCCATCTGGCAAGAATGTTCTCCATGCATAGTAATGTCTGCAATTGTGCTATGGAACTTGAATAAACAAATGTGTGGTGAGATTGCTTGTACTAAGATGGCCCTGGAGTTTTATAAGGGTTGGTGGCAGGGTAATTAGAAACACACTTTTCCTCCTCTATATCTTTAACTATTGGAACACCATTGATCTCTTTGAAATATTCTCTGCCGTTCCTTCCAGTTTGTCATCTTATTAGCAGTAGGTACGCATGTACTTTTTCTTGGTTTCCAAGGAAACCAGAACTTATCAGGAAGCATAACTATGATATGAACATCATTATGTTTCTTATTGCTGGGTCACTGTATTGGTTTAAATGAATATTTGTTATTTTAGCAAAAACAATTTGTCGCTACAGTAACATTGGGCACTGCAGCTGAAATATAAATAGAGTAAAAATATTTGGCTTTCAAATGGCTTCATCATTTTAAGTGAAAAGAAATGTGTTGTTTTTTTCTTGACATGAAAGATGCTTTTGGTTCTAAACTAAGTTATGTGAAGTAATCTATGGTCTAGCCTTTAAAGAATGCTATGTTGTGCATGATAAGAGGTTATGCTTCTAATCTAGAGTGCGATCTCTATTGGAATCAATTGTCTCTTAGATTACCATTTTTAGCTCATTACTTTCTATCGTTGGTCTTCATAAGATTTTTATTGTTGCAAAACAGAATGTTTATCTGAAGTAAGTGTATTTTAACGTGGATGGTTATGTTCTCAGCAGCAAGGCTCTCAAGAACAGAAAGTTAATGGAATCTAACATGTGTAACAGAATTAGTGCAAGTTTATATAAATATCATTATAGTCTGAAATATATAAAGCAATAGCGCTTCCACTAATTCTGAAAATATGTTTAATTTCCAATTGGAAATCTTAAAAAATGAAATGAACTTGTGTAGCCTGTTCAAATTTAGAAATAAGTACAAGTAAAATCTGTGTGAAAACCTATTCATAACAATACTTACCTGGAAGCTATCAATAGTTTTAATTTATCTCAGAAAATTTAATTTTCAGCTTCAAAAATAAGTTATTTTAAATAGAAGTCTGTGTTTCAAATGATTTCAATTGCTTTGTTTGTAAAACATTCAACCAGGTGCTGCAATACAATATGTAATCATGCATACCTAGTGTTTTTTTTATTCCTACTAACTGTTTTAACAGATTACTACTCTAATGAACTAGCATAAATAGGTTAACTTTGCTAAAAGGAATATAGGGTAAAAAGGAATATAGGGTGAAAATCTCACACTAACTTGTTAAACGTTCACATGCAACACTCTGCAGCATAATTTAAGATATGTATGCTTTCTGAAAAATAGTTGTTTTCTTTTTCAACAGCAAATACAGATAGTTAGAAGTAGGAAATTACCAGCAGTCGAAGGGTTAAGCTGTGAAGGCAATGAAGGTAGTGGTGAATTCAGTGCTTAAGTACATCTGTATTTTAGAGTCACCTCGGGCAGTATATATTGCATTAAGCAATGGAACTTATTATAAGGAAAGCTTTTGTTCATAGTTTCTAGTAAAGAAGTGAAAACGTGAGTACAAAGAACACATGGTCTCAATGACCACAGCCACTTACAGCACTGGATTTAGTTTGTGTTGAAAGGCCCTCACTCAAAATTTTAATTAAATTTGAATATTCATTAGTTATGGAATACCGAAATTTGTTTTGTTTAGCCATTTCTGCCAGTGTGGTATAAAAAAAAATTATTTTCATTTAATTATTTTGCAGAATTCTACTTTGACAATTGAAGAATTTCATTCCAAGCTTCAAGAAGCTACGAATTTCCCTCTCCGACCTTTTGTTATACCATTTCTAAAGGTATTTGAAGTATTTCCCACTTTATAATGTAACCTTTTGAATTTATTGTTTCTGCTGTCCAATTTAACAGAGACTTGTGGGTTAAACTGTTCTACGAATGAAATATTACAATACTTCATCAAGTTAGTGTCCCACAGCACTTATAGCATTGAATCACCCTTTAAAACAAGGAGAAGGTTTTGATTTGTAAAACTGAAAGTAGTGTCTAATAAAGGAAAATGTTGGAGGTATCCAGTTTATTCCAACAGTCCAAAAAATGTACCAAAATCTGTAGCTTAAGTCCTGACACTGTTTCTGAATCTGTGCAGTAATTTCATTCAACTGTCTGAATATTACCAAGGATTCCTGTACTATTCTCACCTTATCCTTCAAAATACTACTGGAATTTGAATGTTTCCCTTACTTTTGCCTGGAATTATAACCTCAGGAGATGGGTGTGCATAGTTGTTACTTTTGAGTTTTAATGACATCAGCTGGAGAGCATCTACAGCTAACCACAAGACTAAGCAGGCACTTAACAATAAATCATTGTCAAATTGTAAATAATAAAGTAAACTACTACTTTTCAAATGTCTTCAATCATCAAGTCTGACTTTGTGGAAGTATGGTTTCATATGTGCATAGTTTCTTAGTAAACTGGCACTTCTTTCTAAGAACTGGCACATGGACCAAATGGACCAATTGGGATTTACTTGCGCTGCAGTCAAACATTTTAAAATCTGAACATCTTTTTGAAAGCTTAAGGGCATTTTAAATTTTTTAAAATGAAAAACCCATAATTGTTGCGTGTTTTTGGCCAAGCAACTTATAAATACTGTGTTTGAATTGCATCATGCAAATGCCATTTCCTCTGTGAATATTACTGACTTTTTTTCATCGTGGAAACAGCTCCCTTTAGGGTCAGGTTGGCGGTGAAAAAAGCCAAGAAAGCATACAAGGACACTTCCAGAATCTTCCCTCACTGCTGTACGCCATATGGTTACCATATCATTTCATGGGGATCACTGGAATCAAAGATGCAACTTTTTTTCTAATTTTAGTGCCTTTCCTCAAAGGAGACATTAATGACAAAAACCATATGGTTGTGGGAACGCGGACCTTAATAACTGCATTCAATCCCAGCTGTAACAATATGCATTAAAGTCTTGTTTTCATTAGGCTAATGTAAGCCACAGACTTTCGATTCTATTTCATGTTATGGAGAATCATTTACAGGAAAGATATTAGACACCATTATAATTACTTTCTCTGGTTCTCAGATTCAGCCCTCCCCCACTGCTTTCTGTTGTCACTTTTTTTTAAGTTTGGTGTAGCATTTAAATGCACTTAACCCTTTTTAGGTACTGAAATTCAGTGGTGATTTCATTTTTCAAAAAATCAGCTGCAAAAATCATTTTAACTGTGAACTTAAATTAGTGCGTCCGATAAATCCGATTCACAGAATTAGTGCGTCCGATAAATCCGATTCACAGAATTCATTCAAGGCAGATGTTGACGTTTTGATTTAACAAGATTGATTGAATGTATACAGTATTTTCTTCTAAGTAACGTTTAGAATACCAATGCATGCATTTGTGTAAAGGCTGCAAAATTTCTCTTTATAAGTTAGGGTAAAGGTTTAGATGTACAGTATGGGAATCCATTCTTTATTTCCTGTGGAGCACCTGCAGATTTCATATGTTCCTGAAACTAACCCAATTAATTGAAACCAGAGTGTGCACAGTTTTAATGTCCTATTTGATCCACCATTGGTTTCAATCCCAAACTTCAGTAATACTGCCTGCACTTGCTCAATTGCACACAGCCATCCAACTCTTTTTCCATTACCACAAGATTTGAATGATACCCTCAATTAACTCCACTTCCCCAGTAATGATGCTTGCAATATGTTTTGTACTAGATCTTGTTTGTCCATCCTCATGAGAAACAAGAAATGTGTGAGTAAAAGTTAGAGCAGAGGTACAGGTTAGGGTATGTGACCTCGTAAGTGTTTGTTAAATGCATTCATTGAGTATAAGAGCCAAATGATTAAAGGCAGAAACCCAGCTTGGCATGTATAATGTCATAGCCATGACTGAAAACTGGCTACTAGGCAGTTGGACCCAGAGCTGAAGCATACAAGAATTTTAAGGTCACCAGGTACATAGCTGCAGGGGAGGAACATCCTTGGGGATTAAGGTTGAAATCACATTGATGGTCGGGTCAGATACCCTAGGACATTACCAGACAGTGGAGGTTTTATGGACCAAGTAATGAAATAGGACCCAATCAAAGACTTCTCAAAATTGTGTAAAGAGTCCCTGACAGCAATTGTGATCTGGCAGATCAGGATTTCTCAGCTTTGGGATTCAATGAGTTTGTGAGCCAAAATTTTGGAATCGCAAGATCTGAGACAGTAACAGCTATGGTGCAGTTTGTATCAAATAATAATCAATGTGCTCCTGCTGTAACAGGCCCTCATGCTGTCAGTTCTCACTGGTACTTCAGGGCAATGTTCAAGCATCTAAATGGAGAAACTGTTTGAGGAGCATTGTGGTAGATTGTATAAATGCAGAGGTTGAACAAGCATATGGTAGACACAGTGGGGTCTTAAGTTTAAAATGGATTAGGATAAACAAGCCAGCATGTGTTAGAAAGGTAGTGGATATTTGAGTGTCCACTGCAGATTTCTGCAGCAGCATTTCCTACAACAATGAGGACTTGCCACGTAACAAATTAATGAATAGTTACTTAGCAACTTAACACAAATAGCAATTATAACATCATTGAGAGCAATGCAGTGTTTGAAGGGGACAAACTTGAAACTGCTGCCAAGATTCTAGATTTGGGTATGGCTGACTTTGGAGCAAGATAGAGATTGTCCACGGAAAGCATGGGAGAAGGCCAATTAGTGACGTCACAAAAAATGTCAATATAATACAGAAGCAGTTTTTTTTATATTCCAAAGCAATAAAAACTCTATCTAGAAGAGGTGTCATGGATAAATAAAGAGCTAAAAGACAACACAAAATGAAAAGAAAAAGCAAAAAAAAATCAAAAGAAAGCATCGGCTCCATGTGAATGGCAAATATAACAATAATAGCAAAAGGTTAAAAAATGTTCAAAATGGAGTATAAAAGAATATGGCGGAAAGAATCTACTTTTTACAGTTACATTTGATAAGCATAATCAGGAGCATCATGGGTTCCTTAAAATGGTGATAACATCACTGAAAAAAGGAAACTGGGCATTTTGAATGGGTATTTTGCATCAGTGTTCACTGTGATCAGCATGCTGGGCATCAAAGGATATCAACATTGAATCAGCATCAGGGACTCACTTAAATTAACAAAAGCCAAATAACAATAATTAAGGAAATAATGGACCAAAGAATGACAAATCTCCATCACCAGATGTTTTCCATCTCACGGCTTTTAAATGAGGTGGGTGAGAGCATTATAGATTGCTTAACTATAATTTTCCAAATTCTCTTTATTTGGGAATCAGACCTTTTTACATTGGAAAATTGCACAGCCTACTCCACAATTTAAGAAAAGTGCAAGGGAAATTGGAGAGTTATTGATCAATTAGTGTTCTTTTTGTTGTTGGAAAATTACTGGTCTATAACTATTAATATGGTGACTGAATATCTTGAAAACTTTCAGCAGGTTAGGGAGAGCCAGTATCCATTTGTAAATGATAGGTCAATCCTATTGAATCTGTGTTTTTGGGAGAGGTGACTGAAGTAATGTTAAATGTTTATCTGTGTAGAAGGCATAAGCTGAAGTCCCTCTTAAGAGTTTTGCTAATGTTGAATCTCATAGAATTGAAGGCAAATTATTTATCTAGTTGAACAGCATGAGACAGAGGTGGGGATAATGCCTAAATGCTGTAATTAGCAAGAAACAACTAGTGCTCTTTCACAGAAATCTGCATTAGAACTTCAGCGATTGACTTTATTTCTTAATGATCTAGATGATGGGATAACAAATCACACATCCAGATTTGTGGATGACATAAAGATTGCCAGCATTGCAGATGGATATATAGGATTACAAGGAAACTGAGAGCATAAATAACTGGGAAAATTGCGGAAAATTTCAATATAGGAAAATGTGAGATAACCCTTTTCGGATGTAAAAAGTTATAGAACGGAGTACTGAATTGGTGAGAAGCTAGAAGCAATAGGTACACAAAATTGTTATGGTGCAGTTATGGTGAGGCCATTTGGCTGATTGTATCTGCACTGGCTCTCTAAATAAATACTATGACTCGGTGCCATTCTTCTGCTTTTTCTCTATAATGCTGGCTATTGCTTCTATTTAAACAATTATCAAATGCTGTCTTGCCTCAATTGAATCTGCCTCCATCATACTTTCAGACAGTGCATTCCTTTCCCAACTACTTGCTACATGCAAAAGTTTTGTTTTCTCATCTGACACTTTTTTTTTGCTAATTATCTTCTATCTGTACCCTTTTTGTTCTTGATTGTTTTGTGAAATGGAACAGTTTCTCCCAATCTATTCCATCCAGCACATTATGATTTTTGAAAACTTCTTTCAAATCTTCTCTGAGCCTTCTTTTCTCCAAGGAAAATAATTCCAACTTCAATAATCTATCTTCATCACTGTTTTCCATCCCTGGAACCATTTGCAGCATAATCTCCTTTTTGTTGTATACTCTTCCACTATCAATAATCAATAGTTAATATCATTAGTGCTCTATTTAACCTGCCATCTTCAGTGACATTGCATACGTATAGAGCTATGCTTCACTACTTTTAGTCATTGTTTAGGGCAGTGCCCTTTGTTTTGTACTCTATCTCTTCTGCCAAAATGTACACCTTACACTTCAAGACATAGAGATGTACAGCACGGAAACACACCCTTCGGTCCAACCTGTCCATGCTGACCAGACATCCCAACCTCATCTAGTCCCACCTGCCAGCACCCAGCCCATACCCCTCCAAACCTTAGGTTTCTTTTATATCTTTCCCCTCTCACCCTAAACCAATGCCATCTAGTTCTGAACTGCCCCACCCCAGGAAATGACCTTGTCTATTTATCCTATCATTGCCTCTCATGATTTTATAAACTTCTATTCTATTCATCTGCCATCTGTCCGAGCACTTTGCCAATTTATTAATGTCCTTTTGAAGGTCTACATTACTCTAATCACAGCTTACAATTCTCCCAAATGTTGTCATTCATAAACTTTTGAAATTGTCCCTTGTGTACCAAGGTCCAGCACTTGGCCCATAACCTTGTATGCCTTGGCATCATATGCGCATGTCTAAATATATCTTAAATGTTAAGAAGGTTTCTGCTTAGACTACTCTTACAGGCAGTCAGATCCTGATTCCCACCACAGTCTTGGTGAAAAGTTTATTATCTCGCTTCCCCCCCCCCGTCCACCTTCTGACCTTACCTTAAATCTATGCCTCCTAGACATTGGTACCCCTATCAAGGGGAAAGGTTTCTTCCTCTCTGCCACGCTATGTCCTTCATAATTTTATATATCTCAATCACTTACCCTCTCAATCTCCTCTGCTCAAGGAAAATAGCCTCCGTATGTCCACTCTGTCTTCATAATTGAAACTCTGCAGCTCAGCCATATCTAAACAAAACTCTTCTGCACTTTCCTTCTCTAGTGCTATTGCATACCTTCTGAAATGTGGATTCCAAAACTGCACGCAATACTCTAGCTGTAGCCGAATCGACATTTCATACAGTTCCAACATTACCTCCCTGATCTTACCTCAGCTAGTATGCCTTCTTACCACTTTATGCAACTGTCCTGAAAACTTACAGGACTGGTGTATGTGCTCATCAAGGCTGATCCTATTTAACCCACATTTTTCCACATCACTACTAATTGTATCGCCAATATTGTTGCTAGTGTCTTCCTCAAGACCTAAACACCCCAAAAAAGTAGCAGCCTTTTACAGCCAGAAATTTTTCCTGTCCTCCGTCTTGGATTACCCAGAACTAGCCGTTTGGATACAGAACTGGCTTGAAGATAGAGGACAGAGGGTGATGGCGGAGGGTTGTTTTTCAGACTGGAGGCCTGTGACCTGTAATGTGCCACAAGGTTGGTGCTAGGTCCACTACTTTTCATCATTTATATAAATGATTTGGATGCAAACATAGAAGGTATAGTTAGAAAGTTTACAGTTGACACCAAAATTGGAGGTGTAGTAGACAGCGAAGGAGGTTCCCTCGGATTACAACGGGATCTTAATCAAATGAGCCAATGAGCTGATGAGTGGCAAATGGAGTAAAATTTAGATAAATGCGAAGTGTTGCATTTTGGGAAAACAAATCTTAGCAGGACTTGTACACTTAAGGTCCTAGGGAGTGTTGCTGAACAATGAGACCTTGGAGTGCAGGTTCACAGTTCCTTGAAAGTAGAGTTGCAGGTAGATGGGATATTGAAGAAGCCGTTTGGTATGCTTTCCTTTATTGGTCAGGGCATTGAGTATAGAAGTTGTGAGGTCACATTGCAGCTGTACAGGACGTTGGTTAGGCCACTTTTGGACTATTGCATGCAATTATGGTCTTTCTATCGGAAAGATGTTGTGAAACTTGAAAGGGTTCAGAAAAGACTTACAAGCATTTTGCTAGGGTTGGAGGATTTGAGCTATAGGGAGAGGTTGAATAAACTGGGGCTGTTTTCCCTGGAGCATCAGAGGCTGAGGGTGACCTTTATAGAGGTTTATAAAATCATGAAGGGCATGAATAGAATAAATAGATAAGGTCTTTTCCCTGGGATGGGGGGGGGGGGGGGGGAGGGGGAAGAGTCCAGAATTAGAGGGCTTAGGTTTAAGGTGAGAGGGGAAAGATATAAAAGATACCTAAAGTGCAACTTTTTCACACAGAGGGTGGTGTGTGTATGGAAAGAGCTGCCAGAGGAAATGGTGGAGGCCAGTACAATTGCAACATTTAAAAGGCGTCTGGATGGGTGTATGAATAGGAAGCGTTTGGAGGGCTGTGGGCCAGGTACTGGCAAGTGGGACTAGATTAGTTTGGGTTATCTGGTTGGCATGGATGAGTTGGACTGAAGGGTCTGTTTCCGTGTTGTACATCCCTGTGACTCTAAGACTGAAGTTAAATTGACTGGGCTGTAATTGCTGGGCTTAGCCCCATGACCTTTTTGAACAAGGATGTTAGGTTTACAATTCCCCAGTCCTCTCTCACCTCCTCAAAGTCTAGATTAAGAGATTATCACCAGTTACTCTGCACCTTCCACTCAGTGCCTTTAGTTCCCTTGAATGCATCTTATAAACTTTAAGTATCTCCTTATCAATATTAAATATTTCTGGTGACGCTGAATTGCCTCCTTTGTCTCCATGGCCTGGATATATTAGTTGCTAGTCCTTTTTTCATAATCCCTGTTTGCTACTTTAATTTCATCTTCACCTTCCTTCTGAATCTTCTGTATTCAGCTTGGCTTTCCGTTGTATTTTCTGCCTGGCACCTGTTTAAAGCATAGGTTTTCTTTTTTATCTTAGTCTCTCTCTCTCTCTCTCTCTTTTTCTCCCCTTTTTTCTTCCAAGGAGTTCTGAATTTGTTTGCCCTACCTTTTCCATTTCGAGGGAATAAGCCCCAACTGCGCCCAGCCCATTGTTTGGAAAAGAGCCCATTGTTCAGCTGCCGCTCCCCCTGTGCTTTGGTTCCAGTCGATGCAGTCCAGTTCTGGTGCGGCCCATTGCAGTTTGTTTGCTCCCAGTTAATTCTTCTTGCTCTGGGCTGTCCTTTGTTCTTTTCCACTGCAATCCTAAACCTCATGAGATAATTTGGATATATATCATGCATTACCATGACCTTTACATAGCTCTGGGATTACAATACAAGGGGTAGAACTAATGATTCAGCTATATAAAACCCTTTCAACCACATCTGAAAAACTGTGGGCACTTCTGTGGCTAGGCCATTTGGGAAATATTCCACAGGTTACTTTACAATGATATTAGAGAGTAGAAAAGATCTTTATTTTGAGGGCAAGTGTGATAGGTGAACAGAAGTAACATTCTCAGTAACACTCACACCACATCAGTGCTCACAGAACCAGACCTGGGAAAGCTGAATTGGCCTCTGATCAAATGCATTGTAGATCAAGCAAAATAATACTTGGAGTTCAAGGATTCAATTATGAGAAGAGATTGCACCAAGTAGAGTTGTATGCCTTGGAATTTAGAAGGTAAAGGATTCATTTCATTCTTATAAGGAATTGAGGGGAGCGAACAGCGTTGGTAAGAAAGGAACTATTTTTATTGATTGGAACCTCTAGCTGTAGGTGGGAAAAAATTAATAAAAGTGGAACCAGTTATCTTCAGAGTGAATTTGGGAAAAAAAACTGCATGCAAAGAGTGGTAAAATTGAAACTCTGCTCCTTAAATACCAATGAATCCTACATCAATTATGAAATTTAGAATCCAGATTGATAGATTTTGTTAACCAACAATATTAAGCAATATGAGGCAAAGAAACGTACACTGATTGATGTTTTATACTTGACATGATCACATTCAACAGCAAAGCAGGCTCAAAGGGCTAACTGGTTTTGACATCTCGTCACTGTTGCTGGTTAGGAAATGCTGAAGTCGATTCAGCAAGGTGCCACAAACAAAAATAAGATGATAGTCAGCAAATCTCTTCAGAGATGCTGGTTTAACATTTTTATAGGCTATTTTACATCTGTATAAAAAAAGTCGAAAAGATCTCTATTTGAGGGCAAGGATGATAGGCAACATTCTCAGTAACATTCACACCACACAAGTGCCACCAGAAACCATCTTCAATGAACAGGAATCTAACTATTGCCCCTTGATGTTCAACAGCATTGTAACTGTTGACTTCCCTACTACAAACTTTCTGGTGGTTACCATTGACCAGAAACTGAACTGAACTAGTCCAATAAATAATGTAGCTACAAAAATAGGTCAGGCCAGGAAGTTGGTGGTGAGTAACCCACCTCTTGTCTCCCCATTGCCGGTCCATCTTTTACAAGTCAGCAGTCTGATGGAAAGCTTGGATGATTGAAGTTCCAACAGTACTCAACAAGCTTTACACCATTCATGATAAGGTCAGGCAGCATCTAGGGAACAGGAGAATCGACGTTTCGGGCATTAGCCCTTCTTCAGGAATGAGGAAAGTTGGTCCAGCAGGCTAAGATAAAAGATAGGGTGGAGGGACTTGGGGGAGGGGCGTCGGAAATGCGATAGGTGGAAAGAGGTCAAGGGGAGGGTGATAGGTCAGA
>NC_057713.1:43259029-43287753 GCF_004010195.1 Chiloscyllium plagiosum
GTTGCTGGAAAAGCGCAGGAGGTCAGGCAGCATCTAGGGAACAGGAGAATCGACGTCTCTGGCATTAGCCCTTCTTCAGGAATGAGGAAAGTTGGTCCAGCAGGCTAAGATAAAAGATAGGGAATATGGAATATCTTAGTCTGCTGGACCAACTTTCCTCATTCCTGAAGAAGGGCTAATGCCCGAAACGTCGATTCTCCTGTTCCCTAGATGCTGCCTGACCTGCTGCGCTTTTCTAGCAACACATTTCCATCTCTGATCTCCAGCATCTGCAGACCTCACTTTCTCCTCAACCATTCATGATAAAGCAGTCCACTTGATTAGCACTCCATCCACCTTTTATTCACTTCCTTCATCAGTGGCACATAGTGGAAACAGAGTGTACCATCGACTGTATACACTTCAGTAACTCACCCAGTCTCTTTTGATGGTATCTTCGAAACCTGTGATCTCTGTCGTGTGGAAGGACAAGGTTAGCAGATACATGGATCACCATCCCCTGCAAGTGCCCCTCCAAGACATCAACCTTCCTAACTTGGAACTATGTAACCATTTTGTCTCTGTCACAAGGACAAACCCCTGGAGCTCCCTTCTTAGTAGCACTGTTGGTGTTCCTACACCTTGAGCTCTGCAATAATTCGTGAAGACTAGTCACCAGCAGCTACTCCGAGGCAAGGGGGGGGATAAACAAAAGCTTGCATAGCCAGCGATGTCCACATTCCATAATTTTTTTAAAAATCATGCAAGTTAAGAAATGGACAGCAGAGCTTTTGATGACCTTAGTTTTCAGAGGGGAGAATGCAAGAGGCCAGCCAGGATGCATTGTGATAGTGAGGTCTAGAAGTAACTGAGAGACAAAAGAATTTCAGCAGCCAATACTTACTACTGGAATTCTGGCAATGCATAATTATGTTTGTCATTGACTTGGTACACATTTGTTTATAAAATATTTAATAAATTTAATGCACAGACCATTCATTTTATTAATTTGGAATGGCTTGGCCTTTCAGAAGTGTTACTAGTTGTCAAAGATTTATGAACATTTGCAATGTTTTTGGAGCAGCAAGAATCTGTTTTTCTTGTTGAAAGATGGTATTGTGGCAAACTGATATCATTAATATTCATTTTAGAATTATGCAATTACTTCCCTATTGATCTTGTAGCACTCCTATAGCCTGAGCTTTTTCTCTTGTTTTCTGTTAGTTGGACGTTCTCTTCCTTTCTTTCTCCACATCTCCTGAAAATATTGTTGCTTGCTGGAGTATAATTGCCTAATGAGCATTCCCTAGACAGGGCATGATGGAAACTCTTGACCCTCGATCTTTGCAGACTATCTCAATTCCATACTTCCATCTGGGGTCTTACATTGTAATGGTTTTCCTCACCCCCAAGCTAGTGGTACTTTGCAGTCCAAGGGCTCCAGTCAATCCAAAATTAGTCACTGTTTAGAAAAGCTGTTGTTCAGTCAACTTTATTTCATCTACAAGGAAGATCTACCTTCTCCCTCTTTGCGGTGTTTAATTATTACTTTAATTATCTAGCAGCTCTGTCTTCATTGCATGTCCATTCCTTTCTGGGTAGGATTAGGTCTGTATCTTCCTGATCATTCGATGAAGTTTCCTGTGCTCAGCAATTTATTTTGGAGTTGTTCTGGACTAGCCTTTCTCTATTCTTCACAATCATCTATGAAATCAGGCGACTGACTGTGTGGAGTTTGCATGTTCTCCCCATGTCTGCGTGGGTTTCCTCCGGGTGCTCCGGTTTCCTCCCACAGTCCAAAGATATGCAGGTCAGGTGAATTGGCCATGCTAAATTGCCCGTAGTGTTAGGTAAGGGGTAAATGTAGGGTTATGGTTGGGTTACGCTTCGGCAGGTTGGTGTAGACTTGTTGGGCCGAAGGGCCTGTTTCCACACTGTAATGTAATGTAATCTAATCTAATCTAAAAATCAGGTTCAGACAGTACCATCAAGGTTGAAACGCTTAAGTCTCTCAAAGCTTTTTTCGTAACTCAGCCTTTTGACACATTGAGATTGGTCATGTAACTCTTTACCTTCTGAAGCTCATGGCTCAGTGACCAGAATTGATGTAATCTAACTAGAGGACCACACTGTTTCCAAATAACTTAGTTTGATCTATAATTTACTGCTTTAGCTTAGTTTGACATTACATTGACTTTGCTCTGGTTTAATCTGATAAACATCTCATCCTTGAAAAACTGTATTTTAACTTCATCCTGGAAAATTTCATCCAAATCTGTGGAGAATGCATATTGCAAATTTTCCTTTGTCTGCATTCAAATTTGTTTGGGATTGTTTGACAGATTTCTTATAATTTATAACTTACTACAAATTTTGTTAAATGCTCTTTACAATTTTTACGCCACCTCCGTTCCTTCTATTCTTACATATTATCCACGTGTTTGATCAATTTCTAGTTCCAAATCAATTATCTAAATTAAAACAGTGGTCCCATTGGTGCTCACCATTTAATTTATATCTCTCCACCCTGACCTGACTCCTCAAATAAATATCTAAAGATTGTGTTTCAAATCTTGGATAAATTTCTTATCTGTATCTATTCTCAAATTTTTACCCTGAAAGAGTGATGGTCCTTCGTATGGAAATTTTGTTAACCATCTTTTGGAATCTTAAATGTAATAAGTGTCTTTCCACAGTTTCTTCACTGAATGACTTCGGTTCTTGTAGTGATGTGTTTGTGCAGTGGTGTTAAATGGAGAATTGCAAGGTATTAACCCTTCAGTGAAGAAGAAATTGTGATAAGTGTCCAAGTCAGAATTGTACCAGGCTTGAATTGTTTAATTGTTTTTAGCATTAGTACTCTTACTCTACTTGGCAGCAGAGTTCATGAGGCTGCTTAGTGTTGCTGAAGTAAGTTAGTGAGTTATTGTTATTGTGTAAAGAGTATATGTGACATCCACAGTGTGTCTTGAATGTGGAGAGGTGGACATTGAGCTCCATGGACTAGGATGCTAATCAAGAGTTAACTCTATCCCAAATGATATTGAAGTTTTTAAATATTATTGTGACAGCTCATAGCAAGCAAGAGGTATTACATCTAATACTTGAAATTTCATCATAATCCTGAATTGAGCCTTTTGAGGTGCAGAAGATGACCTACCAGTAAACATCCAACCACTATTATCCCTTTTTAGAGAAGCTATTGTTTTGATTGGTCAATCCAATTAAGTCAGTGATGAGCCAAGAGGATGTTTATGGTGGGCAGGAGCAAATTACTACAGATGCAGTACTGAAAACAACAAATGCTGGAGATCACAGCAGGTCACACAACATCTGTGGAGCGATAGCCAGCTAATGTTTCGAGTCTAGATTTCTGTTCTTCAGAGCTGAAATGAAGTGTGGAAGGGCCAGACTTTATGCTATAGTGAGAAAGGGAGGTGGCTGGAGTGCTGGGGGAGAAAGCATATGGATAGTTCAGCTGAAGTGATCGGAATGTGAGAATGGCAGAACAATGGTGCGTCTAACTGCCGGACTGGGAAAAACAGATGATCCCACTGGGGTAGAGAGAGGGAAGAGATAATGACAGAGAATGTAACAAGCAAAGCTAAAAGAAGGAATTGGTTTACAATTTGAAAGTGTTGAACTCCATATTGAGTCTGGAAAGTTGTAAATCACCAAGTTTGAAGATGAGATGGTGCTGTTCCTTTAAAAAAAAAGTGGTGGAGGCTGGTACGATTACAACATTTAAAAGGCATCTGGATGGGTATATGCATAGGAAGAATTTAGAGGGATATGTGCTGGCAAATGGGACTAGATTAATTTAGATTAATTCTGATTGGCATGGGCAAGTTGGACTGAAGGGTCTGTTTCCATGCTGTACATCTCTATGACTCTTCAAGTTTTGTGTTGTGATTCATTGGAGCACTGCAGCATGCTGAGGACAGACATGTCGGCATGTGAGCAAAACGTTGTGTTAAAGTGATCGATTACTGGAAGGTCAGAATCTTGCTTGTGCACAAACTGGAGATGTTCTGCAAAGCATTCACCCAGTCTGCGTTTAGTTTCTCAAGTGTAGAGTAGGCCACATTGGGTGTAGCAAATACGATGCACAAGATTGGAGGAGGTACAGGTGAAATGCTGCTTCACCTGGAAAGACCGTTTAGGCCCTTGGATAGTGAGCAGGAAGGTGGTGATGGGGCAGGTGCTGCACCTTCTACAGTTACATGGGGTGGGGAGGGAGGCTGCTGTTAGTGGTTGAAGAACGGACTAGTATGTCCCAGAGGGAATGATCCCTGTGAAATGAAGATGGGCAAGTGAGGGGGCGATGTGTTCGGTGGTGGCGTTCTGCTACAGTTGTCTGAAAGGATGGAGAATGATCCTTTTGAATGCAGAGGTTGGTGGGATGAAAAGTGAGGGCAAGGAGGACCCGATCACGCTGTTGTGATTGATGAGAAGGGACAGAGGCACAGGCGATATGTCAGATTCAGTTGAGGGCCCTATCGCAGTGGGAAATCACGGTCATGGAAGAGGTAAGCCACGTCAGCAGCACTGTTCTGGAAGGTGGCATCATCAGACTAGATATGATGTAGGTGAAGGAACAGGGCAAATGGGATGGAATCCTTGCAGGGCGTGGGGTGTGATGAGTTGTCATGAAGGTAGCAATGGAGTCACTGGCTTTGTAGTGAATAGCAGTGGACAGTTTAATCCCTGAAATGGAGACGGAGAGGTCAAGGAAGGGAAGTGTCAGAAATGGACAATGTGGAAGTTATAGAGATGGAAATTGAAAGCAAAATGAACAAATCTTTCAAGGTCCTGGCAGGAGCATGAAGTAGCACCCAAGCAGTCATTGATGTGCTGAAGAGTTGTGGGAGGGGGACGGAGTAGGATTGGAACAAGGATTGTTCCACATACTCTTAAAGAGGCAGGCATAACTGGAACCCATGCAGGTCCCCATAGCCATGCCTTGACTTGGCAGAAGTGAGATGAATTAACGGAGAAATTGTTCAGTGAGAGAACAAGTTCAGCCATGTGGAGGAAAGTGGCGGTGGTTGGGGATTGTTCAGGCCTCGTGATCAAGTTGGCAATGACGGTATTATTGTAGGTAAGAGGTAATTAGTGGCACACAGTTGCTAGGCAATGCTAACTAATGTTGCTTGCCACAAGCAACAGTGCAAAGACACCACTAAGTTCAATGCAAACTTGTCAAAATTAGGGATGCTCTCCTGAGTTATATTTGAGAGCTGCAGTGACCACCTTTAATAAATGTATATCAGGCATGACTCCACCTATAGAAGATGTTAGTCTGACATCTCCATGCTTTTGAACTGTTGTGTCTATGGTTCTTTCATGCTTAAGGGTGAGGTCTGCTGACCAGAGGCTGTGGTGGAATTCAAATCCAATATTATGTGCCTGCGTTTTCTGAGTGTGTAATGTTAACTGTTAGAATTGACTGAATGTAACCATGGCAGTATGCTGCAGGACTAACTTTTCAGAATAATGGTAATCTGGGACCTAAAGGTAATTATTGGTTTGAGAAATCTGTATGGTTACCCAGACTGCCATGACTGACTGACTTGATTCTTGTTTCAATCCATGCCTTGGCCATTGCCAGTAGGACAGTTCCACATTCCCATATTATTTGTTCTATATGTATTTACATATGGGTATGTGTGAAACCTTTACTTTTTTCCAAACTACCAAGGATTATGCCATCTTCCTTTTGTGTTGTAAACCCTTGATTTTTATGTGTCTCAATTAAACTTGTACTTAGAGTGCATACATTGACCAACATTAAAATATTGCCTTACCTTATCCCTGTTCTGCTAGTCCGAACAGTGCTTGCAACCTCTCAGGAGCACCATCACTCTGACAACCAATTTGGCTGTTCCAGATCTAGTTTGGCAATTGCTTCCATGCTGCATTTTACTCCAGGAGTGACCCTGCCATTTTTCATAATTTATATGTATGTGAAACTCCAATGTGGAATTACAGCCAAATGGAACACATGCCCTACAGCATGATGCTACAGCAATTCATACTGACGAGCATCCCAGAGCTGAGAAGAACCCTGGGCGAAAACACAGCTTCCAAGGGCGCCAAATAAGTCATTGCGTTGTCAGGCCACTTTAGTTATTTGCTTATTCATTCAACTTTAAGGTCAGCTGGGGGCCTCGCAGTTCTCCCATGTGGCAGCGCTGACCGTGATATTGTTTTTTGTATCATTTTTCTCGCAGGCCAACCTGCCCCTGCTGCAGAGGGAGCTACTTCACTGCGCACGCTTGGCCAAGCAGAACCCAGCACAGTACCTCGCACAGCATGAGCAGCTGCTGCTGGATGCCAGCACCACCTCACCCGTAGACTCCTCCGAGCTGCTGCTTGATGTTAATGAAAATGGGAAAAGGCGAACTCCAGACAGGTGAGACAAATGGCAGCAATTTATCAACAGAATGGATTCTTTTCAAGCTGAAATTTGTCTGTGCAGATGCATCATTGGGGCAAAAAAGAAAGTATGCGGGTGAATGCTGACTTGTGCTTTTTTTTCCTCTTTCTTAAATTGCAACATCTTGCTTTCAACCGTGGAATTTTGGACTCAGGAAGTGTTCTTTCTTACTACTTTGAGTTAATTAATGTACCCGTGGCACTGTACTTAATCCTGTCTCTGATCTTTTTATGATGATAAGAAATGAGCAACTTGGAAAATGCTGGTTTAAGGAAAACAGCTGACAGTTTTGCTGCTTTCCTTCCTGCATATGGTCAGTTATGGATGGCTGGTTGCAGTGAGGTTGAGTCTATTAAAGCAGCTCGTTAAAAACATCATTTTGTTTCTCTATTATCACAGGGATGCCACAGTCATTGTACCTAGCAAAGTCTGATTCTTTTTTGTACATAAGAGTAAATACTGGACCTACTTGGAATAGAATTTAATAATGCTGTAATTAAGAGAGTTTCATTCTAATAACAGAGTGCTTTGTCAGGTTATAGCACATTATAGTAGCTAGACATTTCTTATGCGTTTATGTTTGACCATTTTGACAACTTTGCAGAACCAAAGAGAATGGCTACGATCGTGAGCCTTTGCACTCAGAGCATCCTAGCAAGCGGCCCTGCACTATAAGCCCCAACCAACGGTTTAGTCCAAATAATGGGTTATCTTACCAGCCCAACGGCCTGCCTCACCCAACACCACCCCCACCTCAGCACTACCGTCTGGATGATATGGCCATGGCTCACCACTACAGGGATTCATACAGACATCCCAACCACAGAGACCTCAGGGACAGGAACAGACCTCTCGGTGAGTATCAGTAGCGGATTTCTGTCAAACCGTTCAAAAACCTATGAAATAACCATTGCATTTCCTTGATTTATTATCGAATGAACTGCCAAAGGCACTATAATGTACCAGATATCCAAAAAGATGCATTGTGTTGAGATGATATATGTTTATTATGACTAGTGAACATTGCAAGTGCAATGGGCCAAAGCTTGCCTATAGATATTTGTGGTAAACCAGTGTGCATGCTGAAGGATGGATGTGTCACTTTTATGTTAGTGATGAGAATTGCAGGGAGGTTATGAGTTACTTGATGGATAACATAAAAAAAAGGCATGTTTTTCAGAAGAATAGCTTTGGAAGTCTGAAATTATTTTCCACTGTTGGCAGGGATGCATGGCACCCGTCAAGAAGAAGTGATTGATCATAGACTAACGGATAGGGAATGGGCAGAGGAATGGAAGCACCTTGATCATGTAAGAAAATAAATCAATTTATTGGAAAGCTAACCTGAAGGGAAACAACTGCAATTTTATATTTACTCTAACAGGTACCTTGTGTGTTTGTTCTGTAAAGTCTGAATGATGCATATAATTCAGTGCTGTTTATGCGTTAAAGTACAGAAATTTGTGTCCTGTGCAAATACTAACATGGTGGTATTATGATCCCAACTGTTGTTAATACTGGATAAGTCAGATCCCAGAATGAAACCTGGCTTGATGGCCCCTAACCCTCTTTCTTCCCTTTGGAGGTCAGTTAGTGAACACATTTAGCACTTCTAATCCAAGCCTAAAGCTTCAATTAAACAAGAAAATATAAAACTACATTCCACTAGAGGAGGAGATCAGAAATGTTTCATTACAATCGGCAATATCCTTAGAGATACCAAAACCCCAGCAAAGATTAACCACTATTGTCACACCAAGGGTTCGACCTCAGGCTGGTATAGCTGCAACTGTTTTCCTGTCTTATGGTCCGCTTCCACGGCTGCCTGATGAAGTAGCAGCGCTCTGAAGGCTAGTGCTTCCAAATAAACCTATTGGACTATAACCTGATGTTGTGTGATTTTTAACTTTGTCCACCCCTGTCCAACACCAGCTCCTCTACGTCATGTTTACCTTCTGGCAGTGTCAAGGAGAAAGTGAGGTTTGCAGATGCTGGAGGTCAGTGTCGAGAGTGTGGTGCTGGAAAAGCACAGCAGGTCAGGCAGCATCCGAGGAGCAGGAGAATCTATGTTTCAGGCATAAGCCCTTCAACAGGAATCGTGAGCCCGTGATGAAGAGCTTATGCCCGAAACGTCGATTTTCCTGCTCCTCTGATGTTGCCTGACCTGCGGTGCTTTTCCAGCACCACATTTTTGATTTCTGGCAGTGTCTGTGCTATCACTAGGTGCTTTTCCTTCAGTTGGTTTCTTTCCTAAAAATACTTAAGATCAGACACAAAGGAATGGAACCTTTTATAGGGGTCTGAACAATATGGGCAATGGTGAAATTTGCGATAGAATCAACCAGCAATCCACCGAGACCTTTCTCAAGGTTGGGTGCATCTCGCTCCATCTTTTATGCTTTTGACAGGCAGCTAGAGAATTGTTCACTAGGCGACAGAGTTGTCAATTATGGAGGAATATTGTTTGTTAAGTGCCTTGTTAACAGCTCATCTTGCCTCATTAATATGCAGCAGCCTATTTTACCAAAGCTGCCAAACAAGCCAGCCATTGAGAAAATTGGATTTGAAAATCAGTGTGAGTACCTGGTGAATTCAGCTTATTGCGTGCTGTGAGGGCCTCCATGTTGGACACCGTGCCCCAACAGCATCGCACACAGGCATTGGAACTGGATTTGATGGCCCATCTACTGATGGGATGCCCCTGCACATTGATGCTACACCTCAGGCTACATCGGGAACAATCATTGCGGTGCTGTGCACCCTGGGATAAGTACCCAGTTCAAAAACTGGACCAAGCTGTACCCCAGGGCTCTTCACTTGCTGTTGTAGGACTCACCCATTCTGAATCTACCTGGATGCTCACAGCATCTCTGCCTCATGTTGCCTTGCCTTGTCTTTTTGTATGTTGCCCCCTCAGCCAGAGATACTACGCTCGTATTACTTCTGTTGTTTAGCAGAGGCACGAAGGTAGGAAGTGTAACATGGGTGGCTGTAGGCCTCCGTTAAGTCAAAGCCAATATCTTTAAGGGATCCTGGCAGAGTTAGTCAAGGGCAGTCTCTGAAGCCGAGGGTCAGTCAGAGTCAAGGTGGCTTCCACGAACAGGATGAGGAGAGAAACATTACGCAGCCCACCACCCGTCTTGACTCTCTGTGCTTATTGCGGGCAGTTTTCCTTCTGAAAAGAGAGAAATTAAGGGAGATGAAAGTGGGTGGCACAGCTGTTAAAGTTGGTGCGGTGAGGTATCCTGTGTGAGTGAGTGGGCTGCACAGAGTGCAGGCAGAGTTAGTGGGATTGGGGTGGGTGACAGCAACCCAGGGAAAATGTTGGTGAGCAGAAGTGATAGTAGTAGTGTATGAGTCTAAGTGGGAGGTGGGTACAGCATTAGAGATGGTGTTAGTGTAAGGCAATGGCTGAGGCTGGGTGGCAACCTCCAAGCAGGCTGCGAAGGGGAACAGCTCTTCCTGGCTGGGGATAAGGATGTGCCACCCCATTCAGCAAGACCTCTGGATCCCAGGTTCCAAAGTGGGAGAACAATTTCCCCGTGTCATCCATGTCCAAGACAAATACCAGGAAGTATGCAGTGCAGGTCAAGCGCAGTGGAGGCTGGGACGTTAAATATCTTCAAGGCAGAGATTGATAAATTCTAGATCTCTCAAGGAATTAAGGGCTATCTGGAGAGTGCGAGTAAGTGGAGTTGAAATGCCCATCAGCCATGATTAAATGGCGGAGTGAACTCGATGGGCTGAATGGCCTTACTTCCACTCCTCTGTCTTACGGTCTTATGGACTGCTTGTCTGGGTGCACAGTGCGCTTTTGAAGTAGGGTGGGTGCAAGGTTTGCCTGTTAGTTCCAGAATATCAGCTGAATGGTGGCTGGTAAGATGGGGTTGGAAGGGATGCCATAGTGATGGTGGAGTAAGTAGATACGGAGTAGAGTTGGATAAGAAGATATGGTGAGAAAACTTAATCGACTTAACAGCAAAATAAAATCAACACAACTCACACTTGACCAAAAAATACGTTCAGTTTCAGCCCAAGTTTCTGAAACTCAGATTGCAGCAGTCTTGCTGGATTTATCACTACCCTGTTTAGCAATCTAGCATCCACTTTCTCATGCACACTGCCTCCTTTTTTGGACTTTTTTTCGTCTCTTTGGGTCTCTGAACCCATGTCACTAAGCAACACAGTTTTTCTGCTTTTTTAATTCGCTAAAGTACTTCCCCATCTCTTCAATGTTTGTAAACCTCATTGAGCATGTACGCAATCAAAATACAAACGGTTCTCCAGATTCCTTGTCACCAAGCTCACAAGGCTAACTCTAAGAAAATTAAACTAAAAATTTCTCTTCCTTTCTTAACATGCAAAATACGAAATATACATTAAACTTAATGTTATACTAGCAGTGTAAATATGCTTCATTTGGAATACTGTAATCTTTCACTTCCCAATTAAAGTTTGCATCTCCTCCAATCATACACTTTAAAGGTATTTAAATCTGTTAAATCTTGGCAATAGTTTTAGCTTTTAAACTGGGAATAATAATGGAATCATTAACATGTGACTGTGTATGAAGTTCTGATGTGATCTTACTACATGTAAACATGCGACTAGGTTTACTGGCTCATAGATACATCTCGACATGTTGTTTCAGCTTTTAAACTGTATCATGGACATGGTAGAGAAGACGAGGCGGTCGCTTACGGTCCTTCGACGATGTCAGGAAGCTGACCGTGAGGAGCTCAATTACTGGATCAGGCGGTACAGTGATGCAGAGGATATAAAAAAAGGTAGTGGCAGCAGCAGCCATTCCAGACAACAGAGTCCTGTGAATACAGATCCTGCCCAACTAGGTAACAGTCATTAGGTACCATAACCTACTCTTTAATTTGGTGCAGTAAAGCTCATAATGCTGCCATTACACTGTTAATGTGGTGCCAACTTCACATCATAGAGTAACATCCCCAAATCTATCACCACTATACCTCCTTTATCTAAAAGGGTGACATGACACAATCATTGTTTTGTGTTGGCTTCACAAAACAGCTGATGTTGTCATTGGACCACAAAAGTCCCAACTTCTTCACTCTGTCTTCACCGTCCATTCCCAGTCTCATAGACACCTCAGTTTAACGGATCAAAATATTTGCAGTTATATGAAGCAAATGAATCCTCACTGAATCTTCCAGTTCCTTCTGAACTTAATGCCTGATGCACATATCTGTACTGGTCAGAGCATCAAAAACAAAATGGAGGACATTTATTGCTTCTCACTGTAATGGTTGACATGAATGAGCCAGTCCCAATTAATCTGCCTCAATCTTAGACATTCCCTGAGAGATAACAATGGAATGAAAAAATTTATTACTTGTCATACTCCACTCTATCAATTTGTGAAGTTTCCAACACTGTACCTAGTATTGGAGGAAATCATCTGTTGAAAATGCATTCGTGAATTTACCCAGAAATCACTTTGATCACAGCACATATATTTTTCTTTTTCCAGATTCCCATCGGGAGTTCCTTCACAGACCATCTGGCCACCTGCCAGAGGAAATATGGAAAAAAGCTGGTAAGTGTTAAAGAAAGGAGAGAGGGGAAAAATAGGGTGTCTGTGGTGATATATGGATCTCAGTCACATTACAGTATGGTGAGTTCTTATTCAGTCTCCACACTAAATAAAAAAAAACCTGGACTTTATCTCTTTGTGGAAGCCATGGATTGAGAGGTCATAAGAGACTGTCATGAGTTTCCCTTGAACAAAAATGTGAGATTGCCAGTTTTTGCTCATCCCAGAGTTTGGGAGTGAAATTACAGGAATGTAAGACTGGATAGTTCAGTGGTTAGCACTGTGCCTCACAGTGTCAGGGACCCAAGTTCAATTCCACTGTTGGGTAACCATCTGTGTGAAGGTTGCACATTCTCCCCCTGTCAGCAAGGGTTTCCTATGGGTGCTCCAGTTTCCTCCCACAGTCCAAATCTGGGCAGGTTAGGTGGATTGGCCATGCTAAATTGCTTAGTATCCAGGGATGTGCAAGCTAGGTGGATTAGCCATGGAAAGTGCAGGGTTACAGGGATACTGTAGTTGGGTGGGTCTGGGTGAGATGCTCTTCAGAGGGTCAGTATGGACTCGTTGGGCTGAGTGGCCTGCTTGCACAGTGTAAGGATTCCATGAAAACTTTGGGATGGTGTTTACATGAGGTGCCTGGGGTGCTGCCTGCCAGCTGGAGACCCACAGAATCTCTGCATCACCTCTTTTCAGGAAAGCCTCTCGCATTCATTGTCAATCAGGCACGTAACTGAACAGCAGCAAACCTTTCCTAAAGGCCCCAATGGTGCAGCGGGGATTCCACCGATGGAGACCTGCAAAGGTTTTCAATGTTTAGTTGTGCCATTGTGGAGCTGCCAGTATTGCACCCACCCAGTCCAAATGTGCCTAGACATAAGTGAGTTACTGTTAGAGAAGGGTCAGCAACAAGAGTAAGGGGGTTGGCTGTCTCTAGACAGACGTTGAATGTCTTTTGAATGAATAACCTTACCCAGAAGCCCAAAGCAACCATGGTAAGGTTAACTTTCTGAGGTCCGCATTTGGTGAATCCACTGCTCGTCACTGGGTTAAGAACAGTGTTGTCAGGATGAGGCTTTTAAGAGGGTATTAATTGCCCACTAATGACTTTAATTGGCAGTGGACCAGGAATGTTGTACATTGGCTTTCCACTTAGTCAGCATCACAACAGGAAACTGGCATGGGTCCCCAGCTGCCAGCCTTCCACCTGGTTCAATGCCACCATCTTGCAGCCTAAACCATCATAGGGAGGCGATTGTATTGCACTCCTGATTTTCTGAATGTTTAGTTTTAGGAATAGTTATGGGTCATTGAGTTAAACAATCATTTTGCTATATTTTTGTTGGAAGAGGAATGCATCCAGTGATCATCCACATTACACTGGTAGGGTCTCAGTTTTTGTATCAACTCATTCAGAGATGTTATTACACAGCTCTGGAGCAGATGGGACTTGAACCCTGGTCTCTTTGTCAACCGTCACTACCACTGGACCACATGAGGCCATTTTGTATTTTAGGCAGTTAACATCAGCAACAGTTAATTGCTTTGCCGCTCTGGAAAATTGTTTTAAATCAGCGGATTATGAACTATCAAACATGATCCGTTGTAACTTCTATTTGTGTAGCACATTCAACATAACTCCAAAGCACTTCAGAACGTTTTACTGAGCAAATTGGACAGCAAGTTCCTCAGATGATGTTCAAGCAGATGGCCACAGACGAGGAGGTAGGTTTGAAGGTGAGAGGAGAGTTGCAGAGGGTTTAAAGAGGGAGTTTCAGAGCTTAAAGTTTCAATAGTTAAAGGTGCATCAACCAGTTTTGGAGTAATTTAAAATGGGCTTGCTTCAGAAGCCAGAATTATAAGGATGCTGTTGGACAAATGGGACTTGGTGTAGGTAAGGTCATAGCCGGTGAGTTTTGGATGACCTTATTTGAGGGCAGACAGTGGGAGGCCACGCAAGAGGCCTGCAGATTAGTCAAGGTCAAAGTTGAAATATAACTTAAATGGGAGTTTCAGCAGCTGAGCTGAGACAGAGCAAATCTGAACAATATTACTGAAGTCGAAATAGCTGACATTAGTGATGGTATGAGTATTTTATTGGAAGTGCGCCTCAGGGTTAAATAAGACATGGAGGTTGCGAACTGTCCTGTTCAGTCTGGGGATTGTAGCAGGGAACAAAGACAATGACTTTCTACTTCCAGTTTTCAGTCAGAGAAAAAGTTTGCTCAATTTGTACTAGATGTCAGACGAGGTGTTTGATAATTTAGCAACTGTGGAGGAGGCTAGAAAGGTGGGTGGCATCAATATACACCTGAAAAATACAGCTCTGACTGTCACCCAAGGGCAGCTTGTAAATTGGAAGGGCTAAGGTACATCCTTAGGAGCATTGAAGGTAACAGAGGGAGGCAAGAAGAGAAACAATTGCAAATGATTTTCCAGCTACAATTAAATAAGGATGGAACCACAAGAGTGCAGTCCCACCCAAGTGAATGTCCATTGAAGGCTGATGGTGTAACCAACCTATTCAAAGGCTGCGAAAAGGTTAAGAAAGGTGAGAAGCATAGAATCCCTAAACTGGGGGAGCAGGCCATTCGACCCATTGAGTCTGCTATGACTGTCCAAAGAGCAACCCACCCAGACCCATCCCCTACTCTATCCCTGTAACCCTGCATTTCCCATAACTAATCCACTAGCCTGCACATCATTGGACACTATGGACAATTTAGCGTGGCTAATCCACCCTAACCTGCACATCTTTGGACTTTGGGAGGAAACTGGGGCACCTGGAAGAAGCCCAAACAGACACTGGGAGAATGTACAGACGCCACACAGGGAGTTATCCAAGGCTGTGAGGGGCCAATGCTAATCACTAAGCCATTTTGCTGCCCCAAAAGTAAGGATGGATCCTTAATTTTGTCATAATCACATTTGTAACTTTAACAAGAGCAGTTTTGCTACAATGGCAAGGGTGGAAATGCACTTGCACACCTCATACTGAAAGTACCATCTTCGGTTTAATATGGGCAGAGCTTAGCATTGATACAGATTGTTGTAATGTTGCTTGTCTGCACTGCAAACATATCATGAGTCTATTTGCTGGAGCCGATCTTTCTTATTTGTACTCATCTGGCTTCTGATAATGAGTGTGGAAGGATGCCTACACCATGTACTCAGCAGAAGATAGATTTGGACTTGATTGAACAGTAAAGATTTGTTATATATTGGCCAGTTGCATGACATCTAAGGTAGTGACTCTCTCTTGTGAGATATTATATAAAAGTGATATTGCACTTTACTACTTTAGCCACATACTCATAAAATCAAAAAAGAATCTGAAGCACTGTTTAAGAAATGCTACACAATTCTTGGAGGACACTGTTTAGCTTCTCCCTGAACAGTCCTGATGGGCTTATCTACAGTATTAATTCACCCTTTCGGGTACTGTCTGTCTCATGCAACACAGACGATTATTATTAAGCTTGAAATCAGAAGTGTCAGTCTCACGATGTAAATCTACATGAAAGAATTATGACAACAATGGAGTGATTCAAATTCATAACAACTGGAACAAATGCTCATTTCATCTCGACATGGGCCACAAATACTCCGCTTCACATGAGGGACAGCAGCAGCTAGATTTTATCACAAGATTTGTCACCATCAATCCCTAAATGCTCCCAAATCTCGGGAACATAGATAATACAAGCACTGTGTTGTCAGTGGGCATTGCATCTCACACAGTAGTAGCTGATCTCTCCCATCTGGGACATCACAGTGGAAAGAATGTCCAACAACTGTGAATGATAATCACATCGCTAATAATTGCTGCCCCTGCAGCTTTCTTTACTATGATGAGCTTTTTTTTTGTCCAATGCTAGCCCACCACAGGATGGGATTGCACTTTAAATTACAGGGGGTTTTGGAAACCTCCTGCTATACGCCTTCTGGTAAGTAACATCCCAGATTCTGGGCTATGCAGTTAGCCCACAGGGAGTTTAGGAAAATAGTCCACGTCAGGATACAGTGTACACCAACAAATTGATGTCATCAACTATACCAACAGACAAGATGGAATCTGTTTCTACATGGATATTTCTGTGCAGTTATGAAATTGATGCAGTGTTACCTGTTTTACTAAATGAATGAATCCCTTTCATTGTACGGATCAACTTAATTTTTTTCAAATATGGTTATCTGGAACTCCCTCGTAGCCTGTCTGTTATTTCTAACTATGAGCTTTTGCGGTTTAAAGCTGCGCCCCATTATCTTTTGTTTCAGCGTTCTTCTGCACAAGGCTCTTGATGCTACTTTTGTCAGACAAAGAAAGATAATTGTCGTGCACTGCATATTTAATTTATTGCACGATGGCCTACGTTTGCATTTCTCTGGTGGCTCATTGAGTATTGTCGCCATCTGGCATGGTACTGAGTTGATAGAGATCAGGAACGTCCCAGGTTCAATCGTCGGTCTCTAGTAGGTTAGCTGATCTCTATTTTGTACAGCTTATTAACACTTGCAAAGAATGCACATTATGGATAAGGTGTAGAAGGGCTCCCAGCGTGTGTATGAATTACTGCAGCAGGATTGGGAGAAACACAAGCAGAGAAAATTCTAAAAAGCAAAACTCTGTAAACTTGATTACTTTCATTATCAAAATATTTATTCTATGACTGCAGGTAATTCATTTGTGTTAGGATGCCCTTTCTCGTGCTTTTTTTATATAATGAGGTCCAGATTCCTGTATAACCAGACTATTTCACATTCGTTTTATTTATCTTGCCATTTCTGAGAAGATGAATAATTTTGTTCATTTATAGTTTGACAATTAATGTGTATGTCTTAAACAAAAATTGGATATTGAATTTTTTTTTTTGGCGTTAGGTGCTGAATCTTAAAATGGTCCAAGTGGTATATTTTAAATTTATGTTGATGTGCTGACTTTTGAAAAATAAACACATTGTAGCATAAGGTTTGCCTGTTTAGAATTGTAGTTTTGAGGAAAAGTTGAATGCTTATTTGTAATTTGCAGGAATTATTCAAGCACATTACTGACATCCCACCAAATCTCTTTACTGATCCCATGTGCCAGTGAGGCTCGAATGGAAATGCATAATTTTAATATAAATTGCCTGATTTGCATAGACAATTAGTCAAGCTACAGTTCTGATCGTAAGCAAAATTGTTTTTCTGTTTTGCCATTGAGTGAGAATTTCAAATCACCTTGAATATTTGCATTAAGATTGACAGAGGTTGGAAGGTGATTTTCTTTTAAAATACACCACACATGTATGTGCAGAATTAAAATGTGTATTTTTAAAATGCTCCACTTTATGTGCAGAAAATCGCATGGGTTTTAAGGCCATTTTTCAGGGTAGACAGGTATGTGCATTGCCTACATTTCTAACTGAAGTGTATATCAAAGTAATATTTCCATATGATATGTGCTAGGAGTATGAAACAGCCCAAATTCAGGTTAATATTAAGTGTAAGTACATACTGCATCTGGCAATCTTATAAAGTTTTTAAGTTGTATTTTAATAAATGATATGAAAGCATACGTACCTTACTAAAGCCACAGTGTGGTGTGCAGCTCACATTGGTAGGTTAATGATAAGCATAGAGAATTTTTTATTCTTATATATTTCCATATCTTCTGCACCAGAGAAGGTATATACTCATGATCAAATAATTTTCACAGTGTTTTATTCCTAAGTCAACAAAATAGCATGAAAAAATATATTAAGCAGATAGTGAAACACTTCCATAAAACATGGCATAATCAGTTCTAATAGGGTGTTAATTTGTGCAATATACCAGCTAATAATTAGTTCTTATTAAATATTACATTAATCATTGTCACTTAGCTTTTGTAAGTGAGGAAATTATAATGGACAAAAGTAATTGGGGAGGAGTGTGCTATCTTTTTGATAATTGCGCCAGTTAATTTTTAATGGAAGATATATTTTGAGTGACTCCCTGTTATTTTGGGGATAACTGGATTGGACAGAATGTGTGAACTTATTAGGCATTTTGTGTTTTTTTTTACAGAAGAGGCTGTGAATGAAGTGAAGCGCCAGGCAATGTCTGAGTTGCAGAAAGCTGTGTCTGAAGCCGAGAGGAAGGCCCATGACATGATTGCTACAGAGAGAGCCAAAATGGAGCGCACTGTGGCAGATGCAAAAAGGCAAGCTGCTGAAGATGCGCTTGCAATTATCAACCAGCAGGAGGATTCCAGTGAGGTAGAATCTCCCGTTACTTCCAATTCTTGTTAGAGAAATCAAATTTAAGTGTGAGGCTGTTCCTGGGTATGTGGGAAAACACCCACATAATAAATCACTCTTCTTTTGACAAACTTCAATCAGAAACACAGTGGGAGTATGAGCGAAGGATTCAAAACTAGGACATTACCTGAATTTACTGGATTCTTGTCTTCCTGTCAGTTGCCTTTCTTCAGAATGAGGTTGCTGACCACCACAACCAAGGCCAATGACATAAGAATGTGCAACAGTATGAGTTTAAAACCTAGGCTGGGGCTTTCTCTTTGTGTCAGAGCAGTGGCTGCTGCAGATAGTAAGCAGGCCTCCATTCAGGAGATGAGAGATTCAGGCCTGCATTTTGCTTTTCCTGTTTTGACTTCTCAATACATTGGAGTGTGATCCTCTGACGTGTAGTCACTTTCTTCTTGTTGGCTATTCCACATGCTCAAAACTGCACAATAAGTCTTGCCATGCTAGTTGAGCCAGTGTATCATTGTAGACATTCAGTTTATGAGGTATGGAAGGAAGCCCAGTCTCGCCAAAGCATTTGTGGTGATGATTCTGTGTAGTCGCAACAAATCAAAAGTGTTGAAAACGGTTAAAGTGGCATTGCCAGGAGCACAGCTTGACATCAATGAAAAACAAAATGGGTGTACAGTCAGACATCTTAATGTATTTTCCAAATCCAACTCAGTCAATTTAAGATGAAGTGCAGTGTCAACCAGGCTGCTGTTCACTTTGAGACAGATTATTGCAACTGATTATAATCACTTTCACCCCCAACGACTTATTGCAAAGTACCAAAGTTTTGAATTCCCTAGTCATTATTTTTGGCATCAGCTTTTACTTTTTTACTGATTCAGTTAATAATGGCCCAAGTGAGCAGGATTGTTTATGACTCTTTTTATTGTATTTTGAATTATTATTATGTTAAATAATTATGTTTATGGGCTGATTATTTTTGAAAGAAGAAAGGGATTGGGATTTCAGAGATGGGTGAAAGCCTGTATAAGCAACCTTTTCCTGTCCTATTTGCACTGAAAATAGATTAGAAATGTATAGTATTTATATTGATTGAATATTGGACAAGTTTCAACTAAATTTTATTTCACTTTATATTGATGTTGGAGAACATTATTTTCATTGAAAATCAAATTTAAATCATTTTGCTGTGGTTTACAGTATTCACTAGAAACCTGAACTGTTGAGGATTAGTGGCATAAAATATGAAGTTATCTTCCTCAAAGTTGCCGATAGCAAAAGTCGTGCAAACTGGCAAATTCAATTGAGAAGCTTCTATTTAAAATAAAATGTTGATAACTACTGCTAAAACCCCTGTCAGTAAGTGTTTTGAAGCTAAGAAGTCAAAAAGCCAGCCATCAGCAACAGCAGGGTGCCCAATAGCTGTTATAGACAGTGCAGGGTCATTAGGTGCTTAGTGAAAATTAACAATTAGAGTTGTGACTCTGGAATGCTAATGAAGGCTTCTTGTAGTGACTGGAGAATAGTTATCTTCTTTATATTAGCGTTTAATATGTAGCATATGATTCTTAAGCAAAAGACCTTAAAATATCAACAGCCTAAATGCAGGAGTGAAGAAAATTGGTGCTTTATGCATCTTGCAGCAATTACTCCAACTCAGTATTTACGCAATGTTTACATGTTAAAATGGTTGTGGAATCAGATAAATTAAAACCAAATGTTGGAGATGTTTTGAATCATTACAGTAGGCTAAATTTTAGGAGGTTGAGATCATTTCCCTCACTGTATACTGTTTAATGTCTGTGCAGGCAGAGAGTTTTTAATCTCGTTCTCACACTGAAGAAGAAAAAAGTCTCAAAATTTGAAATCAAAACAGGTTTTGCTCTTAATACACACCATCAACATCTGAAAAAGAAAGGGCAGAACTGTTCATTGATTGCAAGTTTTAGTTCATCTTTCAAGGTGAAGATGACAGTGTTGTTATTCATAGGTGTTAAGGGGCATAGGAGGCTCTACTGCCAATAGGCTAGTGTTGTGATCCAATCCAGACTGCCAAATTGATGTTATGATCTGGCCAGGGAAATGTAACTTTTTATTTAGAAGTAAACAAAATGTTTGATTCCAGTTATTTATTATGAGAATAAAACAGTAAGGTTCCATAGGTTTGAACAAACAACAACAAACTTTACGACGTAAGACTAGAACAGTACTACAATCCACTATATGTATTCTTTGTATTCTTGCATCTTATTAGAATTTATATGAAGAAATACTGTGGTTGAAGATGCCACAGGGCACAACAAATAACATTTATGGTCCAGACAGATCCCATAGATTTCTCAGCAGCCCCCAAGTTCTACATCTCTTCAAGCTTTAACAAAGGATTTCAGTTTCTTCTCCTTTAAAGACCTAGTTTTGGATCCACTTCAAAAGCTGCTCTGAACTGCCTCAACCATGTTCCAGCAGTGCACTCTCCTGATGGAACTGAGCTCCCCTGAATTCTAGGAACAGAATTCCAGTACCTACTTCCAATCATAATTTCAGTTTGTCCATTGACAGACAGCTGGCTTCACCAAGCTGATACTGCCCCCTAGTTTCTCCAAACGTGCTGTGTCTGGGATACCTTCACCGTTGTTCTCAGCTGCACTAAATTATTATTGGTTTCCTCCGAGTTCCCAGTGTTCCTTGGGCTTTTCCTGAAGCCGTGCTCCAACATTTAAGTGTATCTCCTGGCACCCTGAATTTCTCCCAATTCCTAAAAGTGGTGCCTCTTTGGGGTGGGGATTCTCTCATCGCTCCTAAGTATCTTACTGGCACATAGCCCAAACTTGGCAACTTTCTTCCCTGACTAACTCTATCCCACAATCTAAAGTTTTCAATTCAAACTGTTCTGAGCGACCTACTGAAAACATTTAATCAAGCCCCACTCTGTTTCTGGAGAGCAAATGTTTATCAGATTGATTCATGGAATGGTAGGACTAATGTTTGAGAAGCAGTTGAGTCAGTTAGGATTGTATTCACCTGGAGTTCAGAAGAATGAACGGTGAGGGGGGAGAGGGGGAGTCTCATAGAAATCTATACAATTCTAACAGGACTGGACAGGTTAGATGCAGGAAGGATGTTCCCGATGGCAGGGAATGTGCAGAGCTGAAAGTCTCAGTCTAAAGATACACGGTGGAACATTTAGGACTGTGATGTGGAGATATTTCATCACACAGAGTGGTGAGTGTGTGGAACTCACTACCATGGAAAATAGATGAGGCCAAAACAATGAATGTTTTCAAGAAGGAGGCAGATAGCTCTTGTGGCTAATGGGATCAAGGAATATGGCGGGGGGAGGGGGGTGGGTGAGTGCAGGGACACGGGCAAGGTTAAGGTATTGAGCTTGGTGATCAGCCATGATCATAATGAATGGCAGAGCAGGCTCGCTGAGTTGAATAGCCTAATCTTGCTCCTAACTTTATGTTTTAAGGCAGTATTGAATATTACTAATAATTTGGAAAAACCCAACGTAACAACCCCTGGAACGGACTGTTCCTCCACATTAGGATGGTGCAAATGGGTACCTTTTGGGCGAGTTGTTACTTGAGATTTACTCTTCTTACAATTTGCTTTCACAGAAAGCCCATCAACTTTATTTTTATATGGTTATGCCAGGTGCAATGATCCTGGTTGACCTTTTCTGAGAATGCTAAGTCAATATCAAAACTACTCAGCAAATTATTCAGAGGTGTCTTTGTAGCTCTTTGTTTAGCTACCATGAGAATGCACTCTCGAACCAAGGTCACTGTAGAAGATTTGCTTTGGTAGGAGAGTGTCAGGCATTCTAAGTTACATGACAAGACCAGTTTAGTTGTGACAATCTCACTATAGTGTGTGTTCTTGCCATTCCAGCTTGGATGTATGGCTCCGTGTCGGGTATTTTGCCTTTTCATCTGATCTTCAGCAACTTCCATTGATAACTCAAGTGAAAGTAGATACACTTCTTGGGATGACACAGAAACATGGTCCAAGTCTCTCATGTATAGAACAGAGAAAGAAGGACCATTGCTCTATAGACTTCAGTGTGGTAGAATTGACATTAAAATTGGTGGGAAGGCAAGTGGTGAGGACATAACAAGTCTGCAGAAGGATAGAGGCATGTTAAACAATCATAGAATCTTTACAGTGTGGAAGCAAGCCATTCAGCCCATTGAGTCCACTCCAACCATCCAAAGAACAACCCACCTAGATCATAACCCTGTCCCTGTAACCCTGCATTTACCATGGCTTACCCATCTAACCTACTCACCCCTGGGCACAATGGGCAATTTAGCATTGCCACATTAAGAAGTAAACTGCACACATTTCTATGACTCCGGAGCCTGTAGGTGAAACAAGTGAGGGCTAGAAATTGTTGTAATGGTTTCATATTTAGTAATTATTGTGGACTTGGGTTTGAAGGATTGTGGAGATGGCAGAATTGTGTTTTCTTTCAAGTTAATGAAAAGTCACGTTGGAGCTTGTTTTGTTAACATGGCATATCTTGAGAACCCACGTGTTTCCACATAATTGCAGGTCTTGGTTATTTAAACTCAATAAAGGAAAAAACACCCAGAATCATAGAATCTCTGCAGTGTGGAAGCAGGCCATTTGACCCATTGAGTCCACATCCCACCCAGACCCACCTCCAACCCTATCCACGTAACCCTGCATTTCCCATGGCTAATCTGCTTAAGCTATATGCCTCTGGACAGTTTAACATGACCAATCCACCTAACATGCATCTGTTTGGACTGTGGGAGGAAACCAGAGCACCTGGAGGAAACCCACGCAGACACTGGGAGAAGGTGGCCAGTCGTCTGAGGGTGGAATTGAACCCAGGTTTCTGGCGCTGTAAGGCAGCAGTGCTAACCACTGCGCCAACGTGCTGCTCCAAGTGGGAAAGATGTTGGCAGATGAAATTTAATGTGGGAAAATGAGAAGTTAAACATTTTAGCAGGAAGAAGAGAGGAGGAGAATATTATTTAAATGGAGAAAGACTGCAGAAAGCTACAGAACAGTGCATTTGAAAGTCCTTCATCCACAAATCACAGAAAGCTAGCATCCAGGTTCAGCAGGTAATAAGGAAGCCAGTTGAATGCTGGCCTTTAATTCAAAAGGAGCGAAGTGTAAATGTAGGCAGGCTTTGCTAAAACTATATGAAGCACTCGTCAGTCCACAGCTGGAATACTGTGAACAGATTTGGGCCCCTTATCTAAGGAAAGATATACTGGTATAGGAGGCAGTCCAGAGAACGTTTACTAGGCTACTATCCAGTATTAAAGGTCTGTCTTAGGAGGAGAGATTGTGAAGATTGAGTCTATACTCATTGGAATTTTAAAGAACGACAGGCGCTCTTATTAAAATATATGAAATCCTTAGACTTGACAGGGTCTATGTGTCCTCTTGAGAGTCTAGGATGAGAGAGCATAATCTCAGAACAAGGGGTCACATATTTAATACAAAGATGAGATGTTTTGTCTCTGAGGCTAATGAATATGTGGAATTCTTTACTGCAAAAGCCTATCAAGGCTGGGTCATTAAGTATATTGAAGGCTGAGATAGACAAGTTTTTTTAATCAGTAAGGGAATTATGGGTTATAGAATAAAAGCAGGAGAGTTGAGTCGGGAGTTATCAGATCAGCCATGATCTCTGAATAGTAGAGCAAACTTGCTACGCTGACTGCTCTTGTATCAGATCATCATATAGACAGCCTTTCTCCTCTTCAGTACCATTCTGATGTTCAGCATTTTCCAGCAGCTCCACTCGGTTTGGCAGTCCTTGCACATGCCCCTTCATCAATGTAGACAGCTTAGGAGAGTGCCCGATAACAAGGAGTACAGAAAAGATGAGTGAGGAGAATAATAATGTGGGAAACTGGGGTCAGAGAAGGTAGGAAGGGGAGATGTTTCCAATGGACTGGAAAGTAACAACAATAAACCCTCTGTTCAAGAAGGAAAGGAGCCAGGAAATTATGTTCGACATCTATCATGGGAAAGGTGTTAGAATTCATTCTTAATGAGATTATATCTGTGATGGAGAAACTCAAATAATCAGAAGGGTCAGAATGGCTATATCAAAGGGTAATCATGTTTAACAATTTATTGGTATTACTAGCCATTTGGATACAGAACTGGTTCAATGCCAGAAGACAGATGGTGATGGTGGTAGTGGTGGAGAGTTGTTTTTCAGACTGAAGGCCTGTGACCAGTGGAGTGTGACAAGTATTGGTGCTAGGTCCACTGTTTTTCATCATTTATATAAATGATTTAGATGTGAAGATAGGAGGTATAGTTAGTACATTTGCAGATGACGCCAAAATTGGAGGTGTAGTAGACAGCGAAGAAAGTGATCTCAGAGTACAATGAGATCTTGATCAAATGGGCCAATGGACCGAGGAGTGGCAGATGCTTTTTAATTTAGATAAATGTGAGGTGCTGCATTTTGTAAAGGCAAATCAGGGCAGGACTTATACACTTAATGGCAAGGTCCTGGGGAGTGTTGTTGAACAAAGAGACCTTGGAGTGCAGGTTCATAGCTCCTTGAAAATGGAGTCGCAGGTAGATAGGATAGTGAAGAAGTCATTTGGTATGCTTTCCTTTATTGGTCAGCACATTGAGTATAGGAATTGGGAGGTCATGTTGCGGCTGTACAGGACATTGGTTAGGCCACATTTAGAATATTGTCTGCAATTCTGGTCTCCTTCCTAATGGAAGGATGTTGTGAAACTTGAAAGGGTTCAGAAAAGATTTACAAGAATGTTGCCAGGGTTGGAGGATTTGAGCTTTAGGCTGAGGCTGAATAGGCTGGGGCTGTTATCCCTGGAGTGTTAGAAACTGAGAGGTGACCTTATAGAGGTTTATAAAATCATGAGGGGCATGGATAGGGTAAATAGACAGGTCTTTTCCCTGGGGTGGAGGAGTCCAGAGTGAGAGGGCATAGGTTTAGAGTGAGAGGGGAAAGATTTAAAAGGGATCTAAGGGGCAATCTTTTCATGCAAAGGGTGGTGCATGTATGGAATGAGCTGCCAGAAGAAGTGGTGGAAGCTGATACAATTACAACATTTAAAAGGGTTCTGGATGGGCATATGAATAGGAAGAGTTTAGTGGGATATGGTCCAAGTGCTGGCAAATGAGACTAGATTTATTTTGGATATCTGGTCAGCATGGACGAGTTAGACCGAAGGGTCTGTTTCCGTGCTGTATATCTCTATTACTCAATTTGGCAGAATAACATGCACTATGGACAAAGAAAAACTTCTGGACAAAATACATTTGGATTTCAGGAAGGTATTTGATAAGGTTGCATATCCGAGGACATTGTAGAAGACAAACACTCCTGGTGTAGGGGATAATACATTATCATCACTGACAGGAACAGTCTGATTACAGGATGTATGTGTGGAAACAAAGAGGAGAGAAAAGCTGGGAATTACAGACCAGTTAGCCTAACATCAGTCGTGCAGAAAATGTTAGTCTGTTATACAAGATGTGATAACAATGGGAAAACATTTGTAGGATTGGACAAAGCCAAATGGATTAATGAAAGGCAAAGCTGAAAAATGTGTTGCTGGAAAGCGCAGCAGGTCAGGCAGCATCCAAGGAGCAGGAGAATCGACGTTTCGGGCATAAGCCCTTCTTCAGGAATGAGGAGGAACCCTCCAACCATAACGGATGAATGCAGATTTCTCCAGCTTCCTCATTTCCCCTCCTCCCACCTTATCTCAGTCCCAGCCCTTGGACTCAGCACCGCCTTCTTGACGTGCAATCTTCTTCCCGACCTCTCCGCCCCCACCCCCTCTCCGGTCTATCACCCTCACCTTAACCTCCTTCCACCTATCGCATTCCCAACGCCCCTCCCCAAAGTCCCTCCTTCCTACCTTTTATCTTAGCCTGCTTGGCACACCCTCCTCATTCCTGAAGAAGGGCTTATGCCCGAAACGTCGATTCTCCTGCTCCTTGGATGCTGCCTGACCTGCTGCGCTTTTCCAGCAACACATCTTTCAGCTGCCTGAAATCTTTCCCCTCTCACTCTAAACCTGTCTGATCTCCAGCATCTGCAGTCCTCACTTTCTCCTAATGAAAGGCAAATTATGCTTCAGAAATCTACTTTTTAAGGATGTCAAATTCATAGAATAGATAAGGGGGAAACTGTGGAAAAGGTGTATTTGGATTTTCAGAAGGCATTTGATAGGATCCCTCATAAAAGCTTAATGGGCAAAGTTAAAGCATATGGGGGAGGAGGCAAGTTATCAGTGTGGATTGAAGATTGTTTCCTGTCCACTAATAAGTGAATGGTAGGCAGTGACTTGTGGGGTATTGGAAGAATCGGAGCTTGGATCCCAATTATTCCCTATATTTTATATATGTGACTTAGCTGAGGGAACCAAGTGCAGTATTTCCAGGTTTTCTGTTGACACAAAACTGGGCAAGATTGAGAGTTGTGAGCAAGATGTGAGGAGGCTTCAAGGTAATTTGCACAAGCTGTGTCAGTGGGCACACAGTTATCAGATGCAGTACAATGTGGCTAAATGTGAAGTTATGCATTTTGGTGTGAGAACAAAAAAGCCACTGAAGTATTTAAATGGTGATAGATTGGCAAATGTTAATATACAAAGGGATCTGGGTGTCCTTCTGCATCAGTCAGTGAAAATAAACAGGCAGGTGCAGCAAGCAGTCAGAAAAGTAAAAACGTGTATTGGTTTTGATTCCAAGAGGTTTTGAGTTCAGACGTAAGGATGTCTTGCAATAGTTACATAAGACTTCAGTAAGACCACACCTGGAGTATTGCTTATAGTTTTAGCTTACCTACCTAAGAAAGGATATACACGGCATTGAGTGAAGCAGAGGTTGACTAAGCTGATACTGGGGATGACAGGGCTGTCCTATTAGGAGAGATTGGTTTGAATGTGGCTGTTCACTAGAAAGATGGGAGGGATTTGATTGAAACATATAAAATTGAAACAGAAAATTCTAACAGGGCTGGACAGAGAAGATTCAGGGAGGTTGTCTTTCCTGGTGGAGAGTATAGAACTAGGGGAGCAGTCTCAGGATAAAGGTTGACTATTTAAGACTGAAGTGAGGAAAGATCTCTTCATTTAAAGGGTATTGGAATTTTCTACCACAGAAGGCAGTGGAGGCCAAGTCACTGAACATGTTCTAAAAGAGGAAAATAATTTTTTAGATTTTAAAGGCAACAAGGGACATGTGGCATTGAAGGAAAGCATAAGTCAAGATTTTATTGAATAGCAGAGCAGGCTTGAAGGACAAAATGGCTGCCTCCAGCTTGTCTCTAGAATCACATGGAGGCCAGACCAGGTGAGGATGGCAGAGTTCCTTCCCTGAAGGACATTGGTGAACCGGATGGATTTTTCCCAACGATAGACAATGGCTCCATGGTCACCATTAGACTCTGAATTCCAGATTTGTTTTTTTTATTTAATTCAAATTTTAACATCTGCTGTGGTGAGATTTGAACCTGGGTCCTCACAGCATTAGCTGAGTTTCTGGATTTATTGTCTAGTGTTAATACCACTAAGCCAATATTGCCAAATTAGAGACATTCTAGCTTGTTAAATACCACTATTCACCACGTTAATTTAGGGTGTAGGTTTGCTCGCTGAGCTGTAGGCTTGATATCCAGACATTTCATTACCTGGCTAGGTAACATCATCAGTGGCGACCTCCAAGTGAAGCGAAGCTATCGTCAAGTGAAGCGAAGCTATCGTCTCCTGCTTTCTATTTATATCTTTCTCCTAGATGGGATTCCTGGGGTTTGTGGTGATGTCATTTCCTGTTCGTATTCAGAGGGGTTGATAGATGGCATCTAGATCTATGCGTTTGTTTATGGCATTGTGGTTGGAGTGCCAGGCCTCTAGGAATTCTCTGGCATGTCTTTGCTTAGCCTGTCCCAGGATTGATGTGTTGTCCCAGTCGAAATGATGGGTTTTTTTCATCCGTGTGTAGGGCTACGAGGGAGAGAGGGTCGTGTCTTTTTGTGGCTAGCTGGTGTTCGTGTATCCTGGTGGCTAACTTTCTTCCTGTTTGTTTGTGGCAGTCCTTGCATGGAATTTTGTAGATGACGTTGGTTTTGTCCATGGGTTGTACTGGGTCTTTTAAGTTTGTTAGTTTTTGTTTGAGAGTGTTGGTGGGTTTGTGTGCTACTAGGATTCCGAGGGGTCTTAGTAGTCTGGCTGTCATTTCTGAAACTTAGAGGAAATAGAGGAAGATTAAACAATGATCTCATTCGACGTAACAGCACTGTTCACCTCCATCAACATTGACCTGGCAAAGGAAACACTTACCAGACTTTTACAAGAGACCATCACACACAACCCAACCACCATCAATCACATTAACAACGAAAACATCATGAAGCTAGTGGACCTGTGCCTCACCACCCACTTCACCTTCAACAATATAATCTACAAACAAGCCAACGATACACCAATGGGATCTCCGCTATCAGGATTCATAGCAGAAG
>NC_057713.1:43287853-43302853 GCF_004010195.1 Chiloscyllium plagiosum
GGTGGTTGGTGTGTGTGTGTGATGGTCTCTTCTAAAAGTGTGGTAAGTGTTTCCTTTGCCAGGTCGATGTTGTTGGAGATGAATAGTGCAGTTACGTCGAATGAGATCATTGCTTCGTCTTCCTCTATTTTGGTGTTTTTGATGATTTTTAGGAATTCCTGGGTGGAGTGGATGGAGTGCTGTGACTCTTCTACTAGGTATTTCAGTCTTGCGTGTAGTTCTTTGGCCAGTTTTTAAATTGGTGTTCCAGGTAGTGAGACTATGGGTCTGAGGGTGGCTCCTGGTTTATGGACTTTTGGTAGTCCGTAGAATCATGGGGTGTAGGTCCCGTCGGGTTGTAAGATATAAATAGAAAGCAGGAGACAACAGCTTCGCTTCACTTGGAGGTCGCCACTGATTATGTTACCTAGCCAGGTAATGAAAGGTTTGGATATCAAACCTACAGCTCAGCGAGCAAACCTACACCCTAAACCTCAACCTGAGCTACAAACCTTGCAATCACCACTTTAATGTTGAGTCTCCTGTGCTACCAACCACTGAACAGGTTTGATGTGGAGAGTTCTCTCCATGGAAGTCAGAGTAGATGTCTGGCAACTTCAACTCGACACTTGTCCCAAAGTTAGACACAGAGCAGGGGTATTGTAATTTTCTACCACAGAAGGCAGTGCCTCAGGGTACATCCCTTGGACACCTGCCACATGCACTCCACAACCACAGACATTGGCATCTGACCTGGGTCATCATCTAAGGGACCTTCATGGCATGTTTGGTCCCATTACGTTATGCATCTGTACTTCAAGGCTGCACTGGCAACTGTCACTATAATGCTGCTGCAAGGACACTGTGCACTCAGGGACAAGCATCAGCTCATGGACTGGACCTAGCCAGTTCTCCAGCTCTTCACTTGCTTTTCTAGTGCTCACAGACTGTGAGACCACCTGGATCCTCACAGCATCCCTGCCTTGCCTTGTTGCACCTTACATCCTTTAACCAGAGATACCAGGCTCTCAGTACTGATTATTTGCTTTGGCGTTTCATACTGACAAAAACCATGAAGCTTGTCATTGTCAGGAATCCTAAGTCAAGTCAAAGGGGATAACCTTCAGTTGGAGGACCCCTGCACAATGCATCAAGAGCAGTGTCCAGTATTATTCCAGGAGCTTGGACATGATCAGTTAGCCACTCAGGGTGATCGGAGACAAGATACTTTCCACATAAGGAGTGAGGAACAGAATGTTGGGCAGCCACCAACTTTCTTGGCAATTTCTGCCCTTTGATGGATGGGTTTCTTCCTGATTGAGGTGGGGTTGGGGAAGAGAGAGAGAGAGAGAGAGTGAAAAGTATTAACAGAGATGCAAGTGGGTGGCATGGCTATTATTGTTTATGCAGATGGGGAGGTGTCCAAAGCAAGTACGTAAGCAGCACATTGAGCATGCAAACTCCAAGCTGTCAGGGGTTGGGTAGGTTGTGAATTGAGTGAGTGATATAGCTTGAGATTTGGTGGGTAAATGGTGAGGTATTGGCAATAAGGTGTAGGTTCTTTTTCTAGCAGAATATAGAAGGATATTGACCTTATTCTCATACTGTTGGGCTTTCCTCCTGTTGGCTGTCACTGAGCTGGGTGGCACCCTTGGCCCATGCTGGCATGATCCAGTGCTGAGGCCTCTTCTGTTGGTCTTGCAGAAGAGGATATTCAGCTATGCACCATCCCATCCAGCAGGATTTCCAGGATTCTGCCCATAAAGCAGGGCACTGGCTTTTCCTTGGTTGCATACTGAGGTAAATGCCAGGAATTGGCAGGGCAGCTACAGGCTGACAGTGTTTGTTTAGGTGCACAGCAATCTTTTAAAGATGGCATATGCGCTAGGGATGCCAGTCAGTTCTGAGATATCCCAGCCATAGAATGTTGTTCCCAGAATGGGTTTGGAATTGGATAGGGAGAATATAGGAAGTTATTAAGGTGAGTTTGGTAAGATATGGTACATTCAAAGCAACATGCACTTAGCCAAAATAATGTAAAATTTGGCCCATAGAAACACACACAAGGCAATGAAAGAGTGTCATTGAATATTTTAAAATAGAACTGGAAAGAATCTTGACAGACAGGGGACTCCAGAGTTATTGAGATGGATGCAAGGTGGAATTTGAATCACAAACAAATTAGCTGTAATCTTCTTGAATGGCGAACCAGGCTCAAGGGACAAAATAGTCTACTTCTGATACTAGTTTGTATGCAATGCTCCCTCTATTTTGCATATTTAATGTCCAGAGCTCTAAGGTCTGTATGCAGCAGTGATTTCCAAAACTGCCAATTGCATGTGCTACCAGGCTGAGTGAGATTGTCATTACTGACCGCTTCTGGGCATGGGCTGAAACTTTTACTCTAGATTGGGCTTTCCTGGAGTAGGCAGGAACATTACTACTGTTTTCTTTGCATTGATTGTCAGCCAAGTTGTTGCATGCTTTGGAGAATAAGTCCCTGCGACATGGCATACTCAGCTCTGAGCCTATCCGTCATACGCAGTCATGAGGTGTGCTGTTAGTTCCTGCTCTTTACCTTGGGTTGGCTAAGGTGGAGCAGCTTCCCATGCAGCTAATATCTGCTGTTTTGATGTTAGGCGGCCATCATGCGTGGCATCAAACAACATGATGGTGATAAATATGTTGAAGAGGGTTAGGCTAGCACATACCTATACTTTGATGATCCTCCCACACTGTTAGACACGAGGAATGTTGTCAAACCCTTATCATCAAAGCTCCAGGAGCTGTTGCCACCCCAACTGGGTCAAGAGCATCACTGAAGTCTTTCAGTCTATGTAGAAGCAAAGAAACATTCCACAAGAATATAAAGATGCTTACATTGTTCATCTGACAAGCAGAGATAAACTTGCTAAATTTAGAACAAACTAAGGGGGATCTCATTCCTCTCCATTGTCAAAGAAATCTTTGCCCAAGTTGTTCTGAACCATTTAGTGCAACTATTGCTGATCAGGTTCTGCTGCCTGAGAGTTGTGGTGGTTTCAGAAAAAGGTCAATGGTTCATGGTACTTTTGGTTAAAATTCTCCTGTAGAACAGAACACTGACCTGACCAACACCTGGACACAGTCAGCTGCAGACATTTGGAAGGCATTGGAGAAGTAGGTGGCTTTGAGAAATTTGTTAATGTTTTGGTAATCTCACAATGGTTAACTCAAGCATGTATTGGATTATCGTGAAAATCCAGCCCATCCCATGAAGTTTTATTGGAAAGCAACTTTCGCATAAATCTTACAAATTGGCATGGAGTCTCCAATTAAAGACCAACAAAATTGGACATTGTCTGTTTACAACTTTAGCAGTTGTGGACTTCTAGGTGCACTGTTTAACAAAAATTAAAAAGGAAGAGGTTCCTTTCCCAGGACTGTTCTCTATCAGTCACTAAAGTTAGTAGCTTTCAACGATTGTAGTCATCAACTAAAATGCAGCTGATTACAAATCTATCATGAAGGTTGCAAACTTTGGGTAAACTTTTATTCATTCCCAAGAGAATGCTATATTGTCAAGGAGTCCAGCGTACAAATTAATATGACTGCATCTCCCTGCAGTGAGTGAACCCAACAAGCTTTATTAGATCCTCCACCTTTTGAGTGAGTTCAGTATTTTTCTAAAATGCTGACTTTTGTAATATGATAGTGTTTAAGGTATCAAAAGCCTTCTGGTGCCTCACCTATATTATTCTATGTGGGAACCTTGATCGTTGAACTCAGTAGATATGAACCCAGATTTTCCCAAACTCTGTCTATATCAAAACTGGGGTGAGTGGACTGTAAACAATGTTAAGCAGGATCCAATTCTGGGATTCCTGCCCCACTCCCATTTGTGGTAGTCTTTGCTAGCATTGGATAACATTACAGATGTGCAGTTTACACACACCCCTGCCCTACTTGCTTGGTGGTGATTTAATTCCACACCGCCACCCAAGAGGTGAGTACATTGATCGTTCTAGAAGCTCAGCACGGTATTTATAGAGAGACTCTGGCAACTGTGTCAACAAATGCAGGCTGAACAGATGGCCATGTATCTGTTTTTCCAGATATCCTAAATGCTTTGCTGAACTCCAAGTTCAGCACAGAACGTATTGACAAAACTGCAGAGGGGATTGCAAGTGTTATTTGATTGACAGCTGTGTTACATTGCAATAAGTTGATCTTTCTTTGTGGTTTTTCAGTGGCTTTTTTATTATTGCCACAAGCTCAAAAGGTATGAAGTGAATGAAAATTTCTGTTATTGATTGTGTGAATGGCTGTGGTTGATGGACAGTTTTTGAGAGGTTTTAAACTCAGATTTCAAATGATATTTTTAATGTCTCCATTTATATTGCCAATTTCAGCTTTATTTCAAAGACCTGCTAATAGCTCATTGGCTGTGTATGTATATTGGGTATTGCAAAAGCATGAAGAATGCAGGGGGGAGTGGCATATAAGAGGATATGGGGTTGAATGGGGATATGATGGGATATGGAAACTCGGGTTTGGTGGTAATGGTAACAACTGCACAGTGAACTGTCACTGTAAGTAAGGCTGGTTTATATCTTGCTAGCTTTGCCATCTGTCCGTATCAATTTCTGGCTCAGCCTGGATTCCTTCCCATACCCCCAGTTCTCCATAACAAAAGTTTAGAAGACACTTTTGGACATGGTTTACAGTATGGAATCTTTGGTGTTTGAGATGTTGCAGCTGAATCTCATTTTTTCCTTCACTTGATCCAGTTGTACCTTAAACTAGAGAACCCAAATCATTGCCCCCAACTTTCAAAGGCACCACCATTGCTGCAACTCCAACCATCAATATAAACAGGAACATTGTTGATCAACAGCATCAAAACAGGCCTTTAATATCAATACAAATTGTATATTAATACCATGACTGTGAGCACAAACCAACGATTGGATATTTAGTAACAAATAAATTATCTCTTTCTTACAACATCGACAAGTTCCAGTGAGTTTGATTTAAACAGCCGCCATTCACTTAGAATGTGAAACTCCAATGACATTCAAAACAAAAACTAAGATGTGAACATATTCCATCCGATGTCAGCACATGTACTACTTAGCTGTTCAAAGAATAGGCAAACCACCATATTTTCAAGGCTATTAAAGTCTAACAAGAAGTGGGGCCTTGCCAGAATTGCCCACATCCCGAAAGCAGGATTCTGCATTGGTCTTTGGACAATAGCCAGAAGAAGGAACAGTGCCTTACTTTACTGTGGCATGCCTAATTATAGCAATGTAAAGACTGACCCAGTCCAATTGACAAAGGCCAGCGATTGTGCTTGAAACCTTAGTTGTCTGTATGGTTTTAAACCACATCAGTCAGTTTGTTTGTTCTGGTCCATGGCTTTTCCGTTGTAATTTTTTGAAAATTCTCTATTGCTTTTATTGCATAGTCCAGTAACAAGAGTATTGAAGAAACTATATATTAATGCCAATTACAAAGCAGGTATTATGGTGAAAAAGAGTACAGTCTTTTTAGACTGTTCAGTCACCAACTCCAAAATCTAATTCAGGACATGCCTATTTGTGCTTGAGTGATTAATGCATTTGCTCAGGAGCTGCTTCAGGTAGAAATAGTTCTATAATGCACTAGGACTTCTGTAAAATAAATTGCTCTATTTACATTGGAGGGTGAATTCTCACAGTAGCACTTTAAATGAAGAAACAATGACATTTACTTCGTCTGATTTTAAATGAACACTGTCTCTCCTCTCTTGAGAATCTTAACAGCGATGAGAACAGCCTGGGAAAGAGTTGAATGTTCATCACCTCTGCTGTGGTAATTTCTGATCCACTATCTTTCAAGATTCCTGCATGGATTTTGACATGTGTATAACCAATGGCATACAATGGTTTAAAATCATAGAATCCCTGCAGTATGGAAGCAGAACATTCAGCCACTGATCCTCCAAAGAGCATCTCATCCAGATTCCCTGTAATCCCTGCAATTTTTCATGGCTAACCCACCCAGCCTGCTCATCCCTGGACGCTGTGGGCAATTTAGCATGGCCAATCCACCCAACCTGCATATCTTTGGATTGTGAAAGGAAATTGGAGCACCCAGAGGAAACCCACATAGACACAGGGAGAACGTGCAAATTTCACACAGCCAACTGCCCAAGGATGGAATCTAATCCGGGTCCCTGTGAGACAGCAATGCTAGCTACTGTGCCATCCATTTACATCTAGTGAAACTGAGATTGTCACCAGCTGCATACTTGTAAGGAATTAAAAGGTAATATGAGCTTGTTGAGGGAGTGAAGATGTTCACTGATGATTGCTCAGTGTTCAGCACCACCATTCATGACTCCTGAGGCTGGAGCAATCTACATCCAAGTGCAGCAAGACATGGTTAACATTCAGGCTTGGTCTGATAATTGACAGTAACATTCAAACCACACAAAAGTTGGGCAATGACCATCTCCAACAGAAGAAAATCCATCATTGCCCCCCAATGGTATTACCAATACTGACACCCCAATATCAATATCTTTAGGCTTACAACTGGCAAGAAACTTAACTAGATTAGCCATATAAATACTGTTGCCACAAGGACACATTAGGGCTTGTGAATCCTACAGAGAGTAATTCATCTTCTGTCTCACCAATGCTTTGTCTTTATCTGCAAGGCACAAAGCATAGAGTCACAGAGATGTACAGCATGGAAACAGATCCATCGGTCCAACTCGTCCATGTCAACCTGATATCCCACCCCAATCTAGTCCCACCTGCAAGTACCCAGCCCATATCCCTCCAAACCCTTCCTATTCATATACCCATCCAGATGCCTTTTAAATGCTGCAATTGTTCCAGCCTCCGTCACTTCCTCTGGCAGCCCAATCCACACATGCACCACCCTCTACATGAAAAAGGTGTCCCTAAGGTCTCTTTTATATCTTTCCCCTGTCACCCTAAACCCTCCCATTCTGGACTCCCCAACCCCAGGGAAAAGACCTTGTCTATTTATCCTAACCATGCCCCGCATGATTTTATAAACCTCTATAAGGTCATCCCTCAGCCTCCGATGCTCCAGGGAAAACAGCCCAGCATACTCAACCTCTCCCTATAGCTCAAATCCTCCAACCCTCGCAACATCCTTCTAAATCTTTTCTGAACCCTTTCAAGATTCACAACATCCTTCCGATAGGGAGGAGACCAGAATTGCAGACAGCATTCCAACAGTGGCCTAACCAATGTCCTGTATAGCCACAACATGACCTCCCAACTCCTGTACTCAGTGTGCTGACCAATAAAGGAAAGCATACCAAACACCTTCTTCACTATCCTATCTAATTGCAACTCCACTTTCAAGGAGCTATGAACCTGCAAGATCTCCAAGGTCTCTTTGTTCAGCAACACTCCCTAAGACCTTGCCATTTAGTGTATAAGTCCTGCTAAGATTTGCTTTCCCAATATGCAGCACCTTGCATTTATCTAAATTAAACTCAATCTGCCACTTCTTCTATTGGCCCATCTGATCAAGGTCCCAATTTTGGTGTCACCTGCAAATTTACTAACTATACTTATGCTAACATCCAAATCATTTATATAAATGACAAAACAATAGTGGACCCAGCCACTGGTCACATGCCTTGAGCCTGAAAAACACCACCACCCTCTGTCTTCTACCTTTGAGCCAATTGTACACAAATAGCTAGTTCTCTTTGTATTCCATGAGATCTAACGTTGCTAATCAGTCTCCCATGGGGAACCTTGTCGAACGCCTTACTGAAGTCCATTTAGATCACATCTACTGCTCTGGCCTCATCAATCCTCTTTGTTACTTCTTCAAAAATCTCAATCAAGTTTGTGAGACATGATTTCCCACAAAGTCAGGAGTGTGATGGGATATTCTCCACTTGTCTGGATGGGTGCAGCTCCAACAACCTACAAGAAGCTCAACACGATCCAGACATCCTGACTTGGAATTAAAATGTTGCTCCTTCATTATCTTTAGATCAGAATCCCAGAACTCCCTATCTAGCAGTACTGTTTGTGTGCCTACACCACGTGGACTGCAGCAGTTTAAGGAGACTGCTCACCACGACCTTCTCAAGGCAGTTAAGAATAGGTTTTGATAGAAACAAGAGGGACAAGAGGTATTCCCTCTGGAGAATAATTAATGAAATTTTGGATTCCAAATAATGAAAATTAATCTCGAAAGGACATGAAAATTTTGTCTCAGTGAGTAGTCAGGCTCTTCTTGAAAGGATCACGCAAATTGATTCCTGGAATAAATGCTGACCTAGCCAGCAATATCCACATCCTGTGAATGAATTATAAAAAGGAAATATGTACTGCCCAGATGCCTGGAGATTGTTTTAATGTGGGAAGAATTATTCAAATTAGATACTTTATTAAATCTGCTGGAACTATTCACTTGCAGTTTATTCTGTTTCTCATTTTTACTGATTTTGCCCAATTTAAAACTGATTCCTTGAGTTATTTTAAAGGGAGCTGGTAAGGTACTTTTCAGATGAGGAATAACCGGGTTAAGTAGGATTTGGAACTAAACACAACAGCTCATTTGTGGGGCTGGTATCTGCACAATGGGACAAATGGCTTATTTCTGTATTATACGTTTTTGTGATTCGATGGAAGTTTCCTTAAGCTGTTAGAATTTTTAACCTGCTAGTGAATAAATCACTTGTAAATGGAATATCTGTTCACACGTGTTGTGCCTGGAAACAGGTCTTTATCTTCAATTTGAAGTGTTTCTTTGGCAGTTTCTTTTGCCATTAATATTTCACCATTGCCTTCCAGTCTGGTGAGGGAATGGACAGTCTCAAGTCTTCCTCTGCTGGAACAGAAATCATACTACCATTGTTGACATTATTCTGAATAAACACATTATCCTTTGTCATTTAAGCTAAACAGACCCTCAATGGAATATTGTTTTTTGGCATAGAGTATATACAATGCTGACTCAGACTGCCTACTCTTCATCCCTTTATAATATGTAATGTGAGAAGTGATCTATAGATTTACAGGAATGTCCTATATAGCATTCACATTGCTATACTATAGCAAGGATATCCAAGCACGGTGTGACTGCAGAAAGGGTATCACACTAATGAATAAAATCCCAGGTTCCCGCAGGCTCTATGAAGATAATCAAATAAATGTTACCAAAATTCCAGCAAAACTTCATTGTTCTCTCTTCTACCTCAGAGGATGTTTATTTAAACACTCATCCAAGTGACACCACCTTGACCAGTACTCCTATACTAGAATATGGATTCAAGTCTTACCATGTCTATTGAGTTAAAAATCACACAACACCAGGTTATAGTCCAACAGGTTTAATTGGAAGCGTCTGTCCTTCATCAGGTGATTGTCACTATCACCTGATGAAGGAGCATCGCTCCGAAAGCTAGTGTGCTTCCAATTAAACCTGTTGGACTATAACCTGGTATTATGTGATTTTTAACTTTGTACACCCCAGTCCAACAGCGGCATCTCCAAATCATGTCTATTGAACCAGTGTTTTCTGAATTAAAAGTGAGGTAGTTACAACTGAGCATAAAAAAAAGGCATTGTATAGCAAATGACACCATATCATCACTGGTTTTATAGAAGCAGGTAAAATAAGTATCATGACCTTCAAAGTCGTATTCAGCGTTAAACTTGTTGCCAAGTGGCAACAAGTTCTAGGGCTCGAACTCTGGCTCTGTTATAGTCATATCATCAAGCCTTTTGTTAAAATAAAGCTTCCCCATTGCATTCCCTTTTCCCACCAGTTTTCTGTGATAGTCAAATCCCAGTGCCATTTAAACTTTACCAAATAAAATTGCTGCCCTTCATGCTTCAGGGATCTTAGATACACTGTGAAAGCATTTACTTTGGCACAAGTGTAAGGTTTAGAGCCAGGCTGTGAGGTGAATCTATGCCAGTGTTGGAATCTTGATTATAGGAGGGCAGAGTTCTTGCCTTCATTGATTAACCCCTCCTTAGGGTAAACATTTTTGTAATTTGTCATGTTTAAATTTGGCTATGCCTCTCTTTCTTGACAGTCAGAAAGTGACAATTTTAAGTTCACATTAGGACTTGAGATCATTTTATTATCCTGGTACGTATTGCTTAACGAGAATGCATTCTCTCAGATGAGATGTTTAAACCTAAGCATTATTCACCTTTCCAAATGGATGTCCACTGGAGTTCCCCCAACATTTTGGTCAATGTCCATTATTGAAACAACACCAACAATAATGGTTAAACTGATTGTGTACTTAATTTTGTGAATGCTGGTATCTAATTCTGTTAAAAGGACACTAAGTACCTTGGAATTAAAGGTAACATGGCAAACGAATGTTATGGATAAAGAGGCCTGGGGTCATGTCCCGCCCACTGCAGAGTGTTAAAACATCTCTAACAGGTTAATTAGAAAGTATCTAGTCAAAGGTATAGGGCTCTTATGGTGCTGTGATAGTGTCCTTATCTTGGAACAGGGAGATCTGGATTCAAGTCCCAGTTGCACCAGAGGTATGGCATCATACATCCGAGTGGGTTAATTAAAAATATCTGTGCAAAAGTATACAACTCTTGTGGCACAGTAATAGTATTCCTACCTCTGGGTCAGCACATCTGGGTTCGAGTCTCAGCTGTGCTTGATGTACAGGAGAGTCAGCCAAGTGGTGGCTGTGTGATGTGGTGATTTTTTTTTTAGGGTGTGTTTGGTTGAAATAAAACGCTTCTGGAACGTGTATGCCTGGACTCTGTGAAAGCATTTATCTTCTAGTTTATAATCATAAATACATTTTAAAATATACCATTTTTATTGGAGTGCCTTTGCATGCCTGGAGGATAGGAATGACACTCCATAAATACACATTTTGTTCTTTTGTCTTTACCAACCCATTTATTTGAGGATCTGATAGAATAAGCGTGAATGTCTAAAATATCATTGTATGAGTCTTGTACCATGTTGAAAGGAAATATCCAGCTTACAAGCTCTTAATATGACATGATTGATACAGGAAGGAATTACCTAGTGGCTGGGAGTATGGATTCATGTTCGTATATCCAGAGATCAGGGCTCAACCTAACTGTTTACAACTACAGTGGGTTTGGGTGTTGAAAAGCTATGATTAGGTGGATGATGGCAGCACCTCCTGGTTTTCATGAGCTGTCTTGCTGACTCACTCAGAAGGAGGTTCTGGTGCCTGCTATTGTATTCTTAATTCATTTTTGATATGGGTGTTGCTGGCTGGGCCAATGTTTACAGCCCTAGTTGGGTTGAAAAGGTGCTGGTGAGGTGTCTCCTTGAGTTGCTGCAGTCCAAGTACAGTAGGTAGACCCACAATTTCTATTGTGAGTTTGAATTGTTTAGTATGTCATCACTTAGTGGTTTTTAACCATAATTAAGAGTCAGTATGAAAATGGGAGGTGACATGGATTTAAGTGAATTTGCAAACCTATTGCAGATAGAGTTCAAGGTTGTGTGTGCCTGTAACGTCACATCAGACACCGATATACTGTGATCTTTCTTAGAATTAAGAAGCTAAGGGGTGTGAATTGATTGAATTGACACCCATATACACATCTCAGTCTACGTTTGTGTGTAGATTTAAAAAACAAATCAAGAAATCTTACAGATAAGTATAAAAAAGAACAAAGAACATTACAGAACAGGAACAGGCCCTCCAGCCCTCCAAGCCTGCGCCGATCCGGATCCTCTATCCAAACCTGCTGCCTATTTTCTAAAGATCTGTATCCCTTCATTCCCTGCCTATCCATTTATCTGTCTAGATACATTTTAAATGACGCTATCGTTCCCTCCCCTTCGACCTCCACTGACAATGCATTTCAGGCACCCACCACCCAGTACGTAAAGAACTATCCACATATATCTCCCCTAAACTTTTTCCTTCTCACTTTGAACTCGTGACCCCTAGTAATTGAGTCCTTCACTCTGGGAGTATTTCAAATGTGGCCGAACTGAAGTCTTATACGATAGTAACGTGACCTGCCAACTCTTGTACTCAATACCCCGTCCGATGAAGGAAAGCAGCCAAAAGCTGCCTTGACGACTCTACTGACCTGCGTTGCCACCTTCAGGGAACAATGGACCTGAACACCCAGATCTCTCTGTACACTAATTTTCCTCAGGACTTTTCTATTTACTGTATAGTTTGCTCTGGAATTGCATCTTCCAAATGCATTACCTCGCAATTGTCCGGATTGAACTCAATCTGCCATTTCTCTGTCCAACTCTCCAATCTATCTATATTCTGCTGTGTTCTCTGACAGTCCTCTTCACTATCTGCTATTCTACCAATCTTAGTGTCATCTGCAAATTTGCTAATGAGGCAACCTACACCTTCTTCCAAATCATTTTATGTATATCACAAATAACAGTGATCCCAGCTTGGATCCTTTTGGAACATCACTGGTCACAGGTCTCCATTTTGAGAAGCTCCCTTCTGTCTACTGTGCCCATCTGGTTCTCTATCCATCTAGCTAGAACATGCTGGAACCCATGCGACTTCACTTTCATCGACCTACCATGGGGAACCTTTCAAATGCCTTAATAAAGTCAGTGTACGTGACACCTACACCCCTTCCCTCATCAATCAACTTTGTCACCTCTTCAAAGAATCCTATTAGGTTTGTAAGACATGACAGTCCCTGCACAAAACCATGCCATCTATCACTGATAAGCCTATTTTCTCCCAAATTGGTATATATATCCTATCCCTTAGTATCTTCTCCAGTAGCTTCTCTACCACTGACATCAGTAATTACCTGGATTATCTCTGCTACTCTTCTTAAACAAGGGGACAACATTAGCAATTCTCCAGTCCTCTGGGACCTCCTGCGTTTTCAAGGATGCTGCAAATGTATCTGTTAAAGCCCCAGCTATTTCTTCTCTTGCTTCCCTCAGTAACCTGGGATAGATCCCACTCGGACCTGGGGACTTGTCCACCTTAATGTCTTTTAGAATACACAACGCTTCCTCACTCTTTATGCTGACTTCACCGAGAGTAATCAAAGATCTATCCCTGACCTCAACATCTGCCATGTCTCTCTCCTCAGTGAATACCAATGCAATGTACTCATTAAGAATCTCATCCATTTTCTGATTCCACACATATCTTTCCTCCTTTGTCCTTAAGTAGGCCAACCCATTCCATCATTACCCTCTTGCTCCTTATATACGAATAAAAGCCTTTGGGGTTTTCCTTAACCCTGCTCGCTAAGGATATCTCATGACCTCATTTAGCCCTCTTAATTTCTTGTTTCAGATTGATCCTACATTCCCAGTATTCTTCCAAAGCTTCACCTGACTTCAGTGTTTTTTTTAATTGTAAATTGCAATCGTGTTTCTACAATTTAAGATATACTCATGATTGGCATACAAAGCAACATGGTCCTTTTATAGACCCAACTGAAAGTGAAGTGTACCATGACTCGATGGAGTTACTGATGCGTATCATACTCTCCAACACTACAACCTCACAATATTTCAAGAGCTGCTCACTGTTTTGTTCTGGAAAATAATCAAGTGCCATTAACAATGTGGAAATGTTTCTGTATTGTAGTGTGAAAGATGTATTTGTGTCCATTTTTGAGTAAACATCTATATGGTCTTAGAAAAGTTTGAAGTTGGATAAAGCAGCCATTGTTCAAGCCCTAACTGCATTACCATTTAATCTGTAGCTGGTTACAACCAGAATCTGTCAGGATGGATATTGCTGATTCTTTATTTTGAATCCAAGTTGAAGTGAAAGTTTGCATCTAGTCTGCCAATTTAGAGCTCTGCTAAGCAACTTGGATGAAATTCTACAAGTGTAAATTTTTTGCTTTCAAATATTTACTGTCTTGACTGGTTGTTCTGTGGCAAGGGAACAGAGGGGAGATGCTTAAGCATCTCTTCCTTAATTTGAGTCAGCTCGATCTGTACAATCTCTGAGTGAGAAGGGGAAGGAAGAGGAACAAATCTGATTTTGGCCTTGGGAGAAGTAGACATTGATTTAAAGAAAAAAAATAAGATCTCACATTTCCGCCCTTTGAGTAGTTATGATGTGGAGAAGGTATTTAAAGGGTTACAATAATTGCTTCTTCCTGTGTTAATAGTTTTACCATACATCTGCATTTAATCTGACAGAAACTGATATGGTGGCAATTAATTCAAGTATTCACTCAGTTATAGACTGCCATCATCATTCCATTTTCAGTGTGTGTGCACAGGCTGTGTCTAAAATGAATAGCTTCCCTTACAGAATTAGTCAGCGATGTTTAAAGTATTTAAATACCTGTGAACAGAGGTTTTGTGATTAGCCAACTGATCGAATAACTGCATAATAAGTCTTTGGCAGTGTTCTTTTCGAATTGACTAGCACTCTTTTGAACATAAGAATGCCACAATCTCACTTCTAAATAACAGCATCTATACGATTCTAAAACTATTTGCAATAACGATTAATGTTCTGTCTTCACGGTAAACCGCAAGACACCATTGAGCTGTCCATCATTACAAAAACAATGAAAAGAATCCAGTAGCTATTTAGCATACTATTTATAGGAGTTTGCTTAGACTGCTTATTTTGACATGCAATTAACTTTATTCTGAGATGACAGTTTCCCACAGTGCTTTGGAGCTGGGCTCTTCTTTGAGCACAGCCCCTATCAAAATACAATCGTGCTGACAGCTTTTCACATCAGAAGCTGTACTTTATTTTGAAAAGAGATGTGTGCTATTTATGTGAGCTGTAACCACCCAAGATGCCGATGGGCAAATGAACATGGGCTTCCCTGCTTTGTACAGCTTTCCTAGTTCAGAGCACATTTATAGATCTTTCTGCTTTGTACAGGGTATTTGGGCTTGGCTTTTCCAGTAGGCTTTCAGGAATTTCTAATGTCGTACTTATGTTGTTCTATTTCTTCCCTCCACAGAGTTGTTGGAACTGTGGACGCAAGGCCAGTGAGACCTGCAGTGGTTGCAATACAGCACGATACTGTGGCT
>NC_057713.1:43307853-43357382 GCF_004010195.1 Chiloscyllium plagiosum
AACCAAAGTGTTATTGACCAAGTTGACCAAGCAGCTGGTCACATTCCAGCAGTATTCCCATATATCCCGAGGGAAGTGATGCTTGATGTTGTCCAAAGGGAAATGTACATGTTGTAGATTTTACTGTTTTTAAACATGACAAAAGATTTCTGTTTTTCGCACTACCAGCCAACCAAATAAATCTTGAGTGGTTAAATAATTAATTCCTGCTGCCTGTAGGAAGCCCCTTTTCCTCCTTCATGTCGCATCATGTTTAACGCAGCCAGATTGAAGCAGGTTTTTCACTATCATTAGGTGAAATATGATGCACTTGAGACTCGATGGCATGTTATTTTATATTTAAAAAAGAGTTAAGATGTATAGTATGCTGAATATTACTTTGTCTTACCATGCAGTAGATCTTTCTCTTCTTTTAAATAAGTATTCAGTTCAGAAACTAGTTAATATAGGAATTATTGTTTCATCTTGAATAATGAAAGTCAAAACAAAATCACAAAGTTGCTCATATACTTCAGTACTTTTCTGCAGATATGCTTTATCTTTGGATTAAATTGAAGGAGTTTCATGTGAACAGACAGATTGGGTAGAATCAAATTGAAATCAAGGCAATAATCTGTAGTAATCTGTATGCATGAGAAGCAAGAAAGTGACCTATAAACTGGCTACCACAGGGTTGTTCAAATTTTTACATGGAGAGATACATTCCAATCTTTCCCTCATTCCCAGAGATGAATATATTTCAGAAAGATCAGTTTTGCCATAATGGTAAATATGAATTTCAGGAAAATATTTCAAAACAATGAACTGATCACAAATGCATACTTCGTAAACAGTGCCGAGCAGCAGAGCTGACCACAAAACTTTATTTTCTGCCTTTTTTAAAAAATTAAGAAGCAGGGTTTGAGAGAAATTTTTTAGGCCCCAAGTCCTGATCACCAAGGAGTCAGGACCGGGACTGGGCAAGCAGTTGGGTTTGAGTAATACAGATCTTGGTTTGTCTTTGGTGCATGCTCTGAGCTGGCAGAATTCACACGAAAGTGGGATCTGGAAGTGGGTTGCCTTTGACCCTGGGATTTTCTCCTTTCCCAGCCTGCTTTGTGAACAGGTGTTTGGAGGGAGTGGAAGCAGAACAGAAGGCTGGGTGTGTGTTCAGTTAAGGCGCACTCACCCAGCCACCCACCCCACATCACTTCATCACTCATCCACACAAAGCCCCATCACTCAATCACATGCACTTACTCAATCCCATCTCCCTACTTGCTCCCTCACCCACATCTCATCACTCAGTCCTCCAGCATCCAGTCACCCACGCAAGTTCTCTCCTAAGTCTCTCTCACTTACCTAACCTCTTAGTCACTCTGCAGTTGTCATGTCCGATTTGCTGAACAAAAATAATTTAATACTTGTAAATATCAGTTCACTTGCTGGACAGAAAAAGCTGCATCATTGCTGTTGTGAAAAGGGTCTGAGAGCAGCACACTTATTATGGGCGGCACAGTGGCTCAGTGGTTAGCACTGCTCCCTCACAGCACGGGGTCCCAGGTTTGATTCCCTGTGTCTGCGTGGGTTTCCTCCGGGTGCTCCGGCTTCCCCCCACAGTCCAAAAATGTGCAGGTTAGGTGAATTGGCCATGCTAAATTGTCCATAGTGCTAGGTACACTAGTCAGATGGAAATGGGTCTGGGTGGGTTACTCTTCAAAGGGTCGGTGTGGACTGGTTGGGCCGAAGGGCCAGTTTCCATACTGTAGGGAATCTAATCTAATCTAATCATGATTGTGTTTATTGCAATGGACAACTTTCCAAATACTTTTTCTTCCCTCCTCCCTTAAATATTAGCGTAAGATTAACCATCTTGAAAAACTTATTCCAATTATTTATTCTCACATGCCAAAACTAATTAATTTTATCCATCTGTTTGACCACGTTATTGAACTAGTTGAGACCAATCCAGTGTTTAGCTGTTCAGGGCACAATACCTGCATATTTCATTCAGCAATTAACAGTAGGCATACAAATAGCAAAGTCTGTATAATGGTTAAAGTCTTCAACAAGACTTTATCATTCAATAATGGCAGTAAGTAATGGAAGCAGTAAAGAATAGGATTTGGATAGCAGAGATTTAATTGTAAATACGAGCCCAAATTCTAATCTTTTGAAGGAAAATGAATACCTGCATGCCATCTGAAATGTCCATATAGTTTCGTAAATGGCTTTCAAGGTGTTGTTAAGGTGACTTAATGGATAAAAGTTTTAAAAATTTGAGTTGGATTTGAGTTGGTCTCGAAATGTGGCCAGTACCTTCCTTGCACCGTGAACAGCAGTGATGTGGCTGGCTCCATTTTGAAAGATGCCTAATGCTGAGTATCTAAGTGGCCCCAGGTTCTTATGGAAGGTCACAGACCTGGAACATTTAACTGTTTTCTCTCCATACAGAGCCAACCTGTCGAATGTTTCCAGCATTTTCTGTTTCTTTGTCTAATGGGCCTAATTGGTTCAAATTATATGCCAGTTTTAAAATAGATTTGCATGTATCCATCACATTATCCATATGATCTATGCCATCCTAACAAAAAAAGAACCCAAATTGTTGTGACTGACACTGCTTCATGATTTGTTCATAGACTCTGTTTACTGCTTCAACATTTGTTTCGCCAATGCTTGTTTTTTTTTGGCAGGCATACAATTTGCTTCTAAACGTTCTGGGAAAAGATAAAAGGTCTCCTTCAAATATTTGCAGCCTCTAGAAATGCTGAAACAATTTCTTACTCCAGACGTGGGCACTTACCTTGAAGTGGTTAATCCCTTTAAATAGTCTTTTTAATCACCATCCCCCAACTTTGGTGAGCTCACAGGACCAGGCTCAAGAATAACTGAAAGCACTCCATGCATAGCTAATTAGAACTGATGGGAGGAATTTCTGCAGAGTCCTGCAGGATATCAGTGAGCACTCAGTTTCCTTTGCTCTGGTCCTCTGTTTCAGTGCCAGGACTAGGAAATCACACAACTGTTTTTTTTTTGGCTGCATGGATGTAGTTTGCAGTGAAACGTTTTACAGATTGGCAATTATTCATATATGAGCCTTGACAGTGGATTTAAACAGGGCGCTTGAGTAGACAAGCATCATAGGTGAGCCTGATCCTAGCCTTTATTTCATGCCGATACATGTGCACTGCCAGTAGGTATTTGTTGAATCGTGGTCAGAAATGGCTGCCCTTCATCTTCCTATCGCAGAGATGTTGATGCCGGTTTTAGGATCTTATTTCTCTCACAATGAAATTATCCGATTTGCTATAAATTGCAAGTCGATCCTCAGCTACTCTACTCTAAATCCTGTTAAAATCAAAGTTATTAGAGCACTGTGTAAAAGTGGCTCTCACTAGTTAGAGCAGAGATGTGCTTCCAATTATTATTTTGTAAAACAATTCTCTAGATTGGAATAGGTTAGCAACTATAGAAGGTGTGATTCAATACATCACACGAATACAGTAGAGTGGAAGGATGTATCAGTGTTAAAAAGACTAAGAATGCTTTGAGATGTGTGCTGCTGCATAATTGACATTCAGAGTGTGGTGATTGAGTGCGAGTAATTCATTCTTGATATAGTACGTGACTTGCACACAGAATTAATAGAAAATTGATGAAAAATGATAAGGCTTCTCCTCATCAACTGTGTGTATTTGGAAAAAAAAGAACATAATCTGTACAAATCACATTCTTTTAGGTGTTTCTATGTTGAAATTTGTTCATGTTAAAACATTTTAAGAACTAACATTGGACCCATCTTCAAAAATGAAATCCATCCCTTAAACGGGTGCAAGTGATGCTGAGCACATTATGAATTTTTTTGCTTCTCTTTCCTTATGTATCAGCAGGATGGTGGAAAATACTATCCAGACACTTCTTCTGTAGACTGTTTGAGTTTATACTTACACCACTTTAACTGTCCACACTCAGCTCTCCAGATCAGGTGGCTTCAATTGTCCTGAATGGAAATAGTCACATAACTGAGGAGATCTAAGTCAATAACTGAAAATATGGAAGTTATACAGAAGTTAAGCATCATTGTTATCACCACTGGAGGTCGCAAACAATTTTGCACCCAATGAAGCACTTTTGAAGAATCACCATTATAATGGAGAAAATGCAGCAGCTAATTTTCACACCATTTCAATGGAGGAAACGCAGCAGCTAATCTTCACATCGTTACAATGGAGGAAACGCTGCAGCTAATCTTCACACCATTACAATGGAGGAAACGCAGCAGCTAATCTTCACATCGTTACAATGGAGGAAACGCTGCAGCTAATCTTCACACCGTTACAATGGAGGAAACGCTGCAGCTAATCTTCACACCGTTGCAATGGAGGAAACGCTGCAGCTAATCTTCACATCGTTACAATGGAGGAAACGCAGCAGCTAATCTTCACACCGTTACAATGGAGGAAACGCAGCAGCAAATCTTCACACCATTACAATGGAGGAAACGCAGCAACTAATCTTCACACCGTTACAATGGAGGAAACGCAGCAGTGAATCTTCACACCATTACAATGGAGGAAACGCAGCAACTAATCTTCACACCGTTACAATGGAGGAAACGCAGCAGCAAATCTTCACACTATTACAATGGAGGAAACGCAGCAGCTAATCTTCACGCAGTTACAATGGAGGAAATACAGCAGTTAATCTTCACACTATTACAATGGAGGAAACGTAGCAGCTAATCTTCACACCGTTACAATGGAGGAAATGCAGCAGTTAATCTTCACGCCGTTACAATGGAGGAAAAGCAGCAGCTAAACTTCACGCCGTTACAATGGAGGAAACGCAGCAGCTAATCTTCATGCCGATACAATGGAGGAAACGCAGCAGTGAATCTTCACACCGTTACAGTGTAGGAAACACAGCAGCTACTCTTCACACCGTTACAATGGAGGAAAACCAGCAGCTAATCTTCACACTGTTACATTGGAGGAAACGCAGCAGCTAATCTTCACATCGTTACAATGGAGGAAACACAGCAGTGAATCTTCACGCCGTTACAATGGAGGAAAGGCAGCAGCTAATCTTCATGGCGTTACAATGGAGGAAACGCAGCAACTAATCTTCACACCATTACAGTGGAGGAAACGCAGCAGCTAATCTTCACGGCGTTACAATGGAGGAAACACAGCAGCTACTCTTCACACCATTACAATGGAGGAAACGCAGTAGCTAATCTTCACACCGTTACAATGGAGGAAACGCAGCAGTGAATCTTCACACCGTTACGGTGTAGGAAACACAGCAGCTAATCTTCACACCGTTACAATGGAGGAAACACAGCAGCGAATATTCACGCCTTTACAATGGAGGAAACGCAGTAGCTAATCTTCACACCGTTACAATGGAGGAAGCGCAGCAGCGATTCTTCACGCCTTGACAGTGAAGGAAACGCAGCAGCTAATCTTCACGCCGTTACAGTGTGGGAAACGCAGCAGCGTATCTTCACGCCGTTACCGTGTAGGAAACACAGCAGCTAATCTTCACGCCATTACAATGAATGAAATGCAGCTGTGAATCTTCACACCGTTACAATGTAGGAAACGCAGCAGTGAATCTTCACACCGTTACAATGGAGGAAACGCAGCAGCGTATCTTCACGCCGTTACCGTGTAGGAAACACAGCAGCTAATCTTCATGCCATTACAATGAATGAAACGCAGCAGTGAATCTTCACACCGTTACAATGTAGGAAACGCAGCAGTGAATCTTCACACTGTTACAATGGAGGAAACGCAGCAGTGAATCTTCACACCGTTACAATGGAGGAAACGCAGCAGTGAATCTTCACACCGTTACAATGGAGGAAACGCAGCAGCTAATCTTCACGCCGTTACAATGTAGGAAACGCAGCAGTGAATCTTCACACCGTTACAATGTAGGAAACGCAGCAGTGAATCTTCACACCGTTACAATGAAGGAAACGCAGCAGCTAATCTTCACACCGTTACAATGGAGGAAACGCAGCAGTGAATCTTCACACCGTTACAATGGAGGAAACGCAGCAGCTAATCTTCACACCATTACAATGTAGGAAACACAGCAGTGAATTTTCACACCGTTACAATGGAGGAAACGCAGCAGCTAATCTTCACACCATTACAATGTAGGAAACACAGCAGTGAATCTTCACACCGTTACAATGGAGGAAACGCAGCAGTGAATCTTCACACCGTTACAATGTGGCAAATGCAGCAGCTAATCTTCACACCGTTACAGTGTAGGAAACACAGCAGCTAATCTTCACATCATTACAATGGAGGAAACGCAGCAGTGAATCTTCACGCCGTTACAATGGAGGAATCGCAGCAGCTAATCTTCATGCCAATACAGTTGAGGAAATGCAACAGCGAATCTTCACACCGTTACAATGGAGGAAAACCGCAGCTGCTAATCTTCACACCGTTCCAATGGAGGAAACGCAGCAGCTAATCTTCACACAGTTACAATGGAGGAAACGCAGCACCTAATCTTCACTCCATTACAATGTAGGAAACGCAGCAGTGAATCTTCACGCCGTTACAATGTAGGAAACGCAGCAGATAATTTTCACACCGTTACAATGGAGGAAGCGCAGCAGTGATTCTTCACGCCTTGACAGTGAAGGAAACGCAGCAACTAATCTTCACGCCGTTACAGTGTAGGAAACGCAGCAGTGTATCTTCACGCCATTACCGTGTAGGAAACGCAGCAGCTAATCTTTACACCGTTACAATGGAGGAAACGCAGCAGCTAATCTTCACACCGTTACAATGGAGGAAACACAGCAGCGAATCTTCACACCATTACAGTGGAGGAAACGCAGCAGTGAATCTTCACACCGTTACAATGGAGGAAATGCAGCAGTGAATCTTCACGCCGTAACAATGGAGGAAACACAGCACCAATCTTCACACCGTTACAATGGAGGTAACACAGCAGCTAATCTTCACACCGTTACAATGGAGGAACCGCAGCAGCTAAACTTCACACCATTACAATGGAGGAACCGTAGCAGCTAATCTTCACACCGTTACAATGGAGGAAATGCAGCAGTGAATCTTCACGCCGTTACAATGGAGGAAACGCAGCAGCTAATCTTCACACCGTTACAATTGAGGAAACGCAGCAGCTAATCTTCACGCCGTTACAGTCTGGAAACGCAGCAGTGAATCTTCACACCGTTACAATGGAGGAAACACAGCAGTGCATCTTCTCACCGTTACAATGTAGGAAATGCAGCAGCTAATCTTCACGCCATTACAATGTAGGAAACGCAGTAGTGAATCTTCACACCGTTACAATGGAGGAAACACAACAGTGAAACTTCACACCGTTACAATGGAGGAAACGCAGCAGCTAATCTTCACGCCATTACAATGTAGGAAACGCAGTAGTGAATCTTCACACCGTTACAATGGAGGAAATGCAGCACCTAATCTTCACTCCATTACAATGTAGGAAACGCAGCAGATAATCTTCACACCGTTACAATGGAGGAAACGCAGCAGCTAATCTTCACACCGTTACAATGTAGGAAACGCAGCAGTGAATCTTCACGCCGTTACAATGGAGGAAGCGCAGCAGTGATTCTTCACGCCTTGACAGTGAAGGAAATGCAGCAGCTAATCTTCACGCCGTTACAGTGTAGGAAACGCAGCAGCGTATCTTCACGCCGTTACCGTGTAGGAAACGCAGCAGCTAATCTTCACACCGTTAAAATGGAGGAAACGCAGCATCTAATCTTCACGCCATTACAATGTACGAAACGAAGCAGTGAATCTTCACACCGTTACAGTGGAGGAAACGCAGCAGTGAGCTAATCTTCACACCGTTACAATGGAGGAAATGCAGCAGTGAATCTTCACGCCGTTACAATGGAGGAAACGCAGCAGCTAATCTTCACGCCGTTACAGTCTGGAAACGCAGCAGTGAATCTTCACACCGTTACAATGGAGGAAACACAGCAGTGAATCTTCACACCGTTACAATGTAGGAAATGCAGCAGTGAATCTTCACACCGTTACAATGGAGGAAACGCAACAGTGAAACTTCCCACCGTTACAATGGAGGAAACGCAGCAGCTAATCTTCACGCCATTACAATGTAGGAAACGCAGCAGTGAATCTTCACACCGTTACAATGGAGGAAACGCAGCAGTGAATCTTCACACCGTTACAATGTAGGAAATACAGCAGTGAATCTTCACACCGTTACAATGGAGGAAACACAGCAGCTAATCATCACGCCGTTACAGTCTAGAAACGCAGCAGCTAATCTTCACACCGTTACAATGGAGGAAACGCAGCAGTGAATCTTCACACCGTTACAATGTAGCAAATGCAGCAGCTAATCTTCACACCGTTACAGTGTAGAAAACACAGCAGCTAATCTTCACATTATTACAATGGAGGAAACGCAGCAGTGAATCTTCACGCTGTTACAATGGAGGAATCGCAGCAGGTAATCTTCATGCCATTACAGTTGAGGAAACGCAACAGCGAATATTCACACTGTTACAATGGAGGAAAAACGCAGCAGCTAATCTTCACACCGTTATAATGGAGGAAACGCAGCAGGGAATCTTCACACCGTTACAATGGAGGAAATGCAGCAGTGAATCTTCACACCGTTACAATGGAGGAAATGCAGCAGCTAATCTTCACACCGTTACAATGGAGGTAACGCAGCTGCTAATCTTCACACCGTTACAATGGAGGAACCGCAGCAGCTAATGTTCACGCCATTACAATGTAGGAAACGCAGCAGTGAGTCTTCACACCGTTACAATGGAGGAAAGGCAGCAGCTAATCTTCACATCGTTACAATGGAGGAAACGCAGCAGCTAATGTTCACGCCATTACAATGTAGGAAACGCAGCAGTGAGTCTTCACACCGTTACAATGGAGGAAACGCAGCAGTGAATCTTCACACCGTTACAATGGAGGAAACGCAGCAGCTAATCTTCACACCATTACAATGTAGGAAACGCAGCAGTGAATCTTCACACCGTTACAATGGAGGAAACGCAGCAGTGAATCTTCACACCGTTACAATGGAGGAAACGCAGCAGCTAATCTTCACACCGTTACAGTGTAGGAAACACAGCAGCTAATCTTCACATCATTACAATGGAGGAATCGCAGCAGCTAATCATCATGCCATTACAGTTGAGGAAACGCAACAGCGAATCTTCACACCGTTACAATGGAGGAAACACAGCAGTGAATCTTCACACCATTACAATGGAGGAAACGCAGCAGCTAATCTTCACGCCATTACAATGTAGGAAACGCAGCAGCTAATCTTCACACCGTTACAATGGAGGAAATGCAGCAGTGAATCTTCACACCGTTACAATGTAGCAAATGCAGCAGCTACTCTTCACTCCGTTACAATGGAGGAATCGCAGCAGCTAATCTTCATGCCATTACAGTTGAGGAAACGCAACAGCGAATCTTCACACTGTTACAATGGAGGAAACGCAGCAGCGAATCTTCATACCGTTACAATGTAGGAAACGCAGCAGCTAATCTTCACACCGTTACAATGTAGGAAACACAGCAGCTAATCTTCACACCGTTACAATGGAGGAAACACAGCACCAAGCTTCAAACCGTTACAATGGAGGAAACGCAGCAGCTAATCTTCACGCCGTTACAATGGAGGAAACGCAGCAGCTAATCTTCACACCGTTACAATGGAGGTAACACAGCAGCTAATCTTCACACCGTTACAATGGAGGAACCGCAGCAGCTAATCTTCACACCGTTACAATGGAGGAAATGCAGCAGTGAATCTTCGCGCCATTACAATGGAGGAAACACAGCAGCTAATCTTCACACCGTTACAATGTAGGAAACACAGCAGTGAATCTTCACACCGTTACAATGGAGGTAACACAGCAGCTAATCTTCACACCGTTACAATGGAGGTAACACAGCAGATAATATTCACCCCGTTACAATGGAGGAAGCGCAGCAGCGATTCTTCACGCCGTTACCGTGTAGGAAACGCAGCAGCTAATCTTCACACCGTTACAATGGAGGAAACGCAGCAACTAATCTTCACACCGCACGCTTTCAAAAACAGCAATGTAATAATGGATAGATAATCCTTTTTTGTTTAGTTGCGAGGTGATGGGTATCACTGGCAAGGCCAGCATTTATTAATCATCCGATTGAGAAGGTGTTGGTGAGGTAGTTTCTTGAACCGATGCCAGCCATGTGCTGTTGATAGTCCTATGATGTTGTTGGGGAGGGAATTGTGGAACTTTGACCCAGTGACAGTGAAGGACTGGTGTTACATTTCCAAGTTAGCATCGTGATTTGCTTGGAGGGGAACTTGCAGATGGTGGTGTTCCCTTGTTATCTGCTGCCCTATTTGTAGGTTTGGGCAGTGCTGTCTAAGAATCTTTGTTGAATGTAGATTGAAGAATAAATATTTATGAGGTTAACTCCTCTTGTTTGAAATAGTGCTCTGAGGTCTTTCTCATCCACCCAATCGTGCAGATAGGGCCTCCATTTAACATTTCATCTGAAATATGCAAATCACATGGAAAGTTACAGCTAAAACAATTTGAATTTAAGCTTAACATTAAGACCAACATTAATATAAATGGCATGGATTACCAATTGTGAGCCAAGTATTAAATCATCATTGTGACCGCATGCAAGTCACTGCACTTTGTTTCTGACAGAATTCATTGTTGGCACATCTCTGCAACTTTCGTAGCATGATGTGAAATAGAGCTTTGATTAAAATTGTGTGTCTGTGATCGTTTTAGTAAGAATCAATTTGAACATCCTTTCAGACTTACTTCCACGTGAAGTAAGTTTTCCTCTTTGACAATGAGGCCAACAGAATTGGGATGGCTGGTCTTTGTGACTGACACTGACCTAGCAATTTTTTGTGGGAGCATATTACTGCAGATACTGGCATCTGTGCTGAGAACAAAAAATACTGGAGATCGTAGCAGGTCAGGCAGCATCCATGGAGAGAGTGCAAGGTAATGTTTCAAGTCTAGATGACTGTTCATCAGAGCTGATGTGGAGGGGGCAGTATTTATGCAATAGTTGCGGGGGGAACGGGGAGGGGGATAGAGTGCTGTGGGGAAAGGTCACTGATAGTGCAGATTAAGTGATCGGAGTGTGAGAAAGGCAGAACATTAGTGTGTCTAACAGCCAAACCGGGAAAAATAGATGGTCCCACTGAGGTGGGGGGAGTGAAGATAGGACAAGGTGACAGAGAATGTAACAAGTAAAGACAAGGGAAAGGGAAGGAATGGGAGTGGGTTCATAATCTGAAAGATTGGACTTAATATTGAGTTTAGCACCTTGAACTCATTTTTAAATGGCTGCCAAATCTGCTGATCCAACACTGATCCAAGAATGTCCTTCATCTTCAGGGTCTGCAGACATTAATAAAGGAAGTGAAACAAAGAGCTGAAATTAGGGGAAAGACGCAGGTCAGACAAAGAGTGGCCTCATGGTTTGGTGCAGGTTCCTCTCCAGGAAGCCCAGGGGGTCTTATTCCGAATAGATAGGGAGGAGACCATCCACCTGACCAAGAAAACCTGGATGGAAATAACAGTGGAGTTCAGCAAAACCCGCCCGTTTTGATCTTTCTGTTGTTCAACTGCCCTAATGTCTCCTAATATGGTTCAAAGTCATAATTTATAATGATTTGAAGATGCTGGTGTTGGACTGGAGTGTACAAGGTTAAAAATCACACAACACCAGGTTATAGTCCAACAGGTTTATTTGGAAGCACTAGCTTCCTGATGAAGAGCAGGGCTCAGAAAGCTAGTGCTTCCAAATAAACCTGTTGGACTATAACATGGTGTTGTGAGATTTTAACTTTATACTTTATAATGCTCCTGTGCAATATCGTGGGATGTTTCACTGCATTAGTAGTGCTGTAAAAATGTAAGTTGTTACAAAATGTAACACTGTTCAAAAGGTTTTAATATAATTTAGATATTGATGTATATCATTTTGTGATGGGATTTAACAGGTTTGATACCATTGGCTGTTGGGTTTAAAGCCAGCAAACTCAATTGTGGGATAAAGGGCCAATCATTTAAGACCACGGTGATAGGGAATGTCCCACTCAGAGGGTTGCTACTCTTTGGAATTCCCTTCCATTGAGCACTTCAGGATGCTCAGTCATTGAAGATATCTAAGGCAGAAGTAGGTGCTTGGTGAATTGAGTGATATGGAGTTTGGGCTGGAAGGTGAAAATGGGGTGAGATGTTGACCTAATCTTATTGAAAGGCAGAGTAGATACCTGGGGTCATATGGCTTTCTCCTGCTCCCATTTCTTATATTCTTAGAAGTTAATATTATTAAAGATACAAACAAACAGACAAATGATGCATGACTCACTTAATTTTATATTGATTTACATTTGTGTTTGCATTTATCAATGCATTTCTGTTTTTGTTAGAGGGTGGATGGAATATTGCCTGTGAAGGGCAGCAGACAAGCTGTGTGTCGGAAAACTGTGAAACTGGATCAACTGTTTTCTTGATTACTTTAACGTTTCTAATAATTTTACCAAGGGCTTGGCCTTTGGAGGTTAAGTGGGCAGGATAGGATAAGGTAGATAGATCGAGATCTGAGAGGAATAGGTGGGATATCAAATACATGCATCCCCACTATAATGCTGCCCATTTAATCTCAAATCAATTACTGACATGAGATGACTGTCTCGCTATCATGACCAAATATTTTCCCAATAGTTATGTGCTGATTAGTCTGCTTTATTAGCAGGAGTTACATGCTCACATTCCTATTACTGCTCATTTACAACTGATTGATCTTCAACTTGAAAATATACCATGAAAGTACTGACATTTGTATTTATGGTTGAATGGGTTTTTCAGAGTGGAGGACCTGCTGTGAAAATTGGCATATTTCTGAAAAACCAAACTTACTTTTCAGGTTTGGAAATAAGATGTTTCTTTCCTTATATGATCCTTAAGCAAATTGGATCTGTAGAGATAGGGTTTAATGAGCATGTACATAAGCTCTGAGGTATCCTGTGATGTAACTGTGTCCTTAGTGGTCATATGACAGAGACTCTGTTCGAAAGTTGGAAATGGAGCAGTCCTGAACAGAGAGGTCTGCTGCCATATCATAATCATGTACAAGTTAATAAATCCTGTTTGAACAAACACCTTGTAATCTGGCTTGAACCCACAATAAAACCAAAATCACTTTTAAAATCTGTTGCCACTCTTATCTTTATGGTGGCATTAACTGCGGAAATAAATGAGTTAAGGTTAGTACAGATAAGACTGAAAGAAGGCACCTCTCCAAGAATTTAATGACTAGTTGAATCATATAGAACACAAAGCTCCCAGCTTTTACTGTTAGCTTATTGTCCTACTTAAATGATCTTAGACTGAGCCAAGCAAGAGATTTTATTTTTCTCTTCTGAGTATTTCACACAAATCTGCAACCTGTTGATGAATTTACTGTTCATCACATGGTGGCTAACATACTAGTGGTGCACATGCTACCTATTAGCAAAAGAAATATGATCAATTAAAGGAATAATCTTTGTGTTCAAGTAATCTGCTAATATTGACTTCCTATGCTCACATTGAATAATGTCCACGTTTTGAATGAATGCTGAATGCCCACAGAGCAACAACACCGCAAGGATTTATTGAGCTGAATACATTTGGAAAGAAGTTGCATGGTGGAAGAAATTAAGGGAAACATCCAATAAGCCTTTGTGCTTTCTCATGGTTGATCTGGATTTCCTGTTCTTAGTTCTATGTCAAGCAGATTCCAACAGGACAGAGCGGAAATCATGCCCTGATCCATTTCCATTATGTCCCCTCCAATTACTACTATCTCCTGTGATCACCACGTGAGGTATGAGCTTCAGGTAAGGGCTATAGTGACTCAAAGGTCATGGAATGGAAGGAGTAGCTCTACTGGATGCCATGTCTCTTGCACATAAGGGATGTACAGCCTTGTAAGCCTAAATTGTGAAGCTCTTTTGCCCCTTTAACATCTTGACCATCTTTTCTGGTGCATCAGCAGAGATTACCTGCATTTTGAGGCTAGGTACAAGACCAATCATTCATAATCAATGACCTGTGACACTTAGAAATGGGTCAGAATTAAAGGGATGGGTGTGGGGGGGAATGTCTCATCTTGATGCCCTGCTCTCCCAAAAGGAAAATTATAATTAGTACCTTAAGGATGGAGGAGAAATCTGTACTGAAAACTGGCAAGGCATACAGTGTAAAACCAAAAGACTGTGAAAGTTATAAATCTGAAATAAAAACTATAAATGTTGGAAAGAGGATGCTGCCTGATGTTATGGGTGTTTCCAGCATCTTTTGTTTTACTGAAATATTGTACATAGTCTCTTGGATTCTCTAAAAATAACAAGGCAAAGTTAAATTAAGATTATTTTGCAACCAAAATGATTTTTGACAGAGAATTTATGGTACTGTAATGAAGAATTTGGCAAATTGTGCTGCATAGGTTTTAATGTTCCCATAAGATCCTCATATGTTTAATTACAAAACTGGTACATACTTTTGTGATATAAGAAACATTGCCTTTGAATGAAGTCATGATCTATTTTGAAGCCTATACCTCTGATTTAAATGACCATCACTAAGTATTAAAAAATGGATGATATTGTCAGTAATATTGATATTTACAATGATAAGATGACTTTGATGGTACTCAAATTTCCAATCCTATCTGGGATTTTGTCCCATACATTCTAGGTTCATTGTTGAACTAGTATAGCTGAACATTTTGATTCTGATTTCTGTGTGTGCCAAAGCTTTGTGACTTGGATGAAAAATGTGCATGTTCTGTATGCAGTGCAATTGATAGAGGCAGACAAAAATTATGCCAATCACTGGAATGTGCTTGCAGCTATCTCTACTCATCAGGAGAAGCAATACTGGAAGGAAATTAATGAGACAGCATTGATAAACTGTTCCTCTGAATAGTAAACTGGGTTTTACTTTATACTGAGTCAAAATATGAGAAGTTGTGGATATTCATTGTTGCGGCGAATGAGATAGGAATAATTTTTAAGTCAAGAAGTGAAAAGAGTAGAGAAATGGTGAAGTATTTCTTGAATATGAGATTAAAAAGGTAACCTTGGTCATAGATGTATAGAATGTGTAAGTTTTAAATGGTGTGCATTTAATTTAGTTGCTTACTTTGAAAATGCCACTATGGTGAAACTTACCATAATTTAGCTGAAGCATCTGTTAATGTAAATGTAGCGAATATAAATTCTGAAATATGGATTTCTTGAAGCAGTATATTTGAATGCATAACACTCCCAAGGAATCAAATGACACAAGGCAAAATGTAATGTGCAGATTCTAAACCAGGCATGTTAAATCACAAAACTTTTGTTGGCAGTAGGTCAGGGCAAACAAAATGTTATTTCTAACTGGATTGGGTGATTATGACATCGCTATTTATGCAACAATACTGCCAGTATGAAATGATGCCTTGAGGCATTTGAATCTAAGTAATAAACATGTAGGGGACTGCAATCCTGAGCTGTGCCATATGCTATTCTATCATTGTGAAAGTGAGATTCCATGCTACATTTTAATTTCAAAACATAATGTTTTCATAATTGATAAAAACAGAAAATGGTGGAGAAACTCAGCAAGTCTGCCACAAATGGTCTCTGGACTCAAAACATTTAGCTCTATTTTTCTCTCCATAGATGTTGTCAGAGCGCTGCTGAATTTTTCCAGTATTTTCTGTTTTTATTTCAGATCTCCAACACCTGCAGTTCTTTGTTTTGTTTTGATTTAATAATTAAACTGGTTGAACTGTGAAATGCATTGACAGTCCAAAGTGATGAAGAAAATAGATTGTGCTACCAATTCTTCACATGACAAGTACTTAACGTATTATCAGATGGAGATCATATACTTCAATGGAAGTCAAAAAATAACAGAGGATGACTCGGCATGGACCATTTCCATACTCTCCTAACAAATATTTCGGAACTGTCTCGACAGGATAGAGTTGGGGGTCAGTGTGTCTCGTTTTTCACTGACTTCTTGCTCTCTGCATCGAAGAAGGTAAACACTTTCCACCTCTCAATACATATGGTTGGCCTCCGATATTCCAAAGATCTGTAGCATTTACTATGATTGATATGCATAAGGCATTTAATTTAGTTGACTGTTGAGTTGATTCCATTTTTTTGCATGGAGAATAGAATTAAAACAATATTTTCTTAAATTAATTATGTTTTAAAAAATATATATTCATGGGATGTTGGTGTTGCTGGCTGGGTCAGCATTTATTTCCTATCCCTAATTTCCCACACAGCAGTTAAGAATCAATCGCACCACTGTCTTGCTGGAATCACATGTTGGCCAGGCCAGGGAATGATGGCAGATTTCCCTTTCTGAAGCGAATTACTAAGCCAGATGGGGTATCAAAACAATTGGCAGTAATTATCATAGTTAGGATAGCTTTTTTTATTTGTATTTACCATCTGCAGTGGTTGGATTGAACCCAAGAACATTAAGCTGAGGATTACTTGTCTAATGACAGTATCATTGTGCCTCAAACTCACTCGCCTTGTTTGCTCCCACCTTCACTTCTAAATACTTTGGTGCTGATTTTATATTCTGTCTAAATTCAAAGCTGTAGGTTTGCTGTGATTCACTGAACAGTTTCAGTGGTTTATCAAGTCATCAGTCACTGTTATTCAGGACTCTTTTGGGAAGAAACTACTGGCTGCATCAGCTTCTATTTAATTAATGTTAAAAATCTGCCTTTGTATCTCATGTTGGGAACAAGCTAACGCAGAAATTGGGTAAATTCTCGGCTGTGGCAGGTGCTCTACCTAACACAACCTTTTAATTCCACAAAACACATTTGACCATCTTATAATTTAAATGGTGATCCAGAAATTCTGGCTGCATTTTGTCATATGCAGCAATCTCTTCTTCTTCAGTTCGGACCTCCCATTTTTTGTTGATTTGTTTTTAAGGACGTTATTGATATTTTGGGAGAAAAGATGCCAGCAGGACCATTGAAGTTTCTCCAATGCATCCCTCATGTCCCCTGTCTCCATATCACAAGCGATCAGGGCAGGCAGCAGAGGCCAATGTATTTTGCTGATTTTCTGTTTCAAAAACATAGATATTAATAAAGCTATTTTATTTTCCAGGTCATCAGAAGTTCAACATTTTTTTTGTCAAGACTGATGAGAGTATTTATATAACTGAAGTGGTCCCACGCAGCTTTGAGGGAATACCCAGGCCTCCAATCTGCTGCTTTTATTTCTCTCATCTCAACAGTTAACTTGGTGATATTAGCAGCCATTCCAGCTTTAATGTCCCTTACTTTGGCCAAGACAGTTGTAGAAAACAACATCTGCAGATCTTTAGCCAGATTCCCCAGCTTCTGTGCAGCAGAGAGGTTTAACATTTATGTGATATTTCATTGAACCTGAGATATTTCGGCTTGACTACAATGCATATGGCCGGCCATTTGCCAGCTGGCTAATCTGGGTCTTCACTGCATTTTTTCCTCTCACTACCATCCAGAAAAGTCTACATTTATCCTGCATTATTAATTGTATATGACCCTTCTTCTGTCATTTTGAGTTATCTTTTCTCTGTTCTCTATTTGTTTCTCTGTGTTAAAAACCTGAGAATGGCTCACAGGCTCATGTTCCTGGTGGAGTGTACAGGGGCATCCTATACGATGTGGACGTCTCTGGCTAGCCCAGCATTTATTGCCCATCACAAGTTGCCCAGAGTGCAGTTAAGAGTCAACCACATCGCTGTAGGGCTGGAGTCACATGTAGGCCAGACCAGGTAGTTTCCATCCCAAAAGAACACCATTGAACAAGATGGGTTTTTCCTGACAATTGGTAATGGATTCATGGTCATCATTAGACTCTTAATTCCAGAATTTGATTGAATTCAAAGTCCACTATCTGCCATGGCAGGATTTGAACCTGTGTCCCCAGGATATTACCTAAGTCTCTGGATTAATAGTCCACCGATAATGCCACTAGACCATCACCTCCCACCTATAACTTTTCTATAAGCAATACATTGCCTTCTATTCAATACAAATCTGACCAAGTTTGGAAAGATAACGAGTGAAATTGCAGTTGAAAGTGCCCATCCAAATATTTATTAGCACAATGTTTTGAAGCATCAGCAGCTAGAGGTAGTTTTACATATAATCATAGAATCTGTACAACAGGCCATTCAGCCCATCGAGTCCAAACCAACCCTCTGAAGAGCATCACACCCACTGCCCCCTACCCTATAACTCTGCATTTACCATGGTCAATCTGCCTGACCTGCACATCTTTGGACTGTGGGAGGAAGCCAGAGCACCTGGAGGACACCCAAGCAGACACTGGGAGATTGTCTGTGTGGAGTCTGCACAGTCACCCAGAGGTGGAATTAAACCCAGATCCCTGCTGCTGTGCGGCAGCAATGCTAACCACTGAGCCACTGTACCACCATACTAGTCTTTTTTGGCAACCGTACATGGGAATAAGACATTTACACTTAGTTTCTATGAAAAACTGTCCTAAGTGCAAGATGCCACTTGAAATTTATTTTGTAAACAGAATTACCAGAAAGGAATTGTCTTAGGAATAAACATGTATCTAGATTGCTACATACTATGTATATGATATTTTATCAGAAGAGTTATACTGAACTTGAAACGGTAATTCCAGTTCTCTCTCCATAAAGATGCTGCCAGACCTGCTGAGTTTCTCCAGTATTTTCTGTGTTTGTTTCGTGCTTCCAGTGTCTGCAGTATTTTGCTTTTATTAGGATATTTCATCTGTTTCTGTTACCCGCTGGGCAAAAAGCCTTATCCACCAGAACATATCAAATACTTTGAGCAAAATGGATGAGTTTCCAACAAATAATGATACACAAGTTATTACTAGCATGTTTCCAAAGCTGTGATAGGTACTCCCTGCAGGCAATGCTCTCCATCAGAAACATTACTCTGTGCTCAATCCACATGAAACCCAAATATAACCTATACGTCTTTCTGAAGTTTACCAGGCAAGGATTTCATCACACATTCAGGACATTCAATCTTCTAGACTATATCATATATTAGTTGAAATCAGCTACATTGTAACTTAAAATTTCTAGTATAGGAATTAAATTGTTATAACCATGTAACTGAATTTACAATGCCTGGAAAGGAACTTACACCACATGTTTTTTGCAGTAGCTACAAGCAGCTGTAAAATATCTTAGGGTTTCAAATGCAGCATTTTTAAAAAATAAATCAACAATACAAACTTTTAACCCAAACACATTAACAAGATAGCCATTTTTTAAAAAAATGACAATTGATCTGTTTGACAAGTATGTCTGTAAAGAACATTTGTTTTGTTCAAACATACTGTCCAGACAATTTTGCTAAACACATGTTAATTGGAGATTTGAAAAATGGTAAGATTGTTATTATGTAGCTATAATTACACATTTTGGAACTGTATCAGTAAATAAATAGTTGTCTACAAATAACTCCAAATAGGACTCATTTTTTATTTAATAAAACAAAGAACTGTGGTCGCTGGAGATCTGAAAGAGAAACCGAAATTGCTGGCGAAATTCAGCAGATCCGGCAACATGGGTAGGGAGAAAGCAGAGTTAACATTTTGAGTCCAGTGATTCTTCATCAGAACTCATCAGGTAAAGAATCGCTGGACTTGAAAACATAAAAATTATTTTCTCCCACGGATGTTGTCAGACCTGGTGAGTTTCACCTGCAATTTCTGTTTTTATTTCTCATCTCTCATTTTATAGACTGCCAAAGATTTTCCAAAACATAGGAACAAATTACTGCAGATGCTGGAATCAGTACTGAAAACAACAAATGCTGGAGATCCCAACAGGTCAGACAGCATTCATGGAGAGAGAACCAGCTAATGTTTAAAGTCCAGATGACTCTTCATCAGAGATGAAGTGAGGTGTAGAGGGGACAGCATTCAAGCAATTGTCTGAGGGAGAGCTTTGAGAGTAGTGGGCATAAAGTGCTGGTGGAGAAAAGATGTTAATCGTTCAGATTAAGTGATTGGAATGTGAGAATGGTAGAACAATGGTGTGTCTCCTGCCAGACTTGAAAGGAAAGTAACTGGAACGGAGGGAATGAGGACATGCTAACAAGCTAAAAGAAAGGGAAGAAATGGTTCACAATTTGAAGGCGTTGAACTCAATACTGAGTGCAGAAGACTGTAGCATGCTTAGTCTGAAGATGAGATGTTGTTCCTCCAGTTTGCGCTATGATTCACTGGAACACTGCAGCATGCCGAGAACAGACAGGTGGGCATCGAGCAGGACACGGTGTTAAAATGGGAAGGTCAGGGTCCTGCTTGTGCACAGACTGGAAGTGTTCTGCAAAGCATCACCCAGTCTGGGCTTCTCCAATGTAGAGTAGTCAATACAATACACATGATCAAAAGAATGCTGCTTCACCTGGAAAGACTGTTTGGGCCTTTGGATGGTGAGCAGGGAGAAAGTGAAGGTGCTATAGAGAAGGGGTGCGGTGTTGGTGGTTGTGGAATGGACTAGGTTGTCCCAGAGGGAACGATCCCTGTGAAATGCTGAAGGGGAAGTGAGGGCAAGATGTGTTTGGTGGTGGCATTCTGCTGGAGTTGTCTGAAATGGCAGAGAATGATCCTTTGAATGCGGAGGCTGGTGGGGTGAAAAGTGAGAACAAGGGATACTCGATCACACTGTTGTGAGTGATGAAAAGGGGCAAGGATAGAGGCACAGGTGATAGGTTGGATGCAAAGAGCATTCCACGACTACCAACACCATCCCACGCTCCCATGGCATGTTTTTGTGTAACTACAGAAGATGCAACACCTGCCCTTCACCTCCTCCCTGCTCATCTTCCAAAGGCCAAACAGTCTTTCCAGGTGAAGCAGCATTTTCACCCATACCTCCTCCAATCTTGGGTATTGCATTCGCTACACCCAATGTGGCCTACTCTACAAAATGCAAACTGGGTGATGGCTTTACAGAACACCTCCAGACTGTGTGAAAGCAGGACCCCAATGTTCCCGTAGCCAGTCATTTTAACACAGCGTCCTGCTCGATTGCCCACTTGTCTGTCCTCGGCATGCTGCAATGCTCCAGTGAATCACAGCGTAAACTCGAAGAACAACATCTGATTTCAGACTCGGCACTTTATAGCCTTCTGCACTTTCATTTGAGTTCAACACCTTTAAATTGTAGCAAGTTTTCAGAAGATTTGTAGCTTAGGTTGAGGTTCTGGATATAGGTTTGCTTGCTGAACTGGAAGGTCCTTTTCCAGATGTTTCGTCACTCTACTAGGTAACATCTTCAGTGGGCCTCCAGGCGAAGCCCTGCTGATAATTCCTGCTTTCTATTTATATGTTTAGGTTTCTTTGGGTTGGTGATGTCATCTCCTGTGGTGATGTCATTTCCTGTTCTTTTCTTGCAGGGAGTGGTAGACGGGGTCTAACTCGATGTGTTTGTTGATAGAGTTCTGGTTGGAATGCCATGTTTCTATGAATTCTCATGCATGTCTCTGTTTGGCTTGTCCTAGGATGGATGTGTTGTCCCAGTCGAAGTGGTGTCCTTCCTTATCTGTATGTAAGGATACTAGTGAGAGAGGGTCATGACTTGGCATCATGATAGCCCACAAACCCACCAACACACTAAAACAGCAGCTAATGAACTTGAAAGACCCTATACAGACAACGAGCAAAACTAATGGTATTTACAAAATACCGTGCAAGGACTGTAACAAACATTACATTGGACAAACAGGCAGAAAACTAGCCACCAGGATACATGAACATCAACTAGCCACAAAACGACATGACCCTCTCTCACTAGTATCCTTACATACAGATGAGGAAGGACACCACTTTGACTGGGACAACACATCTATCCTTGGACAAGCCAAACAGAGAAATGCACAAGAATTTCTAGAAGCATGGCATTCCAACTGGAACTCTATCAACAAACACATTGAGTTCGACCCCATCTACCACTCCCTGTGAAAAAGAACAGGAAGTAACATCACTACAGGAGATGACATCACCAACCCAAAGAAACCCAAGCATATAAATAGAAAGCAGGAATTATCAGCAGTGCTTCACCCAGAGGCCCGCTGAAGATGTTACCTAGTAGGGTGACGAAAGGTCTGGAAATGAACCTTCCAGCTCAGCGAGCAAACTTACATCCAGAACTTTTAAATTGTGAACCATTTCTTCCCTTCCTTTTAGTTCATTTGTATGTCCTCCCTCACCCCACCCCAAATACTGTCCTTTCAAGTCTAGCAGGAGACATACCATTGTTCTGCTATTCTCACATTCCAGTCACTTGGTCTGACCTATCAACATCTTTTCTCCATCAACACCTTATACCCACTATCCCAAAGCCCCCCCCCCGTATTGCATAAATGTTGTCCCCTCCACACATCACGTTAGCTCTAATGAAGAGTCATCTAGATGCGAAACATTAGCTTGCTCTCTCTCCATGGATGCCATCTGACCCATGTGATGTTTTCAGTACTTTTAAAAATGTGACCTCTCTAAGTCTAACTAAAGTTTCTGTTCTATCAAATGTCCATTATTAAAAGGTGTTTTTTCATCATAATTCAGTCCTTTTGTCAGTGACAAATTCAAAGATGCCAAGCAACCAGTAAATCCCTAATGAATAATATATTAAGCATCACATTCAACAGTCCATTGGACTTCAGCAAGGCTTTTGATAAGGTCTCACAAAGAAGATTGAAAGCAAAGGTAAGACCCCATGGAATCCAAGGACATTTGGCTAATTGGATCCAGAATTGGCTGAGTGGCAGGAAGCAGAGGGTGATAGTTAAGGGTGTTTTTGTGATTGGAAGCCTGTGTCCAGTGGGGTTCCACAGAACTCAGTGTCAAGACCCTTACTGTTAGTTGTATAAATAAATGATTTGGACCTGAATAGGGGAGGCTTGATTAGTGAGTTTGTGGATGATGTGAAAATTGGTAGGGTGGTAAGTTGTGAGGAGAATAGCCTTAGATTACAGGAGTTTATAGATGGACTGGTCTGACGGGCAGATTAATGGCAAATTTAAGTCAATTCAGGTAAACGTAAGGTGATGCACCTGGGCAGGACAAACAAGGCAGGGGAATACATGATAGACAGTAGGATCATGGGAAGCAGCAAGGATCAGAGGGACTCGGTTTGCATGACCACAGGTCCCTTAAGGTAACAGGACAGGGGTGTAAATTCATTAAGAAAGCATTTAGGATGCTTGCCTTTATTAATTGAGGCATAGAATTTAAGAGTGGGGAGGTTATGCTGGCACTTCATTAAAAAGTAGGTTTAATGACAGCTCGAGTATTGTGTGCAGTTCTGCAATCCACATTATAGGATGGATGTGGTAGTATTGGAGAAGGTGCAGAGGAGATTTGCCAGGTTGTTGCTTGGGCTGGAGAGTTTTAGTTATAAAGACAGATTGGGTAGATTGGATCGATTTACTTGGAGCAGAGGATACTGATGGGCGGGAAGGGGATCATGAATGAAATGTATAAAATTATGAGAGGCATAGATACGATAGGCAGGAAAAGAACTTTTCCATTTGGTGGATCAATGACAAGGGCCTTAGATTTAAGGTAAAGGGCAGGAGATTTAGAGGAGATGTGAATATTTATTTTTCATCCAGAAGGTAGTGGGAAACTGGATCTCACTACGTGTAAGGGTGGGAGAGGCAAAAACCCTCCTAGCAGTTAAGAAGCATTTAGATGTGTATTTGTGATGCTAAAGCACACAAGCAATCGGCTACGTTCTGGAAAATGGGACTAGAATAATAAGGTGGTTGCTTTGGACCAGTGCAGACTCAGAGGTGAGGGGCATTTTTACTCCACTGTAGATTTCTATGACAATGCGAATGACAAAACTATTGAGAAATTGCCATAAAGGCAAATAAAACTTCAATCTATATTGCAATAATACATTTACTTACCAATTCAAAATATTTGCTTGAAATTCTAGTAACATTCTAGTTTTCCCTTTTCAAATCTCATTGTTCTGATTTACTTCCATTTTGCTGTTGTACCTCCCACAGTGTTGCCATGGAATTTCACAGCATGGTATGGCAACTGCTCTGCCCAGGTCTGTAAGAAACTACCGAGAGTTGCAAACATCATACAAGCCAACCTTCCATCCATTGCCTCCATCGACACTTCCTGCTGCCTCAGGAAAGCAGCCTACATAATCAAAGACCCTTCCCACCCTGGTTATAATCTCTCCCATCAGGCAGAAGATGCAAAAGCTTAAACATACAAAGCAACAGAATCAAGAACAGTTTCTTCCCCGCTGTTACCAGACTTCTGAATGGACATCTCAAATTTTAAATTTAATGTTGATCTCGCGGTCTGTGCACCTTCTCCACAGTTGTAACTATTCTTCGCTCTATTCTTTTACTCCAACGCACTTTGTATGGTGTGATCTGCCTGTACTGCATGCAAATCAAAACTTTTCACTGTACCTAGGTACATATGACAATAATAAATCAAATAATATCAAATGGGTTGATTTCTGTAGGGGTTTTCCTGATCATCTACCACAGCTTTGGTAGAAAATCCACAGAAATCCTGAAGTTCTTGCCATTTCTCAGACTTGCAATCAAAGTTAACTGACAATATGGAGAGATCCCTCAGAATTTAATCCTATGTGCTTTTGTGTAAAGGTCACATGCACTACCAGTGGACTTCAACATAAATTCTGTGGCAGCAGAAGAAATGTGTGTTACTTTATCCCCAAAATTGCTTCTCCTCAATTTTCTTGCACTTGATAATCTTTGCCATAAGTTTCAAGTCAGATAATTAACATAAATGATGGTCAGGATTAGCAGCAGTGACAGTGTATTTTGCTCTAATATGTTCAGGGTAAGTTAAATTGAGAATTACAAGGCACAGGTGTTGCCAATGTAGCTGAGACAGGCAGAAGAGACACAATTATGGGTCTGAAGAGTTTCACTAATGATCTTCATGGCTGGGAATTACTTTTTGAGAATTATATTTGGCATCCTGCTGACACACACCTGAACTTACAGGCAGTGTGAGAGCATTGGAAGATTTTCATTCTTTTATTCTCCCATTTCCCCTTCATCCTGCTCCCATCTCCTGTAAAGGCCTGTTCTTATCAGTGTCCTCTCTTTTGCCATTACAGTGGCAGAGGAGAAAGTGCACAGTTCAAAGATGTATCAAGCAATATATAATTAGGTTAGACTGAACCATATATTTAACATTCTCATCATAGAATACTGAACCAACATATGTGTCTAACATTATCTGCAGAAATAATAAAACATGCATTGGTTCAACAACAACATTCAAGAAGCTTGACACATCCAGGACAAAGCAGCCCACTTCATTGGCACCACATCTACAACATCCACTCCCGCCACTACCAACTCTCAAGAGCAGTAGGGTGTATTATCCACAAGATACACTGCAGAAATTCACCAAAGATCCTTAGACAGCACCTTCCAAACCCATGACCACTACTATCTTGAAGGACAAGGGCCATAGGTATATGGGAACAACACCAGCTGCAAATTCTCTTCCAAACCACTCACTATCCTGACTTGGAAATATATCACCATTCCTTCACTGTCATTGGGTCAAAATCCTGGAAATCCCACCCTAATGGCATTTTGGGTCTACCTACAGCACATGGACTGCAGTGCTTCTTGAAGGCAGCTCACCATCACCTTCTCAAGGGCAACTAGGGATGGGCAGTAAATGTCAGCCAGCCAGCAACACCTACATTCCACAAGTGAATAAAATAATTTCACATTTTATTTTGTTACAACAAAGTCTAAATTGGACACAAGCCAATCTAGTTTTTTCCAGTGCCATATTTCATCTAATGTCTGCATGTAACTTTCCTTCTGTTTTAGTGCAGTAGGTACTACCTGTGTGTCAATGTCACAAGTGGGTGTTCAAATTTCTACAGGGGTTATTCAGATCATCTACCATAACTCTGGTAGAAACTAAGAAATACAATTTATATTCTACAAATGGCTTATTGGACTGAGGAGGGCATCCTCTCATGACAGATTGTTCTTTGTTGGGAACTGTTGCTGGGTGCATCTTTTGTCTTGTGTCTGAGTATCCTAGTCTAGTCCTTTATATTTCACTAGCAAAGTACGCTGAGAGGAGGAAAGCTGAGGACTAGCTTATCTTCCTGTCCAAAAGAAATGGCAACTTCAGACAAGTCAGTTCTAGCTGTAGTTATTCCAGAGACTCGGAGATCAGAAACTATTGATCAGCAAACCAATCCAATAGAAGCTACCAGATTACAAAATCCCTGATTGTTACCTGCATCCATTATGGTCACGACTTTGTGGCACATACATTGAATGCTTCCCATTCTTTCCTCCTGCTACCAAAGCTACAAGTCGTGTGTGCTTGAGATGGATGCACTGGGGGCTTACTGCAGATTCCAATGAAGCTGTAATTCCATTTACACTAAGAATGAGCCAAAAGTTTCTCTGATACTGTTCACAAATAGGACATCACAACTTCAGAGTCAAACAGCTCAGCATGTCCTCAGAGACTGGTTTCAGAACCTGCACAGAGTAGAGTGTACCTCAAATTATTGTTTAATCAATTGACTTGAAAACCATGATTCCAGAGCCAAGAGCAGACTTCTCTTCAGCCTCATATGCATTTGTATATCACCTGATATTACTTGAATTCCTATCACCCACTCACAGCTAACTCTCCGCACCATTCCATCCCAAAACCTACTTTAGTACGTTGCACTTAATTCTACCCATGCTCTGCTGTGAGACTGGATATTCCCAAGAAGTTTTAATCAGGCGAAAACCTGAATGTTTTTGTTTATAAAAATACAATGTGACATGCTGTACTCATGAGACTTCTGTTAAAAATTACACAACGCCAGGTTATAGTCGAACAGGTTTATTTGGAAGCACTAGCTTTCAGAGCATTGCTCCTTCACCAGGTGGTTGTGAAGCAGGACCATAAGACACAGGATTTATAGTGAAAGATTAGAGTGTCATGCAAGTAAAATGATATATTTAACAAACCTAGATTGTTGTTAGGTCTTTCATCTTTCAGAATGGGTTACAGGTTTTAATTCATTAATATGTAAATCCCAGAACTTCTTTTAAGTCACATTCTCAAGATAACTTAAGGTTTTATAAAAAAAAGGTGATATCTCAGCTCAGACAAAGCATTAAAGGTGTGAGGTCAATGTCTGTCTGTATCCAATCTTGCTTTGAAGGAGCAGCGGTCTGTTGGACTATAACTTGGTGTTGTGTCATTTTTAACTTTGTCAACCGTAGTTCAACACCAGCTCCTTCACATCATGTGACTTCTGTTTTGGTTGTTTACAGTTTTGAAAGAGAAGCTATTAAAGAGAAGTGATCATACAAAGTGATAGTGAATGACTGGCCATTTTGTAGTATCCACAGGCATCTAAGTATAATTTGAAAAACTTCTACTTCACTGTCAACAACTGACAAGGAAGATGAGTTACCATCAACTGTACAGAACACAGAACAGCCATCAGTCCAGAGCTCCACAGATCCCCAGTGATGGAAAGGATCAACACCACAGTTAACCTAGAAGCAACACTTGCCATGGCGCTAACTTTCCCCAGAGAAGGAACAGGACCCCAGGAACAAGCTGATACCAGACAATCAGCCAACAGCAATGCTTATTTATACCATTGGAACTGAATGCTTTCAACATCGAGACGCACCCAATCTTTCAAAAGTCTGAAGTTGGAAGTAGTAACAGAATTGAGTGACAAAATCAAAGTCAAATCAAAATAAAACATGATCACTGATAAAAGAAATGCTAAATCATTTCCAGAACTGAGCATCAGACAGTCTCAGTTCTGTCCTAAGGGTTTCTTGATCAAAAGAACACTGGTTCTCATTTGGTTGAATCATTTTTACATGGGTATGTCTTTGGTCAGCCCACAGAGCACCAGGGAGCATCACTGTAACTCTTCCTATTTGCAAAGGCCCTCCTCCCAATTTAACTATTCAATATCACTGCTGAACTGTATTTTGAGGTAGAGATGGATAAAATGGGAAGTATCACTTTCAGAAGAAGATCTAACATCTTTACCCTCCCCTGTCACTCACCAACTTGCCCCATTATCCTTGGCCATTTCCATCTTAAGATGAACCTCCCCCCGTCACCCATGAGCCCCAATTTACAATCATCCACATATCTGCACTTTCCCTATGAGCTCACACCTGTCAATGTCCAGATACCAATTTTCATCCTTAACCCTCACATTATTGAAGCCACCTGCTCCTTCACCTTTAGAAAGCTCCTTTGATGAGAGAACCTGAGTCCTTATATGACCCTAGAAAACCATCCTAATGTGCCCCTCACATTGCTTCCACCGATTCAACTATTAACCTCGATTTAATCATTAGCAACCTGCCATTAACACTGCCTTTTAGGTGCAATACTAGAACATCCCAGCCAATGAAATTCCTCCCATCGGTAGCTGCATCACTCACATGCACACACAAAGCTTTCCCCCTCTACTGGTAACTCTCCCACCCTTGTCCATCCCCTTTGCTCCATGCCTGTTTGACTGATCATCTTCCATGCCCCATACAAATTAGATTGAAACATACATACATACAAACACACACACACACACAATCAGTGCATGGCATTGATGAATGCTCCCTAAGAGGACAAAACAACAATTACAGGTCATTGAGTCGTAGAGATGTACAGCATGGAAACAGACCCATCAGTCCAACCGGTCCATGCCAACCAGATATCCCAACCCAATCTAGTCCCACCTGCCAGCACCCGGCCCATATCCCCCCAAACCCTTCCTATTCATATATCCATCCAAATGCCTTTTAAATGTTGTAATTGTACCAGCCTCCACCACTTCCTTTGGCAGCTCATTCCATACATGTACCACCCTCTGCATGAAAAAGTTGTCCCTTAGGTCTCTTTTATATCTTTCCCCTCTCACCCTAAACCTATGCCCTAGTTCTGGACTCCCCCATCCCAGGGAAAAGACTTTGTCTATTTATCATACCCATGCCCCTCATAATTTTGTAAACCTCTATAAGGTCACCCCTCAGCCTCCGACACTCCAGGGAAAACAGACCCAGCCTGTTCAGCCTCACCCTATCGCTCAAATCCTCCAACCCTGGCAACATCCTTGTCAATCTTTTCTGAAACCTTTCAAGTTTCACAACATCTTTCCAATAGGAAGGAGATCAGAATTGTGTGCAATATTCCAACCATGGCCAAACCAATGTCCTGTACAGCCACAACATGACCTCCCAACTCCTGTACACAATACTCTGAAAGCATACCAAATGCCTTCTTCACTATCCTATTGACCTGCGACTCCACTTTCAAGGAGTTATGAACCTGCACTCCAAGGTCTCTTTGTTCAGCAGCACTCCCTAGGACCTTACCATTAAGTGTATAAGTCCTGCTAAGATTTGCTTTCCCAGGATGCAGCACCTCGCATTTATTTGAATTCAACTCCATCTGCCACTTCTCAGCCCATTGGCCCATCTGGTCCAGATCCAGTTGTAATCTGAGGTAACCGTCTTTGCTGTCCACTACACTTCCAATTTTGGTGTCATCTGCAAACTTGCTAACTGTACCTCTTGTGCTCGCATCCAAATCATTAATGTAAATGACAAAATGTAGAGGACCCAGCACCGATCCTTGTGGCACTACACTGGTCACAGGGCTCCAGTCTGAAAAACAGCCCTCCAACACCACCCTCTGTCTTCTCCCTTTGAGCCAGTTCTGTATCCAAATGGCTAGCTCTCCCTGTATTCCATGAGATCTAACCTTGCTAATCAGTCTCCCATGGGGAACCTTGTCGAACGTTTACTGAAGTCCATATAGATCACATCTACTGCTCTGCCCTCATCAATCCTCTTTGTTACTTCTTCAAAAAGCTCAATCATGTTTGTGAGACATGATTTCCCACGCACAAAGCCATGTTGACTATCCCTAATCAATCCTTGCCTTTCCAAATACATGTACATCCTGTCTCTCAGGATTCCCTCCAATAACTTGCCCACCACCGAGGTCAGGCCCACCAGTCTATAGTTCCCTGGCTTGTCTTTACTGCCCTTCTTAAACAGTAGCACCATGTTTGCCAACCTCCAGTCTTCTGGCACCTCACCTGTGACGATGGATGATACAAATATCTCAGCAAGAGGCCCAGCAATCACCTCTCTGGCTTCCCACAGAGTTCTTGGATACACCTGATCAGGTCCTGGGGATTTATCCACCTTTACCCTTTTCAAGACATCCAGCACTTCCTCCTCAGTAATCTGGACATTTTGCAAGATGTCACCATCTATTTCCCTACAGTCTATATCTTCCATATCCTTTTCCACAGTAAATACTGATGCAGAATATTCCTTTAGTATCTCCCCATTTTCTGAGGCTCCTCACAATGGCCGCCTTGCGGATCTTTGAGGGGCCCTATTCTCTCCCTAGTTACTCTTTTGTCCTTAATATATTTGTAAAACCCCTTTGGATTCTCCTTAATTCTGTTTGCCAAAGCTATCTCATGTCCCCTTTTTGCCCTCCTGATTTCCCTCTTAAGTATACTCCTACTTCCTTGATACTCTTCTAAAGATTCACTCGATCTATCCCGTCTATACCTGACATATGCTTCCTTGTTTTTCTTAACCAAACCCTCAATTTCTTTAGTCATCCAGCATTCCCTATACCTACCAGCCTTTCCTTTTACCCTGACAGGAATATACTTTCTCTGAATTCTTGTTGTCTCATTTCTGAAGGCTTCCCATTTTCCAGCCATCCCTTTACCTGCGAACATCTGCCTCCAATCAGCTTTCAAAAGTTCTTGCCTAATACCGTCAAAATTGACCTTTCTCTAACTTAGAACTTCAACTTTTAGATCTGGTCTATCCTTTTCCATCATGATTTTAAAATGAATAGAATTATGGTCGCTGGCCCCAAAGTGAAGGGCTCATGCCCGAAACATCGATTCTCCTGCTCCTTGGATGCTGCCTGACCTGCTGCACTTTTCCAGCATCACATTTTCTGCTCCCCCACTGACACCTCAGTCACCTGCCCTGCCTTATTTCCCAAGAGTAGGTCAAGTTTTGCACCTTCTCTAGTAGGTACATCCACATACCGAATCAGAAAATTGTCTTGTTCGCACTTAAGAAATTCCTCTACATCTAAACCTTTAACACTATGGCAGTCCCAGTTGATGTTTGGAAAGTTAAAATTCCCTCCCATAACTACCCTATTATTCTTACAGATAGCTGAGATCTCCTTACAAGTTTGTTTCTCAATTTCCCTCTGACTATTAAGGGGTCTATAATACAATCCCAATAAAGTTATCATCTCTTTCTTATTTCTCAGTTCCATCCAAATAACTTCCCTGGATGTATTTCTGGGAATATCGTCCCTCAACGCAGCTGTAATGCTATCCCTTATCAAAAATGCCATTCCCCCTCCTCTCTTGCCTCCCTTTCTATCCTTCCTGTAGCATTTGTATCCTGGAACATTAAGTTGCCAGTCCTGCCCACCCTGAGCCATGTTTCTGTAATTGCTATGATATCCCAGTCCCATGTTCCTAACCATGCCCTGAGTTCATCTGCCTTCCCTGTTAGGCCCCTTGCATTGAAATAAATGCAGTTTAATTTATTCGTCCTACCTTGTTCAATTGTAACACAACAGTTGTATTCCTCTGCAGCCTCATGCTATAGAAAATTGCACTGTAGAAGATTACTATTAGAAAACCGTTTCACCCGTTTAGTAGAAAGCTCACGTTATCCAAGCAACGTCCACAATTCGTCAATCGTGTTATAGCCAATGTGCGCTGATGAAACCCACTTTCTAGCAGAACAACCTGTACTTGTTCCGAAATCCTGAAGGGTAACTACCTTGTCTGCTGTAGCCTTCTATTATGCAATCGCAAATCTAAAAACACTTGCTAGCTTGCATGTAACATCATAAGGAATGATTAGTCTAGGCTTGTGTCCTCCAGAGTTTAGAAAAGTAAGTGGTGATATCATTTAAATACAAGATCCTGAAGAGTCTTGACAGGGTAAATGTGTCTCCTCATATAGGACAATCTAAAACAACGGTCATTATTTAAAAATTAAGGGATGCCTGTTTAGAGCAAAGATGAGGTAAAACATTTTCTTCAGATGATTGTGAATTTTTGGAAGTCACTTCCTGAAAAAGGTTTCAGAGGCAGAGTCCTTGAACATTCTTAATGGAGAGGTAGATGGATTATTATTAAGCATGGGGTGAAATATTATCAAGTGTGGGTGGATATGGCTTTGAGGTTACAATTACTGAGTAGCAGAGCAGGTATGACAGCCGAATGGTGTATCCCTGTTCCATGCTCATGCTCATGTAACTTACTTGGGAGGGAGCATCATTCTGGTCTTTTCATAAGAATGCATGAGAGTTACAGATTTCATCCAAATTTAAATCCATTGAAGATAAAAGAAGAAAATTAATTGGGCCCCATAGCAGGCATGCAATCAACTTTGTCAGGTTATCTTTTGGAGGATAATAATTTAGCATCATCTGCTTATTTTTGAATGGTCATGTGGTTATGTACAATATAGGCCATAGCTTAGTGACCAGGAGAAAGTGAGGACTGCAGATGCTGGAGATCAGAGCTGAAAAATGTGTTGCTGGAAAAGCGCAGCAGGTCAGGCAGCATCCAAGGAGCAGGAGAATCGATGTTTCGGGCAAAAGCCCTTCTTTGCATAGTCTAGTGACATTCACTATTCTGCTCTGCAACTGAGATATTCCCATTTTAATGTATTGAATGCTGTATCTAACCATGGCATCAAACTGTAGGATAAGTCATTGCTTTACATAGTGTTAGGTAAGTGGAAAAAGCTAGAAATAGTTGGTTGGTTGTCATTTTCCAATCTCATTTACTTTTGTAGCTATCTTTTAATAAAATGATAATGTCACAAACAGGACAGGACTTTTCTGCTTAAATTTGCCAGCATTCAAGAATAGCAGCATTCAAGCAAGATCTGAATGAATACATGAATAAGAAGGGAATGGAGGGATACGGATCCTGTAAGTGAAGACAGTTTTAGTATGGAAGGGCAAAATGTATTGGTGCAGGCTTGAAGGGCAGAAGGGCCTATTCCAATGCTATATTGTTCTTTGTTCTATGTCTGAAGGTGTTCAGTGGTCATAAATGAGCAAAGACAACCCTGCTCGGTCTCCATCCATTTCTACTTTTGTAATATGGGCCGATTGGAGGCAAATGTTCAGTTTAGAAAATCTGGTTGACATGGACAAGTTGGGCCGAAGGTTCTGTTTCCATGCTGTATGATTCCATTACTTTAATAATATTGCCGTGTTACTTCCACCCAGTCCCAGAAATGCTAGCCTAGTAAAATATGTCGACATAACTAAAGGAAAGGGTAATGATGAGACACTATTTTGTGCTAGATTTTCCTTTATCTTACTTCTATTTTCCCGCAGTTATACAATAAAAGGTGGCACAGCCATAACCCTCCTGCAAAGTGCCTTGAAATATATTATTGGTAAAAATTCATCAGCTCCCTAATTCTACCACACATACTTTGCAATGGCTGATTGCAACCAAGGCTTTGCTACTGTTTCCCTCAATTATTCCATTAAACCCAATCCAAAAAAAATGCAATCACCATATGTATGGGCAGTAGACGAACATTCTTGAAAAAAACATATTGAATTAAAGAGATAAACCTGATACAAATAGCTCATATATTATCGCAGTTTGTCTGGGCATCAACGTCACATTCAGCATGTGCAAAGACTTTTCCTGGCACTGACAGAACACCATGGAGACTACCTTGGAACTTGCCATATTACTTTCACCAAATGTCAATCCACCATATCAGCCCTAAAGACAGAACTGTGTTAAAAAGATGATTGATCGAAGATGGAGTTATCTCTTGCGGTAATAGTTTGTGGTTCTGGGATGGCATGCGCAGACAGAGAAAAATAAAGGTAATGAGACCCATGGGACTGGAAGAACTGTAACTGAGCAGACAACTGCTGAAATGTTCTTTTCTTTTTCTGGAGAAATCTGGTAGAATTCTCGTACGAGCCAACAAGAATCAGTATATTGTATTTCATGCTTTATTGCTCTTAAGAAAAATCTTGAAACTGCTGCAGGTGATGATGGAGATGGAGAGGGCACTCCATCTTTCTATCAGGGGAGGATGCACAAAGTAAGAGGTGATGGGAAAAGACAGCAATTAGGCAGCAAGCAGAGGAAGAAGACAGCAAGCTGCAGCTGAATGCCTCCTGTAAATAAATGTTTCTTCCCTTTAACTGCCTCCCACAGACTTGCATTACCGGGGCATTTTGTATGTTGCCATACTATGGGGATCATACTCTTACATGTCATCATCCAGGTCCACTAAATCGTAACCAGTCATTGAATACACTCTAAAGTCTGAGTGATTAAATTGTTCTTTTCCTTAATTTACACATGATTTACTGAAAGCTCTTGAAAAAGAGCTCGGCAAATTTTCAGTTTGGCCAATTTGGCTCAGGAACTGGGCAATTTTCCCACAATTGATGAGTTGTAACAGGGTACTTGGCTTGTCACTCATAGCTCACCTGTTGCAATTCAATACATTCGAATTTGTTACAGGCTTTGTGCTGAACAGGAGCCACAGGCAGTGACTTCCCTATCGTTGAGGGTAGATGTTCATTGAAACTGAGCAACTGTGATTTTGCAATCCAAGCTCCTCAGTGAATCATGAACAGCACTCTTTCTGTGCTTTTACTGGGATGTTCCCTGTGTGTAAACTCTTCCATTACAGGTGGGTGGACTTTTTGAGGAAGATGGAGAGGGGGTGAGGAGGTGGCAGCATATTCTCCATTTCCCCTTCCAAAGAGTCCATTGTCATCCCCTGTAGTTAAAACCCAGCTACTCTGTAGTGATAGTATACTGGGAGTTGGCTCAATTGAGTAAATGGGAGCTCTGTCCCCTTGTGGGAGCAAATCTGATGCTGGAGTAATGATAGTGCCTGGATCCAGTTGTGGCCTCTGTTGGGACTACAAGCAGCCCCTGTAGATAAAGATTGATGGAGCCTGCACGATCAGTAAGCCCAGAGACTTAGGACAGCCCTCCTTGGCAAACCCCAGCAAAACAGTGGGTTTTGGAGAGACAGGGTACATGACTGTTTTAGAGGCATTTTCTGCCTATCGTTAAATGCCCTTGAACTCTGAAGCTTGCTAAACTGTGTCAGAGGGCATTGCAGAGTCAATTACATTGCTATGGATATGAAGTCACATGTTCAACCAGGCTGAGTAATGATAAGCAGATTCCTTTCCCTAAAGGACATCAGTGAACTGGACTGGTTTATCCAATGACCAGTGATAGTTTCATGGCTATCACAGCTCCAAATCAGTATCTTCCTACCCAACAGAGGCCTGCACAATGAAAGCTGTTAGATGGTCTTCAGAACGTAGGAACAGGAATAGGCCATTCTGGCTCTGAAGCCTGTTCCACCATTCAATGAGATCATTGTTGATCTGTTGTCTAATTCCATGAACCTGGCTTTGGCTCATATCCCTTAAGACATTTGCTTAGCCAAAAAAAAATTATCTCAGACTTAAAATTAACAACTGATCTAGCATCCATTGCTGTTCATAGAAGGGTGTTCCAAAACTCTACTGTCCATTTTGTGTAGAGGTGCTTGCTAATATCTCTTCTGAATGATCTGGACCTAATTCTTAGACTATACCACTTAATTCTAGAATCCCCAATCAATGAAAATAGTTTATCATTATCTACTCTCTCTTTTCCTATTAATATCTTAAAGACTTTGATCAGATCACCCTTTGACCTACTTGTATCACATGCATTATTATGGAGACCCTTAAGCTATTAGTTAATTGACTACTTAAGGACTTCAATAGACACAAATGCAGGTAAGCTGTCTTACCTGCCCATCATAATATTGGTGACAGTGCTAGAGTAGAGCAAAGCAATTGATAGGTCACTTATTTTGTTTTACAAGCCTCTCCCCACATCTTCACTTATGCTGAGGAGTGTCGAGACTCCTCTTGGGTGGATGGTGATGATGGGGACAAGATGTATAGGTCAAGTTGAGCTTGGTTGTTCATCTTGTTACAGTACCAGTTAATATCCATCAAATTTTAACTTCCATTTGTTATTCCTGACACCATTCCTGGAAGAAAATGTGTTTTAAAAAGGGAGAAACATGGACTAAAAATGGCTGAAGTCACCTGATCACAGAGTGAGGCAAGCATTGTGAGGCCAGATAAAGATAAATCATTTGGTCCGACTGACCGAGAGAGTTAAAAAGGAGGACTGATTCCCCCTCCTCACCTACTCGTAATAATCCTTTAATGTCTTTCTCTAAATTTATTTGGAGGAAATATTTCAGTGACATCAAAGTTTCTTCAATTATATTGTAGTTAGAGTCATTGATCTTAGCAATAGGGTCAGTTCTTGCCATTGCTACAGGTTGACAGTGCATTTAATGTGGTGAAGGGCTTTTGCCCGAAACGTCCATTTTACTGCTCCTCAGATGCTGCCTGAACTGCTGTGCTCTTCCAGCACCACTAATCCAGAATCTGGTTTCCAGCATCTGCAGTCATTGTTTTTACCTAGTGCATTTGATGTGACAATGAAGTGACCCTTGCCTTAGGTTTGATAAATTCATCCTACGTTCATCTCCTACGCCCTCTCCTGCCCACCATCTACAAATTTCAGAGTCTGTTTCCCCTGTGCAGAACATTTTCTCAATTAGTGTTGCAGATGTTTAGTATACTTTCCTTTACAGCAACTGAACACAGAATTAAAAGAATGTTGCTGTCAAGAATATTTCGTATCACCCATATTTCTTATTTGATTTGCAGATGCTAGAGCTCTTTAAATATCTCTCTTTTAAGATGATCCAAATCCACTTTGGCAAGCAATTTGAGTTCTCACAGTAATTTGCAATTAACCTGGTGTGTTATTGTTTCCAGATGTTTCTTGGGTGTAGGTCAACTTCTTCTGTCAATGTTATAATGACACTGTGTACTAAAGTGAATATACATGACAAACAGTAACTTCACTGAATATGTTCAAATCTCTGAGTTTATTAAATGTCTTCCTGCTCTCTATAACAGTTTATAGATTGCACTGACTGTCTCTGTCCTTCCCAGTTTATGAGGCAGTCCGTAGGGTCTTTTATTTTCAACACTTTGTTTAGTAGAATCAGACAAACCAATCATGCTTTGCCTGTTATTTCAATCAGCTATCAAATTAGTTCCATTCCTGTGCTCTTTCCCCATAGCCATGCAAATTTTTCCATTTCAGGTATATGTCCAATTTAAACGTTATATTAAATTTAATCTTTCAACAGTGCATTGCAGATCATAACAACTAGCTGCATCACTTAAGCATTCGGCAATCTTAATGCTTTCCTGATGACAAGATGATGATCATTCCTCACTAGTTTTTGCTCCCTGGCCAAACAAAATCAGTTTGAATTAACTGCAACATTTTAAATTCCAAAGTACTAAATTTTCCTCTTCTCAACAGTAGAATAGAAACCTTATTCATGCTCTAAAACATAAATGGAACCTGTCCAACAAACTTTAGCAGGTTCGTGGGCCATAATACCTAGGTGTCTAGAAATACATTGATTCTTGATAAGTAAGTGGATTAAAGGTTACGGGAAGAAGGCGGAAGAATGGGATTGAGAAACATATCAGACATGATCAAAGGATTGATGGGTCGAATGGCCTAATTCTGCTCCTATATCTATGGTAAGAGTGAACAGTAGAACTAACTTATTAATTGCACTATGAGACATAGTTTCCATTATTGCTGTTAGTTACTTTAATCAATTGTTTTGGACATATTAATGACACACATCAGGGCAGGTGGGACAAACACAAGCTTTCCTGTCCAGAGATAGGGACACTATCGCTAGAGTAGGTCTCTCGGCTCAAGAGATAGGGCAGAACAACAGCTAAACCCTACCTGGACCCCCAACACCCACCTTCCCTCCCCTCCACTATTGCTGTTACAGCTCTTCTGGATACAAATAACAGATGCCCAATGTTACTAAATTTGACAGAAGACTTCAAAGACAAAGCCGAGGTGTGCATTTGATTTAAAAGCAGAAAATTCTGAGAAAACCCAGGAGGTCTGATAGCATCTGTGAGGATGGAAACAGAGTGAAGTTTTCAAGCATGGCCTTGTATTTGACTGCAGGGTTATTGCCAACACACAAGGTGATTAATTTTGCAAGGCTTTATCTTGGACCAAGTTGTCCTCTTAGGCTGCAACAGAATCCAAAATATTGAAGCAGCAAGAATTTTCTATTTACTGTAACAGGGTCTTTAGCAGAGACACAAATATTATTAATATTTAAATTAAGCTTACATCAATAGGAAATATGCTGGCTATTGTACTGATAAAATGATGTGAGTAAAAGCCCCCTCCCAGACCAATGTTTGGATTAAAGCCACCAAAAGGCACAATCTCAGTCTCAAACTGCAGTAAATATACTTCAGTTTTTCCATTTCATTTTTCTTTATTACAGTATTATAACCTGTGGAACATGTCTTATTAACTGCAGATGCATGAATTCCATTTCTCATTCAAAGATTTGCAAGTAAACAAACATAAATGCCGTTTCTTTTCGGAGTGCAAAATTTGGTGCCAAAACTAGAAAATTGAATTCTTTTATAGTTGTTCAAGCATTTTCTAATAGTCTAATAAAAATAAAGTCCTACTCTCCTTTGCTGACATTTCAGTGTTTGACTGTCATACCATAGTTGCTGCAGTCATTTTTTTTTTCTCCACATTAATTACTGATAACTTTAGCTAAGAGTTTGAACAATTTGCCATTAAAAAATAATCATAATCCACAATATCTTTAGACCAAGTCTTTTGCCAACAATTTCCCTTTGAAATTTGTTTACTGCTTCAATACTAAATGGCACTAAAACTCAGTTCATGTGACGAGACAACTTTGCCTACAAACCTGCAACAAATGTAGCAGAACGGAAATGGTGTAGAAGATTGGGAACAGATTCTGAGGACATATGAGAACTGAGTGAGGTTTACACAGTAACATTTGTACTTTTCTGGTACAAACCTTAGCATGACAAAACACAATGTTTCTGCGACGGTTCAGTTGATAATAGGCTGCCTGCTGCGTGAACGATGCTGTGCAGGTGGGTTTCAATCTTAAGTGTGAACTAAGATAAATTCATCCAGGGCAGTGATAAGAATGCTGCATTTGACTTTTGTGCATGTGGGTTAGGGAAGGAAAAGTCAGCCAAGATTTAAATTCTTGATCCTATGACTCTTGCTGAGAAGTGCTCTTGAGCATAGAGTGAGGATGTGATTGGAATTGGATCAGATTTTGAGACAATGGACTCTTTTCTCCTCCAGTTGAGAATTCAGTAACAGCGCATCCAATTAGGTCTGCAGCTACAATTAATTCTCCTCTGGTTTCCTGTGTCACTGAGCTGGGGCTCTTGAGGCACAGTGGTAATGTCCCTACCTCTGAGCCAGGAAGCCTGGTTCAACTCCCAGATGCATGTAATAAAGTCCCTGAACAGTTTGATTAAACAATATATTGTTTTGCTGACCAATTTTAACAGTGTTACTATTTTAAATAACACTGACTAAATGTCTAACACCTCTCCTGGAACATTTAACATCTGCTGAGACCTCTGTGTCCTGGTGCTGGGATCATGCTGCTCAATTTTAATGTTCAGACCTGATTGTCAAGTTGCTTAATTCCTGAAGAAAGTAATAGGGTAACCAGCAGGAAGTGGCTGCCAGGCCAGTTTCTGCCAGTTGAGTCAAGTTAAAATCAACTCCGTGGTGTTAATAATTAGTTGTGGTTAGCATTATTGGAAATTTTAGCACATTTTGATAAATGGTATTTTTTAAAGTAAACACAGCTTGTGTTCCTAGAGTTCATTACTGTATGCTTTCACTTGGTGGTTTGGAAGCTTTGAAGGCAAGTGTAGGCTTTGCTTGAAGAAAGAGTCTGGCAAGTGATTCAGCAAGAACCTTTTTTTTATAATTTTCTAATCGATCTGTTAAAGATGCTATTATATAGCTCTGGAGCAGATGGGACTTAAACGCACGTCTCCTACTCTAGATGGAGAGGATAGTACCGTTGCACTACAAGAGCAATTTAGCAAAGGCCCCTATGATATTGTGGGAAACATGCGGCAGGTGAATAGCCTTTTTTGTTTATTGAAAGTTGTAGCCCATCATTTATTTGTTTATTGTACATCATAATTTTGGGAGGGAGGTCTGCTTCTCACCTCCTTTTTGTCTTCAGCAGTTTCTGGAAGCAGCAATTCCGTCTTTATTAAGATTTACGCAGGAAGCTACAAAGAATCTTAAGACTTTTATCGCAAAGTCCACCAGATTGATCCAGGCATTTTATACTGAAACTTGGTATTGTCAGTAGTTTGCTCATAGCTACTTGTTGTGGTGACATTAGATCCATTGCGGTGAATTTAAACTCTCACCTGTTCAGCTGAAACCAAATGGAATGGGACTTAAAACTATGCCATGTTCTTCACAGCCTGCTACACATTATCAATGAGGACGAGCACCTCGCCAAGACCTTCCCCACACCTCGACTTCTCAACTTTAAACAACCGGCAAACCTCAAACAAATCATTGTTTTCAGCAAACTGCCCGACTTTCAGGACAGCACCATACAACTTTTAGATTTAGATTTAGATTACTTACAGTGTGGAAACAGGCCCTACGGCCCAACAAGCCCACACTAACCCTCCGAAGAGCACCCACCCAGACATTCCCCTACATTTACCCCTTCACCTAACACTACAGGCAATTTAGCATGGCCAATTCACCTAAACTGCACATTTTTGGACTGTGGGAGGAAACCAGAGCACCCAGAGGAAACCCACGCAGACACGGGGAGAATATGCAAACTCCACACAGACAGTTGCCTGAGGTGGGAATTAAACCCGGGTCTCTGGCGCTGTGAGGCAGCAGTGCTAACCACTGTGCCACCATGCCGCCCACTGCTAACCACTGTGCCACCGTGTCACCCACTTTGTCAGGGCAGATGCTGCAAGATGTGTCAGAGTGTCAGCACAGATACCACCATTACACATGGAGACATCACCCAGCATGTACGCAGCAAGTACTCATGTGACCCAGCCAACGTTGTCTATCTCATACACTCTAGGCAAGGATGCCCTCAGGCAAGACCGAGCAGAGGCTATGGCAATGGATGAATGGACACTGCACAACAATCAACAGACAGGCTTGTTCCCTCCCAGCCGAGAACACTTCAGCGGTCCTGGACAATCGACCTCGGACCTTCAGGTGACCGTCCTCCAAGATGGACTTTGGGACAGGCAACAACGAAAAGTGGCCGAGCAGAGGCTGATAGCCAAGTTCAGTACCCATGGGAATGGCCTCATGTCACACTACAGGTGACCGCATTGCGCGCACACTCACACACACCCTACAGATCCATACAGTGATGCAGACCCTCTCTCATACACAGGTTCTCTCATACGCTCACACATACACACCCAAACTCACACCCACACATGCACCCTCTCAAAGACTTAGACCCTTTTAGACTCACACTCACACACCTCTCACAGGCACTCATATACCCCCCCATCCCGCCCCCCACCCCACATACCCGCACACACACACACATAAGTTTGTGGGGTGAATTTGTAATTGCAGAATTACATTTTATTTTGCTCAAAACTACATGAATCCATGTAAGATTCTGGAAATGCCTTTTTAGAAATAGTATCAGTTTGAACATTGGGGCACAGACAGTCTCACACAGGGCACCTCACACCTTCAATATATTATCTGGGCCGACATGGCACCTATTTTTAAAGTTCACTTAAGAATGTAACTTTAGAAAATGTTCTGGGATTTACATATGAAAGAACTGAAACCAATATAGTCATTCTAAAAGGTGAGAGACTTAACAAAAAAATCCAGGTCTTTTTCAATATATAATTTCAGTTGCATCACACTGTAAAATTTTTCTATAAATTCTATGTCTTACGATCACTGCTGCCTCACAGCGCTAGGGACCTGGGTTTGATTCCCGCCTCGGGCGACTGTCTGTGTGGTTTGCACATTCTCCCTGTGTCTGCATGGGTTTCCTTCGGTTTCCTCCCACAATCCAAAGATGTGCAGGTCAGATGAATTTTACATGCTAAATTGCCCTTACTGTGTTAGCTGCATTTTTCAGAGGTAAATATAGGGTAGGGGAATTGGTCTGGGTGGGTTATTCTTCGGAGGGTCAGTGTGGACTTGTTAGGCCAAATGGCCTGTTTCCATACTGTAGGGAATCTAATCTAATCTTATACTGCATAACCACCTGATGAAGGAGCAGCACTCCGACTGCTCGTGCTTCCAAATAAACCTGTGGAACTATAACCTGGTGTTGTGTGACTTTTAACTTTGAACAAGAATACCTGCCATTCATTTTCCATCCAGCAGCCATTCCAACAAAGATGTTTATGAGGATGGTTGAGTCATCTGCCTGAAACAAGGCATATGTCACTCGGACACAAACACGTTTATAACTGCCTATTGTCTAGAGCCCATGGACTCCAGTGAAACCAGGCAAATGTGAAGGTGGTATCTGTGACTTATGGCAGCTTTCACAGGTCAGGAAGCGCAGGAATCCATAAATTATTCTGTCTAGGCTTCCCATACAACGAATATACTCTCAACCTATTTTAACACATTCTAGACAGTCTATTTGACAGTACCCAGGCTGCCCCATAGCCACAAGCTTGGTGTATTTTAGTCTGTTATGGATCTAACTTAAAATGGACCAGGCTTGTCACTCCAACTCCTGAATGGGTGGACCATTGTTTCCTGACTGGGACTTAAAAAATTCCCATGTGTGATGTTGTACCCCAACATCTCTAGTATTCTGTAATCAAAGACATTGTTTCATATAGATTTACCCACCTCTGGGCCATCTTGATGTATGTTAACATGTTTATGTTGCCTAATAAAAGTCAAGTAGCAACCTACAGATGTCTGACATTGGTGTATAGTGCAAAACATGTGACATTGCATGTTAACAGCACACTATTAGAATGAAAGCCTTTTCTATATATTAAACTGATGGGCTTGTTATATCAAGCTTTGAGTGAGATATATATTCCAATATTTGTTTCTTGTATTTAAACTAACTCTGCAGGGGCATGGGAACCCAGATTGTAGCTTCAGGGTGCAGGGCCTGGAGTGTAGGGAGGTTAGGAACATGGCATCAATTTCCAAGGAGGGTGTCTGTAAACAGGAAAGTGGCTTGAAGTGTGTATACTTCAATACAAGAAGTATACGAAATAAGGTAGGAGAACTTGCAGCGTGGGTTGGTACCTGCGATTTCAATGTTGTGGCCATTTCAGAGACATAGCTAGAGGAGGGACAGTGATGGTTGTTGCAGATTCCAGAATTTAGATGTTTCTGTAAGAACAGAGATGATGTAAAAGAGGGGGTGGTTTGGCATTGTTAACCAAAGGTAGTATTACAGAAGCTGAGACAACTTTGAGGACTCATCCACTGAGGTAGTTTGGGCTGAGGTTAGAAACAGGAAAGGAGAGGTCACCTTGTTGGGAGTTTTCTAAAGGCCTTCAAATAGTTCGAGGATGTAAAGGAAAGGATAGCAAAGATGATTCTCGAGAGAGTACAGGGTAGTTGTTATGGGGGACTTTAACTTCCCCAATATTGACTGGGAATACTATAGTTCAAGTAGTTTAGATGGGTCAGTTTTTGTTCAATGTGTGCAGGAGGGTTTTCTGACACAGTATGTAGACAGGCCAACAAGGGTCAATGTCATATTGTATTTGGTACTGGGGAATGTACCTGACCAGATGTTAGATTTGGAGGTCGGTGAGCACTTTGGTGATAGTGACCATAATTTGGTTACATTTACAATAGCAATGGGCAGGGTTAGGTATATACCGGAAGGAAAGAGGTAAAACTGGGGGTGGGGGTGGGGAGTCTCTTCCCTGGGGTGGGGAAGTCCAGAACTAGAGGGCATAGGTTTAGGGTGAGAGGTGAAAGACATAAAAGGGATCTAAGAGGCAACTTTTTCATGCAGAAGGTTATAAGTGTATGGAATGAGCTGCCAGAGGAAGTGATGAAGGCTCATACAATTGCAACATTTAAAAGGCATCTGGAAGTGTATATGAATAGGAAGAGTTTGGAGGGATACAGGCCGGATGCTGGCAGGTGGGACTAGATTGGGTTGGGATATCTGGTCGGCATGAAAGAGTTGGACCGAAGGGTCTGTTTCTGTGCTGTACAGTTATTTGCAAGAATAATAGGGTTGTTATGCTAAGTGATTTTAATTTTCCAAACATCGACTGGGATTGCCATAGCATTAAGGTCTTGCATGAAAGGAATTTGTTCAGTGTTACAAGAAAATTTTCTTATGCAGTATGTGGATGTACCTCCTAGAGAAGGTGCAAAACCTTGGGAAATAAGACAGGGCAGGTGACTGAGGTGTCAGTGGGGAAGCACTTTGGGGCCAGAGACCACATAATTCTATTAATTTTAAAATAGTGATGGAAAAGGAAATACCAGATCTAAAAGTTAAAGTTCTAAACTGGAGGATCACCAACTTTGACTGTATTAGGCAAAAGTTGATTTTTTTTTTGCAGGGGAAGGGGCAGCAAGATGTTCGCAGGTAAAGAGACGACTGGAAATGGAAGCTTTAAAAAAAGAGATAACAGGAGTCCAGAGACAATAAGTTCCTGCTAGGATTAAGGGCAAGGCTGGTAGGTGTAGGGAATGCTGGATGACGACAGAAATTAAGGTTTTGGTGAAGAAAAAAGGAAGCATATGTCAGGCATTGACAGCAGGGACCAAGTGAATACCCAGAAGAGTATAAAAGGCAGTAGGAAGGAAATCAGGGAAAGCAATAAGGGGATAGGAGATAGCTTTGGTAACTAGAGTTAAGGAGAATCCAAAGGGATTCTACAAATACATTAAGGACAAAAGAGTAACTAGGGAGAGAATAGAGCCCCTCAAAGATCAGCAAGGCGGCCTATGTGTGGAACCACAAGAGACAGGGGAGATACTAAACGAGTATTTTGCATCAGTGTGCTCTGGAGGAGAATATAGAAGATTGAGAACTTGGGGAAATAAATAGTGACATCTAGAAAAATGTCCATGAGAGGCATGGTGTTGATGGACGTCTTAAAACATATAAAGGTGGATAATTCCCCAGGACCTGATCAGACGTAGCCTAGAAAACTGTGGGAAGCTAGGGAAGTGATTGCTGCACCTCTTGCTGAGATATTTGCATCGATAGTCACAGGTCAGGTGCCTGACGACTGGAGGTTGGCTAATGTGGTGCCACTATTTAAGCCAGGGAACTATAAACTGGTGAGCCTGACATCGGTGGTAGGCAAGTTGTTGGAGGCAATACTGAAGTACAAGACTTACATATTTTTGAAAAGGCAAGGACTGATTCGGGATAGTTAACATGGCTTTTTGCATGGGAAATCACGTCTTACTAATTTGATTTTTTTTAAAAAAGTATCAAAGAGGATTGATGAGGGCAGAGCAGTGGAAGTGACCTATGTTGACTTCAGTAAGGCATTTGACAAGGTTCCTCATGGTAGACTGGTTCAGAGGGATCTTGGTGTCCATGTACACAGATCTCTGAAAGTTGCCACCCAGGTAAATAGTGCGGGCCTGTACTGCGCTGTATTCTTCTATGTTCTATGTTCTATGTTCTATGTATCTTCATGTCTACATATCTGTAAACATCTTTCCTCTTTCTCTCAGGTCATCTTCTTTTGAGAAATATATGCATGATATAGTCCACCTGGACACAGTATTCTTGACTTTGATGTAGTGTTGAAGAAATATTTAATCTGTGTAACAAAGACTCTTTATTCTCCCTGGAAAAATTCTATTTCAAAGATGTTTAAAGTACAGCAAACATTTATTAACCAGCACCTATGGGATCAGAGTGTTGGTTGATCAAATATTCCAGGTGATTAAGAGATCCAAATAATCAATGTAAAAATACACTAAGTAATAGAAACATAATGCAGATGGTATATTCATCACTGTTATACTTTATTTACAGTATAAATCACTTAAATAATAATGCAAATTTGCCTTAAATAAAACTTACTTGAGAGAACCTTCTCACTTGCACCCTTAGCTGACTACTCGAACATCACATTAGATCACAGTGTTTGAGGAGAAATTGACTCAACTATTGACATTTCATTTGGCCATTTGATTGAAAGTATATTTACATTGAGGTGAATAAGTTAAAAAACTATAATAATTGGACAGAATATTACTGTAAACTATGCAGTCTTTGATGTAAATAATTTATTAAGAGTGCCTGTTCATAAAGTGCTGGTTAAAATAAAGTTTGCTGCACTGTTAACCTCTGCTGGTACAGGCAATGATGTTCTCCTGGGAGAAGCTCTTCAAGTGGCAGTTGACATATTTCCCCAATAGCGTCTAGGATGATGATAGACCAAGTATGGATTCCTGAGGAACTAGCAATCAGAAGAGCTCATTGGTGTGTGTTCATATATGTCGAGGGAAGAGATTGATATGCAGGCTAATTAGCATCAATCTTGAGCCACAAAATGACTTCTAAATGTGGCATTTCTGGGCATCTTTCTTTGCATTCATTCATGTGACCGATGCTGTCAAGGCCAGTATTCAGTGATTTTCTGTAACTGTGTTTCAAAACTGATGGTGAGCCACCTTCTTGAACTACTGCAGTTAAAAGATATAGATACAAACCAAAATACTGGTGGGATGTTCAAGTTTTCGGAGTTTCAGATTTCTGGATCACAACAGTGAAGGGGAATGGCAATACGGAGCTGGATTTTGTACTCCCATGACCATAGGTTTGAAGGTGGGAGGCTTGTAAAATCCAGTGAGGGGCCTGCTGCATCAATTATAGACACACTCCTACCCCCTCTGTAATAATACCAGGGTATTGAGATAGTTGGCCTGTCAGCTATGGACCAATTGGTGGCCTAAAGTCGGCCAGCAACAAAAGTAGTGCCTCCATGTCTGAGTGGAGGTGGAGCTTCCTCCTTGCTGGGCCTTCTGGACAATTGGCCTAAACATGGCTGCTGGTGTTCCCTTTGGCAGATTTCTCTCCCACTAGCCCTCTAAATGTGTCCTTTTGATGTTGCAGAAAGGCATAGAAACTCTTCTATTTTTGTATCTTTTGGGTGACTTTATAATCTTATCAGGTTCAATCATAGAAAGTAAAGTTAACTGCTGTTCTGGCACTCCATCTTCTAAACAGCTGAATTAATTGTGTCAAGAGTCTACTTAGAAGACATCATGGTTGCAGAGTCAAGGATATCCGATGGGCAGATTTTTGAATAAATTACTGCTTGGAAGAAAAGTGAATAATTTCTTTAAACCAGAGGTGCTTTCCAATCTTTGTCATGAAGTGTTGTTGGATGCCAATGTAATTATCCTCAAGTGGTGTATTCTCGTGTTTCTGTTCAGAAGTAGGAAATGGTCTAACATTGTACATCTATTATTGTGTTGGTTTATTTGCTTTAAGAGTAAGGTTGTTTGTGGTGCAGTGGTTGTTTCCCTAGCTCTGACCTGGGAGGTCTGGATTGAAATCCCACCTGCCACAGCAGTGTGTTAAAACTTGTCTGAGCAGATTGATTACAAATTATTTATTTTATGATTACTCTTTTGATCTTGAGTGAAGATCTGCCTGCACCACTCAGTCATAAGATTTCACACTTAACCAAAGAGTTTTCTCAGATAATATAGTAACACTCACCCTGCTGTCAAATTTGAAATTAGTTGAATGACCTTTAAGTTGTATGATTTGTGTCATTAGATGAGACATCTATTAGCCCTAAGAAGGATTTATTCATGTCTTCTAAACATGACATAGCATCACATAATGTGATCTAATGAATGTTAATCTTGATATTCTGGGTTTACTTCCAAAGATGTTTGCTGCAAGGTGCTGACTAGTTTGTGCAGATTGCATTATTTAATTTTGTGGTTGAATGATTGATTTTGACTCTTGCGCATCCTTTGAAAATGCCCCACTTTCTTACTTGAGTTGAATTGATGTAATATTGTTGAACATTGTTTTATTAACTCCATACCTGGAACAGTAACTTCTCAAATCAAAGGATTTTAAAACATGTTATGTTCATGTGATTTAAGACAAAAGACCAACAAACCATCAGTGGAGATGTCAGTGCTTGCTGACTCAAGTGTTATGAGCTCAGGGAAAGAGAGAGAGAGCATGGTCTGAGGGGTTTCATGCAGGCAGAAGAGGTATAAGAACCACAGGCTGTCAAAGCAGTCTATTCCCTGTCAGGGCTAGGAGAAATCCTGAGAAACTTAGAAGTCAATGGTAAGAAAGCTCCAGAAGGGAAAAAGCTGTGAAGGGGCCAAAAATCCTGTTTTGGGAACTTAAGTTAAATAATAATTGAGCTTAGTTAGCAGCTAATTTTAAAGATCTTGGGGAAAGATAGCAACTGAGGAAAATAGCATCAAATGAATGCACACCAAATTACAAAAAGGAACTTAGCTACTACCATGCAACTGAACAAGAAACCTTAACAAGGAGACAGGTGACTCTTACTGAGACTTGAGGATCCATATGGATGGCATGGTGGCTCAGTGGTTAGGATTGCTACCTCACAGTACCAGGCTCCCAGGTTTGATTCCAGCCTCGGGTGACTGTCTGTGTAGAGTTTGCACATTCTCCCTGTATCTGTGTGGGTTTCCTCCGGGTGCTCCAGTTTCCTCCCACAGTCCAAAGATGTGCAGGTCAGGTGAATTGGCCATGCTAAATTGCCCATAGTGTTAGTTGCATCAGTCAGACGGAAATGTGGGTTGCTCTTCGGAGGGTCGGTGTGGACTTGTTAGGCTGAAGGACCTGCTTCCACACTGTAAGTAATCTAATCATTACTGGGGTAAAAAGGATGAATCATTCACAATAGTTCTTCTCTGGTACATAGTTCAGGTTTTGCCTTTGTACAATTAAATTGTATTTACTTCGTTAAATGTACATTGGCAGTCACTTGTGAATATGTGCAGTGACTGTCCTGCATGGTAAACAAAAAGAAAAAGAGAACTTCTGATTTTTTTTTTCAAGTTGCCTTCCATTCCAGGGTCTGATTTGTCCAGTATCATCATCAGTTGGGATCATAACAAAAGTACATTCACAATTTTCTGACTAGAGCTCTTTATTTTCACCCTTCTTTTTAACCTTAGAGTCATAGACATGTACAGCATGGAAACAGACCCTTTGGTCCAACCCGTCCATGCCGACCAGATATCCCAACCTAATCTAGTCCCACCTGCCAGCACCGGCCCATATCCCTCCAAACCCTTCCTATTCATATACCCATCCAAATGCCTCTTAAATGTTGCAATTGTACCAGCCTCCACC